>NC_142243.1:82582394-82893481 GCF_052056855.1 Sturnus vulgaris
TAAACTTCATGTTACTTGAGCTTCTGAGATGCTGGCAAATAATAAACCAGTGGAGTAACAGTGGTTTGGTTGTCGTGAAACACTTGAAGAACTTGACTGCATTTTGGCACATAGGTTTTTTTGCTCTTTTTGTGTGCATTTAGGTGGATTGAACTCACATAGAAGGAGATGGTGGAGAATGCTCATCAGGACAGACCTTTAGTGCCCAGCAGCAGGCGTGCAAAAGTATTGCTGAGGGGGTGTAGGCTGGGACCAAATTCTCTTTGCTGCTTAGTACATGCATCCACCCCTCAAGCCATGAGGTCTTCAGAGGCTGATGGTGACAGTAGCCACCATCATTAAGTCCCTTGCAATTTATGAACCAAACTATGACTGTTTGCTATGGGGGGAAGCTTTGCTGTGCCTTGCTCCTGTGGGGTTATTAGGTCAAGGCAGAAAAGACCAGTGAAATAAAAATTTTCTGAGAGCTGGACAACCTTTTAGTCCTTTAATTTTATGCCATAATAATACCACTAATAACAGCAAAATATTCAAATATGGAAGAGTGATTTTCTGATTGAATGGGATGGTTTAATGAGCTGAGGATTCTTTTTTCTGGTGTCCTTTGTTAAGTTAGGAGTATCTCATCTTGTGAGGTTTCTATAGGCATTACTGTTGAACACGTTAGTGAAATGTTTCCTGCAAGCTGATGGAGATGATCCTACCCCTCTGCTCAGCCCTGTTGAGCTGTGAACTGGAGTGCTATGTCCAGTTGTGTGCTCACCAGTGCAGGAGAGACATGGATATACTGCATGGGGTCTAACAAAAGACCAGAAAGATTATGAAGGATCTCTCTCCTAAGATTACAAGCTGAGAGAGCTAGAATTCTTAAGCCTGGCTAAGGCTCAGGGGGAATCTCACCAGTGTGTGTAAATACCTGGAGGGAAGATAAAAGAGGAGGGAGCCAGGCTCTTCTTGGTGATGCTCAGTAACAGGCTCAGAGGCTGTGGGCACAGGCTGAAACACAGGAGATTCGCACTGAACATCAGGAAACACTTTCTATTGTGGGACTTTCTATTGAGAGACTGAGTGCTTTCACAGCCAGCTCTATGTGAGCCTTCTTGAGCCCCTGAGGTAGAGGCTCTCCAGAGGTTCCTGTCAATTTATGAATGAAGTGAGGTGGCTGATGACATGCAGGAATCCCAGGCAAAGCTCAGCTCACCTTGCTTTCATTGTATGGCACAGTCCATCATCACATCATCTCTCTTGCTGTGCACTCATGCTTATAGGCTTTAGACTCATTCCGTGGTGAGTTAAGTGGGCTCTGCATCACCCAGCCCCACAGGGGTTGACAGGCCAGCTACAAGCCTCAGGTTTTCACTCTTGGGCACACTTGGGGACAGTGAGCTGATGGCAGCACCTGCGTTAAAGTGAAAAAAATCCTTTGTCTCTACATGACAGTTGTGGTAGCTGTTCCTTAGTACCAAATATGTAGCCTTCAAAGTTGTCATCACTCCTGTGTCTGTACCTGAGGGACACAGGACATTTCTGTTTGCTGGCTCTGATGTAGAGGTAGCAGAGGAAGTCCAAGAGCCATGCCCTTACATCAGACTTCCTTCCTCTGGGAAGTGCAGGGTGAGAGGTACCCTTGGACCAGTCAGCATGGGGATGTTTGTGGTATTCAAGAGAATAAAAACAGAGGAGTGCCCTGGGTTTTCTGATGACCAGAGTCTGATGTAGACCCAGGAGAGTGGGTGGAAGTGTTCCCACCTGCTGTTACTGGATTTTGAATTTAATATTCAAGTCTTATGTATTGCTTTTACCACTTTTGGGGAGCTGTTTCCTGGTCCTGCTCCTCCCCACCTCAGGTACTGGTGCTCTCCTTTCCACTTCCATCTGCCCTAATCCTGCACTTTTGAATTGAAAAGCCTTGCATTTGAACTGCTTCAGAATTGCTGTATACCTAGGAACCATCTGACTCAAAGTTTTGGAAGTAAAAGGGGAAATGCTCCACAGGCATTTGTGGCATTGCAAATGGAAAGCAGTTTGTGAAAAGATGCAGTTGCAAAAGATAAAGAGGAATATTGTTGCTTTGTTCTCTGTGTCCAGGTGAGCTCTTCCCTTTTAGGGAAACCAAACAGCAAGAGTTTTTAAATTCTCCATGAGTACTATTTTGTCTCAGTGCTGCTATTGTCCCATCATAGAAAGAAGAATAACGTTTATTCAACATTATTTGAAAGCATATGTAACCTGTAATGTGGCTGAAGTCCATGGCAAGCTCACAAGCCACTTACCTTAACAGGCAACAGAATAAAAATCTGTATTTGTCTTAATTATTAATCAGGACTGCACTCCCTCCACCTTAAAAAGGCTTTGTGTCTCGTTTCTCTGTGTGAAAATTCAGGCAAGGACAGTCTTTGGATGCTAGCATGCAAAATTATTTTACTTGGTTTTTTTTCTGTAATTGTACATCCAAAACTTATGATTGTCGGGGTATATCCCAGTACTTTCCTACCACTCCTTTACTTTTTCTTTGGGAGTTTTTTCTGGTGAAAAAACATCTCTGTTCTCTAAAAGCCACTAAAATACTGTTGCCCGGATATACAGCCAGATGTTTGAAGAGGATAAGAGTATAGTTTGGGTTGGAAGTCAGGCCATGGGTCAATGCTGCTCAGTTTTCATACCAGCTAAAGTCTTCTCCTATGCAGGAGCAACTTGAGTGGCTATTGCTAAAGGGATGGTTTTTGCTGCAGCATCAACTGTGGTCCTGCTTTCTTGTTCTTGGTGCTAGATACTTCTATATTCTTAATGCTGCATCTACCAGCCAGGTGGTAGATGCAGCATTAAGCTCTGCCTGCTCTACTAGACTGACTTAGGTGTCTCACTGATAGTGTCTCCAATGCCTCCAAAGCAAATATCAGTTCTTTGCAACCTTGCTTGCTACTTGTTGGTCTTTTATTTTAATCCTCTGCATTGTTGTGCAGCCGAGAGAGGAGAACGATATAAAGGGGAGCAGTTTAGAAAAAAGGTGAAAGATAAAGTGCTGGGAGTGTCTGGCTGAGGTTGAAAATAAACAGGTAGGGAGCCAGTTGGCTTTGGGGCGGATCTTCTAAAATGTGTGTAAGTTCAAACGCTGTCCTGTAATTTTACATGTGCTAGCATGAAGCACTTGACTCAGAGAATCAGAGGATTGGCTCCAGCTGTTCTTGCCGGCATTTAGGAACTTGTTAAAAAAAAAAAAAAAAGGCACTTCAGTGTAGTTCTCCAGTGTTTACTCATCGAGCAGAAACCAACAAATACTTACTAAGAGATTATTTTATTTTCTTTCACTTGCTTATTTGAATTTGCTTTCTCTTTCTCTCCTAATCCCTGATAAGTATTTCTAGAGAAAAATAGTGAGTAGAATTCTTTTTTTTCTTTTTTCAGTTTTTCTGTTTTGTCATCTATAACTCTGTTTTTTTATTTCAGGGGTCTCGGGTCTGGCTGCGAGAAAATAATCAGCATTATCCCAGCACTGTTCATTCCTGTGCAGAAGGAGTTGTCGTATTCAGGACAGACTATGGTCAGGTATGGACATTGTGTTGTCTTTTTCACAACTCTGTTAAAAATAAGCTTTCACAGAATCACAGAGTGGGTCATATTGGTAGGGACCACACTGGGTCATCTGGTCCAACCTCCCTGCTCAAGGAGGGTCATTCTAGAGCACATGGCACAGGTTTGTGTCCTGATGGTTCTTGAATATCCCTAGCGGTGAGGGAGACTCCACAGCCTCTCTGCACAACCTGTTCCAGTGCTTGGTCACCCTTTACCTGCAGTAAAGAAGTTTTTACTTGTGTTTAGGTGGAACTTCTGTGCATCAATTTCTGCTGGTAACCTCTTTACCTGTTGTTTGGCACCACTGAGCAGAGCCTGGCTCCATCCTCTTGACATCCTCCCTTCAGATATTTGTACAGATTAATGAGGTCATTTCATATTTGCCTCTTCTTGAGGCCCAGCTTCCTCAGCCTTTCTTAAGGCTGAGAATAAGAGAGATTCTCCAGACTCTTTATCAACTTGTTACTCTCTGCTGGAGGTGCTCCAGAAGCTCCATGTCTGTCTTGTACTGTGGACTCCAGAACTGCACACAGCACTCCAGATGTGCCTCACCGAGCTGAGCAGAGGGGCAGGATCACCTCCCTTGACCTGCTGGCAATGCTTTTCCTAATGTGTTCCAGGATCCCATTGGCCTTCTTGGCCATAAGGACACACTGCTGGCTCATGAACCATTTGTTGTCCACCGAGATCCCCAGGTCCTTCTGTGCAGGGCCTGCATTTGCCTTTGTTGAATTTCAGAAGGTTTTTCTCTGCCAGCTCTCCAGCCTGTCCAGGTCCCTGTGAAAGGCTGCACAAGCTGAAGTATCAACCTCTCCTCCCAGCTTTGTGTCAGCAGTGAACTTGCTGGGAAGGGACTCTATTCCCTCATCCAAGCCATTGATGAAAAAATTAAATAACGCTGGGCCCAGTATAGAACCTAGGGGACACCATGAATAACAGACCTCCAAACTCTGTACCACTGATCACAACCTTCTGGGATCTGCCACTCAGCCAGTTCCGAATCCATTCTGCTGTCCACTCATCCAACTTAATGCTTCTTGAGTTTGCCTAGAAAGGATTTAGTAAGAGACAGTGTCAAAAGCCTTGCTGATGTCGAGGTGGAAAATATCCTCTGCACTCCTTTTATCCATCCACGCAGTTGTTTCAGCACAGAAGGCAGTCAGTCTGGTCAAACATGAGTTACTTTTAGTGAACCCATGCTGACTACTCCTGATCACCTTCCTGTCTCCCATGGGGGTTGAGATGGCCTACAGAGTGAGGCACTCCATTACCTTTCCACAGATTGAGGAGAAGCTGCCTGGCTGGTAGTTTTCTGTGTCCTCCTTCTTGCTCTTTTTGAAGACTGGGGTGATGTTTGCTTTCTTCCAGCCCTCAGGCACCTCTCCTGATCTCCATAACCTTTCAGAGGTGATCGTGAGTGGCCTTGCTGTGGTGTTCACTGGCTCTCTCAGCAGTCCATAGATGCATCTTGTCAGGGCCCATGGACTTGTGGATGTCAAGTTTGCCTAGGTGTTCTCTGCCAAATCTTCCTTGACTAAGGGCAGGTCTTCCTCCTGACATTCCTTTGCCTTTGTCTCCAGGGTTAGAGATCTTTGAGGGCTGGTCTTGTCAATGAAGATTGATGCAAAGAAGGCATTCAACAACTCTGGCTTCTCTCTGTCCTCTGTTACCAGGGCCCCCCCTCCATTTATTAATGGGCCCACATTATCCTTTGGTTTCTCTTGTTATTAATGTTTTTGAAGAAGCCCTTTTTATTATCTTTTACATGCTTGGCCAGATTTAATTCTAGATGGCCTTTCTAGTCTCATTTCTACTTACCCTGATCACCTTTCTAAATTCACTCCAAGGAGCCTTACCTTACTTTGATCTCCTGTGAACTTTTTTGCTTATACTTGAGCAATGACAGTTCTTTATTCATTCACAGAGGTTTCTTGTGCCCTTGGCCTGACCTGTTTCTCATTGTGTTGCATTGTTCTTGAGCCTGAAAGAAGTGAGCCTTGATTATTGACTAACTCGTCTGGGCCCCTCTTCCCTGCAAGGCCTGCTCCCATGGAATTCTTCCAAGAGTATCCCTAAAGAGGCAAAATTAGCTGATCTGAAGTCCATGGTCATAATCTTGCTCACTGCCCTACTACCTCTTTGTTCAATACTGAACCCCACAATCTCATGGCCACTCTAGCCAAGTCTGTGCCCAACCTTCATGTCAAAAAAGGCTTTCCTTGTTGGTCACTGTGAGGTCAAGCAGCACAACATTCCTTGTGGGATCCTCCAGTATCTGTGACAGGAATTTGTCATCAGTGATTTCCAGGAACCTCCTGGCCTGTTCATGCTTTGCTGTGTGGCTTTCTAATGGATGTCAGGGTAGGTAAAGCCCCCCTCCAGGTGACTTTGAGGCTGCTGTCATTGCCTGTAGAAGGGCTCCAGTGAGGGAGACTGGAGCAAACACCCACAGAGCAAACACCCTTACTTGTCTGCCCTTTTATCCTGACCCATAAGCTCTCAACTTGCTCATCATCCACCCCGAGACAGAGCTCAATACATTCCAAGTGTTGCCTCAGAGAGAAGGCAACTCCACCACTGTGCCTTCCTGGTCTGTCTCTCCTAAGCAGTGTGTAGCCCTTCATGGCAGCATTCCCCTGTGGGAGCTGTCCCATCACATCTCCATAATCACAATAAGATTGGAGTCTTGCTTCACTCGACAAAGGCGAGTCACATCTGTGCCAGCATGCCTGGCACTGCATAGGCCATTCTGTTGTCAAAACCCCCAAAATTACAGTGGTGACACCAATGTGTATTTTCTCCATGTGTGGAGGGCATAGTGGGAAACTAAAAGGTTTGTGAATAAAATATTCATTTTGTATGACCTGAATGTGCAACTTGGTTGTTACAGTTCTTTCTGTTGCCTCTCCAGTCAGTTGCTCTGATTGTGTCTGACAAAGCTGAAGTAATGCTGCTGGGAGTGAGAGCCTTGTTCCACATGGGCTGGTGATTATGTAGTTTACTGGAGGAAGGTGGCCTCTCCAAGGTTATATTCCCTTACAGTAACAGAAAGTTGGGGCTGGCACATGGCCAAAAAAATAAAAGCATGTCAGAGACAGGGTACCCTTGCTTTCTTTACATGCCTTTCTCCAGGCAGGAAAGGAACCAGACAGAATTGCAGAGTGGCTTTTGATGGGCAAGATGTAATGTACTCATGATTAAATTGCTGCTGTGCTGACACTGTGGGATGAAAATGATGGAGTGACCACATCAGTGAAGAAGAGAAGAGCTGGGCATGTCATCTGTCTGGACTTCTCTAAAGCCTTTGACAAGGAACCCCACAATATCCTTCCATCTAAACTGGGGAGATAGGAATGGATGAACTCTTTGGTGGAGGAGAATTTGCTTGGATGGCTGCATCCAGACAGTGGTGGTCAAGAGTTGAACTGGTAATAAGGATGTCCCTTGGGGTTCTGGACTGGGACTAGAACTCTTAAATGCCTTCATCAATGGCATTGGCAGTGGGATAGAGCACAGCCTCAGCCAGTTTGCAGGTAACACCAAGCTAAGTGATGCAGCTGACAGGCCTGAAGGATGGAATACCACCCAGAGGGCCCTGGACAAGCTTGAGAAGTGGACACATGCATATACTTCATGAATTTCTGTGATGTCAAGTACAAGGTCCATGCATTTGAGTTGGGGCATCCCTTGGTATCCATACAGATTGCTTGAGAATAGCCTTGCCAAGAGGGATTTCAGGGTGCTGGTGGATGAAAGGCTGGACGTGATCTGGCAGTGTGTGGACAGCCCAGGAAACTGACTGTATCTTGGGTTGTATCAAAAGCAGCATGACCAGAAGGTCAAGGGAGGGAGTTCTGCCCCTCTGCTCCACTCTTGAGCTACCTCACCTGGAGTACTGTGTCCATCTCTGGGATCCTCAGCACAGAAAGGTCGTTGACCTGTTGGAGCCATGGAGGAGGGCCATGGAAATGATCAGAGGGATGGAACCTCTTACGAGGTCAGACTCAGAGACTTGAGGTTGTTCAGCATGGAGAAGAGAAGGCTCCAGGGGGACCTTATACCACCTTCCAGTACCAAAAAGGAGCCTACATGAAAGCTGAGGACAAACCTTTTAGTAGGGCCTGTTGCAGTAGAATAAGGGGTAGTTGTTTTAAACTAAAAGAGGGTAGGTTTAGATGAGATTAAGGAAGAAATTCTTTATTTTGAGGGTTGTGAGGCACTGGAACATATTGCCCAGAGAAGCTGTGCATACCTGAAAGTCTTCAAGGTCAGGCTGAATGATATTTTGAGCAACTTGGTCTACTGGAAGGTATTCCCCCTTGTGGCAGGGGGGCTGGACTAGTTGGTCTTTACAGCTTTCTTTCAATCCAAGGCATTCTATGATTCTGTCATCCTTCTATCTTCCACCAAGTTATTGATGACCCAGACACACATGGTACAGGGTACATTGACAAAATTAGACTAAGAACAACTGCCACTGGGTACAAAGCCTCCTCTCAGAGAAACAAGAAAGCCACCTATGTGCTGGTGTGTTCTCTGTGGGTTTCTCAGATTTGGGATGTTGCGTATTTTGACTTTTCTTAGTGAAATTTGAAGTCTGGTTAAGTGGAAAGGCTGAGACTGTCTCCTCTGTTGGCTTTTTCAAGCTAGAAGAAGAAGGCTCCATCACATTAAAGCATCACCATTATATTTGAGCTGCTATATTTGAGTGTACAAAGGCTGCTCTGTATTGTTACACTAACATCCTCCAGGAAATGTCATCTTAAACACGTCTTTCATCTTAAACACAAACCCTCTCCAGCTCCTAGTAGGAGTGACCCACATGCTTACACAGGAGACTACCTGTAATTTTGACAGGATTTTGTAATTGAATGTGTAGCTGTAAAGAGTCTGGCTTTTAAAAGTGTTTTGAGCTGCAAAGTCCTTATACTTAAGGGAACCACAGATGCCCCTGTAAAAGGGAGAGCTTGATTTGGTGCCCTAGGAAAGAATGGCAGAGCTAGTGCTGACATCCATTAGCTGATATGTTGCTTGTTAATGGTGTTCTGTGTGCGTGTTGTGTGTGATGTTACTGCCTTTCCATGGTGTCCGTAATACGAGCTGAAACTTCAGGTAATATGGAAGAAGTCTCAAGTCTTTACCATAATATCTTCCAGTTGATTAAATTTGCTTAGAAAACCCTGATGTTACAAACATCACTGGGCAAAAGTTTGCCTCCTTTGTTTGGGTTGATGTGTTAAAACCAGGTGGTGCAAAATGGGAAGGACATAGGGATCAGACTGTTATGTGTCATTCCACCTCTTCAGCGGATCTGAGCTGTCAGCTGCACAGCCAAAGCCATAGTAGAAATTCACTGCATTTGATAACTTTAAACATTTTCAGGGCTTATGGTTTCAGGAGTGGACTTTGTATGTAAAAGGACTGTGACAGCTGACTTTGGTCAATTAATATCTTTCCTCCCACTGCTTTTCCTGGTGTGCTTTTATACCATGCTGCCCTTGCTGGCTGGTTCCCTATGGGCTGGGGAAGGTTGCAAGCAGATGAAATGGAACTGAGGTAATGCTTGACTATTACCTCTTGACTGTTTGGCAATCCCTGCAATGCTCGATATCACTTCGAAGAACCAGAGAGGGGAAGCAAGGGGTGAGGTTGCAGAAATATGGGGTGATGATGCTTTTTGAAACATGGTTGGTGTATTGATTTCCACATCATTTTGACAGCTGGAGCTCATGTTCAAGTCTAATGACAAACTGATGAAAGCGTTGGGACCTTATCAAAGCACAGCATTGTTATTCATCTTCTCTGATTCAATAGCTTCTACTAGATTTTGCACTTCTCACCTTTCCACTGAGCATTTTGCATGTCTTCTGAAGACATGACTGGCAGGGCAGTGGGGCTGGGAAGGTGTGTTTCTGCAGCTGGTTTTGGACTTCACTTTTTAAAGTCTGGACTTTAAGTCTTTTCCAATGTCAGTTTGCAGAATTATAAAACTTTCGTAACACAGTACATTACTTCTTAGTTTCTTCTCTGTTCTGTTGTGAGTGGTGAAATTAATTTGCCACATAAACCTGTAGCAACATACAATTCTATGCTGAAGGTTGTAGAGAATACTACCCAGTGTGAAGGTTGGATTACATAACGATACTTTAACAAGCTGCATAGCAATTTCTTGATTATCACATGGTGATATAATTCCTCCTCGAGTGTTCTGTTTTTATTGCCCGAGTGTTACAGTTAAACAGCTCATTTGCTAACTATCATTACAGACAACTGTGATGCTGTCTTTTGCTGTTGTCATCCTCTGTGTGAGATGGTTGCAAAACTAGCAGTTTTGATGGTCTGTGGGAAATATCTGATAAATGAGATACAGTGTACTAAAATGGGGAATATCACATTGTAAGTTTGGATTTCCCTGAGCAAATAGCTGTGAAAAATTCATAGCTCTTCATGAAAAGAAGAAAAATGTGGCACTGTATGGGAGTAGTCTCATTAAAAGCCTCATTAAATAAGAGGAGGTGAAGAGTACGTCTGGCCTGTGTTTCAGCACCCTGGCCCAAGATAAAGGAGTGGGAGATGAAAGGTGTGACCTCCCTCTCAGCACACGTTCATGATGCTGGGCTGCAGCTGGCTCTGGAGTAGCTCTCCAAAGCTTCCTGCAGGCTGGCTTTCAAAACAGAGAATCTGCAGTGACTGGAAAAGCTATGACGTGCACACAATTCATATTGTAAATATGTTTCCCTTTATTAGGACAAACCTCTTGCTCTCTAGAAGAGAAGATTCTGTACTCAATTGGTGGCTGGTGGGTTGTGTTGTTTGTGTTTCTGTTCCATTAGTAGAGCTGGTGAAGGGCTCTGTCCTGGATGTTTTGGAAACAGCATGTCTATGACTATACTGTATTAATACAGTATATTCATACTTAGCAGGAACATACTAAATATGTCAATGAAGTCTATGAACACTTAGAATTAAAAAAATAAGTCCTATTTTGTCCTTATGTTTAGATACATATTCATGTATAAGATGACATTACAGTTACTGAATTTTATTTTCATGTTTGAGGATATTTTTGCTGCACTTATTTTTAGGGTTAAAATGATTTTTTCCTTAAAGGTTTTATTTGCAGTAAAGCAGACATTTCCTCATTGTCTTACTTTATTTTTAATGAAGCTGTGTGAGCTTATAAAGTACTCAAGTGAATGTTCAAATAAAATCCTAAAAGCCCTGCTGTCATTCTATGCTTTGTTTGAAATTACTTGCTTGTGTATGTTCAGTAATCAGTGGTTCCATTGAGGAAAAAAAACACTTTCCAGTTTCTCGCCTTTTTCTTTTTTTCCTTAATACTGTGAACTTTATTTCAGATCAAAAAGGCCTGCATTGTGCTCCTGACTTGTACAGACACACGTGAAACTGTCTGCAGTGAAAGCATAGATAGCAAATACAAAAAGCTTGGAGGGAGTGAAAGATTTCAGAAGAGCTGTGTTATGTGGCGTTGATTTCAAGAACATTTTTCTAGTCACATAAATAGGGCTCTCTACTTTTTCTTCCATTTCTATATCCAAGTATATATAAAAGTAATGCAAATAAATATATTGTCCGTGTCTAAGGACAGGACTCTTTTTTTTCTCTTTTTTTTTTTTTTTCCTTTTAAAGCAATCATGGCTGTTGGTATAAGTAGCACTATGTTTAAGCCTTTGAGAATTGAGGACTTCCAGAGCAGCACCTAAGAACACACATTTTTTAATAACATCCATTCCCTTGCAAGAGAAGAATTGTATGTATGTAAGACATAACTAATGTATGTATGTGTAGGGGAAATCTTATCTGAACAAACTCATCCAGGGAGAGGTAAAAGTTGAATCAATTGCTGCAAACTGTCCTCAGTCTGACACTAAAATTTCAGGATACTTAATTGCATACCTACTTAGCTGAGAGAAACTTCTACATGAGATGTTATAAATAGAAGCAGCTGAGTGATAATATCCAAAAAATGTAGGCTCTTTAAAAACAGATGTCATATTTCACCAGTTAAGACTTTGTCAGTTAAACCAGCTTTTAGTGAGTTTTCTTCACAAAGAAGTCCTTCACAGTATGGTGTTATGTCAGCAAACAGAGTAGAGCTTGGTATCCTTAGTTCCAAATCAGAGGCACCTGTAAATGGTTCGGGCAGCAACAAAAGTATTTTTTCCTGTGTTTTAACTTATTGTGGCTCTTCTGCAGCATTTCTGCATCTCAGGAATTGGAAGGCTACAGATGTTCCTTGTTAAACACAGCTCAAGTATGTTTTCCATGGAGGTTTTCACTTTTTTTTTTTTTTTCTTTCTGGTTTGAAGGCTGGGAGAGTTTCTTATTTTGACCTCATTCAGGAGTTGTAGACTTGGGCTTTGTTTGAGGTTTGGGGTTTGTTCTGTCTGTTTTGGTTAGTTTGGGGAGGGGAAGGGGGTCCTTTTGTTTGACTTTTGAGTTAGCAGTAGGATTATGGTGACGTTACTATGTGGTTATACCAGGAGAGCTTATTTTTTCCTCACTTTTGGTTAAAAATTAAAAAGAAAGCCCCAAACCTGCAGGTATTGGCTAAGCATTTCTCATAAGGACTCTTTTCTTTGCCTTGTGTCCTTTCTCACCCTCACTTGGGACTGTCTTGTGCTAGCCTTTGCTGTTGTGAGGAGCCCTTTTAAACAAGAGTCTTCCGTTCATATTCACAGGGCATGAATAACACCACTGAAGTTACTTGGCTTAAGTTACTGAAGTCAGTAGGACTGTTTATCAGTAAATGCTGTGTTTGGCTGCATCCATAGTTCATAGGATCAGGCATCAGAGAAGTAAATCCTTCTGGACAAGGATTTTCTTAGCTAGTGTTGAAAAGCATCGTGCTTGCTTCTAGTTCTTCCACACGAAGGCCTGAAAATATTTCCAGTGTTTTTTTGGACATTTCCCTGAATTCAATATCTATTACCCTTCAAATGCACATTTACAAGGGAGCATTTTGAAGAAGCCCTTTGTGAGCTCCCTTGTATATACAGCCTCTTAAAAAAATACACAAATATATGCAGTGGGCTTTGGTCCTGGCTGCTCTTAACATTAAATGAATCCATCTCTTTTTGCAAACATGATTTATGAAGACTTTCATGCTTTTTAATTTAATGGTGCGTATGAAGGGTAGCGACTACTGATTCTGGACACTGGATATCTCATGTGTGTTTTAGGCAGCAGATCCCCTGCCTTTGGGGCTCAGGGTCAATGCCAAATTCAGCGGCTTTACAGCAGGAAATCAGATTCCATCTGTCTAAACATTGTAAAGTTCATTTTATTCTCCAGTTAGTTATATTTGGCTTCCTTGTAATAATTCTACTGATTAGCATACTTAAAAAATCTTGGTGCTGTGGCTATTAGTATGTTAATTTCTTACGGGGTTTTTTTGTGTTTTGGGTCTTTTTTATTGTTGTTTTTAAGGGATATGTGTGGGAGTTTTGGGTTTGGCGGATGGTGTGGGGTTGGGGAGGGCCAGAAGTCAGCCAGAGCGCCTTTTAGTACTCAGGATTTATCTTCTGTGGAGAAGTGTTTACATCTTTATGTTGGATGTCAAAGTTCAGCGACTCTCGCTGCAAGCATCTGTTGACGCGCCTGTAAACAGAGTTCGTGACAGATGTGAGCCGGCAGCTTCCTCCGGGAGCATCCGCAGGGAGTCTGGCCTCCCTGCCTTGCACAACTGCTCTTGGCTGTCCCGGGGGCCCTCTGGTACCCCAGCCTGTGGGGCATCTCCTAGGAGGAGCAGCGAGGAGGGGCGGCTGTGCCCCACTTGGCCGTGCTCTCTGCAGGAAGGCGCGGGCGAAGCGAGCCATGCTGCAGGTGCTGCGAGCCCACGTGTCCCACAGGCCCACTGAGCCCTGCCACCCCAGCCCTCCTGGGAAGCATTTAATGGAGTGTAACTGCAATGCACAAAGGCCTCCCCGTGCCTGGTAAGGATTTAATGCAACTGCAGCAAATGTTTTCCTTAATGGAAATGCTGCTTCTAAACCCCGAGCGTTGCTTGTCAGTGCCGTGTTTGAGGACTGGTTCAAGTGGAAACACTCACAAACTGAACAAGTGTTTTGGGTTTTTTCCATGTGTGCCATCCTCTTTTACTTTCTAAGTGCTTGCTAATTGGAAAAATCGTTAATTTGGGTCTCTTAAATTCTCCAACATGGAAATATTAAAAAGGCATTTAAGTATGCTAAAGGAAGCAATATCTGCATCAGAGAACATTTTTCTGCCCCTAATTCAGGAGCTAATTAAGCTTGACTTTTTTATCCTTTTATATACATGACTGCCATTCTCTGAATATTTGTTAAAGGGTAAGAAGGAAAAGCCTCTTTTTTTGTGTACTTTTCCCTGAACTATGTATCTCTTGCATAAAAAAATACAGAGCAAGTTATGAATTACTTCTTGGATATGTTGCACATGTTCTGTCCTTACTTTTTTCCTGTTACTTGCCTTTCTGCCAAAATCACTATCAGTTTGATTGATTTCAGGAAGGGGAAAGTTTTAATCCTGAGGTGAGATATTTTAAAAGAAAGGCTGAATTGTAAAATAGAAAAATAATCAAAGCAAAACAAAACAAAAACCTAAAAACCAATCTCCAAAACCCATCCCAACTAACAGACCAGGGTGATTGTATTATCCCTGCAAAATGAATTTTTGGGCTATCACTGCATGGCCAGTTTTGGTTAGAAGTCAGGGAGTTTGCAAGTGAGCAGTCAGGAGACTTCTAATGCACAAATGATGGGGGCAGGAGGGCTGAGCAATGACCATAAATAACTCCTTTAATGTTGGGTTTTCAAGGGTTTTGCTCTGTGCTGCCTAAACATAATGGTAGTGTTTGCTCTAACTTTACTGAAATTAATTTGTTTGGCATTAGTGTGGCCGCTGTTAAGTGTTTTCCTAACAACATAAATTAAATCTGTATGAACAAAAGCATTTATCTGTGAGCAGAGTTGTTTTATGCTTTTTATAAGACCTGACTGAGAGCAGTTGGCATCTGAGACGCTGACAAAGAGGTACTTTCTGCATCCCCCCCGGTTTGCTGTGGCCACGTAATGGGTTGTGGCTACGTAAACAGTTGAGATGTCAGTCTTCTCTCTTGCTTTCTGCAAAGAAAATCCAAACCATCTGTCTTTTTTTGGAGCCTTTATTATGCTTGTACTAAAGATAGCAAAACTGCTTTGTTTTAAGATTAAAGCAGATGTACACAGGCTGCCATATTAATTTCTTTTGTAAGGGAGCACAGTTCAGCTGTTCACAAAACATGGGAAGGAATTCAGGCAGCCTCGTGCCAAAAAACGACGACAACAATGAATCTGGAGCTCCGTGATGAGCAAGCTTGTCACTTCAGTTGTTCCCCGGTTCCTGAATTCCCTTGGATATGAGGCTGGTCTCATTGTTCAGCATTGTTGGTGTTTTTAGGAACATATGGTTTAGGTTAAGCACAATTATGTGCGGGGATCCTTTGCTCTGCAACAGGGCATTGCTCAGTTTGGCTCTGGTGAGGCTTTGTACCTTACAGTGCAGATAAATGGTGGGTGGACCATGAGATTTTTACTTGGAGAGGATGAGTTGAGCCAAGCTCAAGTGGTCTAGAGTGCCCTATTTTTATTATATAGATTTTTTTATTTTCATATTCTTTTTATTTTTTTATTGAGAACTCAAGTGACTGGATCATTCTGGACAGGATTTTACACAATGATGGCTTCTGAGAAAATGCTAGTGCATGTGCAAGCACCATTTTAAAAGGTTGATAGTGGTGAGCAGAGGCCACCGTCTCTCTGTCCTTTACAGTCAGCCCCCTGGGAGCCACTGTTTGGCAGAGCTATGTCCCATCCCCACACCACTTCTCCGTCAGGGATTGAGGACTGCACTTAAGGATGTGAGCTGTGAAAAATATTTTTTTTCATTGGTATTTCAAGTCATTCAAATAATTTAAAAAGTGTAGCCATTGGGCAGGTGTGTGGGGTATGGCATTAGGTGTGCTGGTGATCCCAGCCCATGGGCAGGACAGCAGGTGTGGCAGGGTGGGGCCATGAATCTGTAGGAAAAGAGGCTGTATCCACTGGCAGCTCCTCTAGGGAGGGCTGCAGTTCCTCTGGCTGCATAATGCTGGTTCTGTAGATGGAAAGCTCATTTGATCTTTGCCCTATCTTGTGGTCACTCACGTAGTTCCTGAAATCTGCATTACCTCTGTATACCACAGAAATACAGAAACAAAGGGGGATGTTCTGCAGCTCCAGGTACCCTTCACTGTGCCAGCTAACTTTAAACTAACTAAATCTGAGCAGCCAGACTGGTGTTTCAATGTCAGATAACTTTCAAAGCTTGATGTTTGAAATACTATTTGAAAGATGAAGTGCTTCTTGCAGAGTTTCAGGTTCGTTTAGCAGGTAGCACAGGAGCTTCCCTTTGTGATAAGATGTGTCATTGTCATGTGACATTTGTATTCTTGAACAGTTCAAAGTGACTTGTTTGAAAACGTCAAGTGTTCTCATGAGAACACTATCAGAGCAAGATTTCCCCTAAAGCATTTCTGCAGTGTGATAATAAACTCTTTCAATGTTAGCTGCAAAAGGAACTTTAAGCGCTCTTTCATAGTGGTGCTTTTATTTATGCTAAACCAGGGGAAGAAAATGTTAGTGTAGGTCATGTGCCTCCTCCTCATCCAGCACTCTTTATTTTATAAAACAAGCCAGGTCCTGTTTAGCATACACATGGTGAAGCTGAGAGGCGATTTAAGGAGATTTATCTACCCAAGCTGACTTAACCAAGGACAGTCACAAAATGGACATGGAGAAAACCCCTCTGTGTTGCAAAGTCATACCCTGGAGAGTTCAGACGTGCTGCAGGGCCTCTTTTTGCACTGTAGAAAAGGCAGTGTGCTGCCCCTTTGCAGTTGGGCGGCTGTGGCACACACTGGAGAGGGACTTGTACCAGGGGGAGCAGTATCCGTCGGCTCTAAGCAGCTTCTGGATGTTCTGGAGTTAGAAGGATGTGTACATATGAGGGTAGTAGTCTTCCTTGTTCATTTTTTGTGTTTGTTTGAGGGGGTTTTTTTGTGCCTCCTACCTGCCCTTTGTTCTGTCTTCCATGCTTTTACTTGTTTGGTCTCTCCAAGTTCTGCTTCAGGTTCAGTTCCCATTCACCCTGCTCATTCGTGCCTGCAGCCTTGCTCCCTGCTTTTCTCTCTGACACACGAGTACACATATGCACACACCAGCAGGTCAGGGCACAGGGCTGGCAGTCCCTGGTGCTGGGAGCACTGTGTCTGTCTGTCTGTCTGTCTGTCTGGGTGGGTGATGGCTGGGCACACTGCACTCCCCAGCCAGGAGCAGGGCAGCAGGGGGAACTCACTGTAAACCCAGCACAGCTCAGCGAAGCACAACGCTCAGGTGGCCTCCTTGGCTCACCATGGGCACGAGGGTCAGATGAGCTCCTCATCCTCGCTTCACCAGCTTTGGTCAGCGACAGCAGGAATAGCAGCGTGTTGGAGCTGCCAAGGGAGATTTTGCTCAGCAGCATCTAGAGCATGCCAAGGGCAGGAGGCTTTTCCCAAGGTGTTTGTTTGGCTGCTGAATGTCTGAGGCTCTGCTTGAAGGCTTGCTGCATGATTTTTCTCCAGTGATTTGTAACTTTGTACAGCTGATGACTTTTACAGGAAAGATAAAATCTTGCCTCTTGGAAACAGTTGTTCCATTTTTAAATTAAACTTGCCTCACCAATGAGCAGCCTGGTAGAATGTTCATGTATCAAATCACGAGAGTAACTGTAAGCCCGAATGACACAAAAATACCGTTTTTCCTGTGATGATAAAATAAGCAACTTTGAAAAAACATGCATTACTAGTAAGTTGTGTACCTGCCACTGAATACTTTGTCCAAAGCTTTCCACATGTAGCAGAATTGGAAAACAGATTTGGGAAGGAAGCAATCTTAATAGGTAGAAGTGACACAAGCTTATAATGAAAATAATTGCATGTATTTTACTACTGATTATTTCTCTCTTGGAAGTGTGGTTTTTTCACTAGCATCAGCAAGGAGTTCTAATTAGAAGTAAATAATAAATCCATCCAATTATTAATGCTGCTTTCAGGCAGGCATTTAATATACATTGAAATCTGATGGTCAGGCTTCATTAGTGTTATCAGTGCATCATTTCTGGTTTAAATGCAATTACAGAAAGCTTCGGTCACCACAAGATTTGCCCAGGAAATGTAAAGTTCTGACAAGGATACTTCAAGGTCTGCTAGGCATTTGAGATATGTTAATGTTTTTCACATGTCCTCAGTGGGGGTGGAAGAGAGGGCAGTATTACTGCGTGATCAGGAAGGCAAAGGGAGCGTGACAAAGGCTTGGTAAGTCCACCACATGGGCATGTATTTCTAGGAAGAACGTGATCACTGCACTGAGTTTGTACATGAACAAAACCCTTGATATGGATACGGGTTGCAGCCTGCAAAGACTGCAGAAAGTGAACAGGAGGCCAAGAAGCATAAGGCTGCTGAGGGTCCATTTTTTCTTAAGCAATACCCTTGGTTTTCTTCTGGGTGGTTTTTCTGGGCATTTTTAAAAATGCTTGCCCTACATTCCCTGCGTGTGACTGTGTTAACAGATCACACCAGACGTTACTGTGAATATTCAATTACTCCAAATTGGTTGCTGATCTCTGTTAATCCCAAGCGTGCTGACATGTGCTTATCAAATGCATTTGTTCACATTTCAGAAATGAGCAGAGCTATTGCAATGCAGTGCAGTGTCTTAATGCCCCTAATAGGCTGATACAGCTCTACTGGAAAGTATTGTCACGTGTACATATGTTGTATAGATGGTGAAATGGGGAAACGAGTGTATAGGTCCTCACACAGATATATATATGTGTACTATTTCTTAAAATCAATGGATTTAGAATGTGTTTACTCTGCATCACATGCAGGTCCGTATCTGTAGAAAAAATGGTGGACAGCAGTAGCCTACAGAAGTTTTCTATGTGAAGGCTTGCTTTTTCAGTTATAGCATCACACTGATGCTAGATTAAAGCAAAACCCGAGGCCTTGGCTAAAGAAAACAGTCAGGTAGAGTAGTGTTCAACTTGTGGTATTGATAAGCTACACAGATGCACTTTGAAAAGTCCTTGAACATCGCTACTTGAGTCAGTGCTGTTTGAATATGAAATCCTTAAATCTGACTCTCCACAAGCTGAACAAACAGTGCACTGTACATTATGTCCTTAGAGCAGATTAGGCAGCTTGAAGTCGACAAAGATTCAGACACCACAGAGATGCAGAGCTGCAGAAGCTGCTCTCGAGTCATGCATTTTTTTGCATAACTTCTAACTTGTGTACAATGTGATGCACTTATCATTTTTAGTGTGGACGCTATGTAAATACTAAGCTCCCTATCACATGTGGTTCAATGTTGCAGTTACAAGCAGTGCTTCCTCTATTTATGTATGAAAATGGAAAGAAATGTCTTATTAGACTTGTTCAATTGAATAGCAAACTAGGGACAAGCAGTATCACACTGATGCTTGTAAAGCAAACCTACCTTTGAAGTGATAACAATGGGAAACAGTAGCCAGTTCTCTTTTGTTGAGAAATTCCTAAAGGGACAGACTAATTTTTATAGTGGAAGATGAAATTAACTTATAAGGAAGCTGTTGGAACCTGGTTCCAGGTTTTTTTCAACACTGGTAAGTGGTATCTTGAGCTGTTAGGACCTGTAAATTGATGGTGCCAGACTTTGCCATGTGAAAGGGGGATCCAGTCAGTCTCTTTCCCTTACACTGCACAGGTTTTACCCCTATTTTTAATTTGCATGTGGGATTACGTGTCAGTGATCTAAATACACTAGTTAGAAGTCCTACTCTGAAGACAGTGTCCCATCACTTCCATAGTAGCTCAAGTGTGGGGGGATGTAAAGTAGCAGGTCCTGAGTTTGCAGCAGGACAACGGAGGCAGGTGAGTTACTGGCTAAGGTGACCCTTCTCACAATCTTAACATTAACTTTTCTTCTTGGCAGGCATAAGAGGTAATCGAGCACAAGTTGCATAAGGAGAAATAGCTGTCCTCTGTATTTCCAGACTTACTGGTCCAAAATACTCTTGCCTTTTGGAAGAATTTGTGAGATGATGGACAAGGGGAACAAAAATCTGGATGCTAAGCTAGTCGTTTCATCTACTCCTGTAATTAAGCTCTGAGCACTTGTAGCTTTGTTGAATCTGTTTTATTTGAAGCTAATTCGGTTTCCAATCTGGGAGGAACTGTCCCCTTAATGTCAGTTTTTTCCTTACCCTCCTTGGCACAGTGCATGCTTTCCAGAGACCAGAGTGTTATTTCTCTTGAGTGAAGGCACCCCCACTATGCTGATGTAGTTCTTGAATTGTACAGCTACCAGCATGTACATCCCTAGAATGAGTAACAGCTCTTTGCAGTTCATGTGTAAATATTTACATCCATTTCCCTCCCACTTGGTAAAGCACTCCATTTTTGTACAGTACAAAGTGCTTTGTATACAGAAAAAAGCACATTGTTTAGTTGGTTGGGTTTGTTTTGTGGGGGCGTTATGTTTATTTAACAGAAGGCCAAACGAGTTGCAGCATGCATTTTGTGGGATAGCCCTGCTTTCATCCAGTTTCACAGCTGGGCTGGCAGATTTATGACGAGGTGAGGGACTTCTTCAAGGTCAGACACTGAATCAGTGGTTGGGTAGAACTTCAGGTCCTGCTGACTCCAGCACTTTGTTTAAAAGTTCCAGCACACAGCTCTGGCTTTGCAAATTAATGCAGAAAATAAACCAAACATATCCTCAGTCCCACAGTAAATTTCAATAAACAAATGTTGTGGGGGCTATTATGCTTATTTAAAATGAGCTTGATTGGTACTGATAGGCTCAGACCTGTCCTTGCAGTAGCAGGGAATTCTGGAAATTATTGTAGCAATTCTTTTTCACTCTTTGAAAAGGTTTGAGTGATTAAACCCACAAATTTAGTACAAGTAGATGTGTGCATCAGCTACTGCTGTTTTATCTTTGTTACAGAGCAATAACATGTGAAGATCCTCACCCACTTGTTGCACCACTGTACCAAGTAGGGCATAAAAGCAAAATTGTCAAACTTTGAGTGCCAAAACCATTGAAGAACTCATGGCAGGTTTGGGTTGGCATCTGGCTGTGTTGCAGTCAGGTAGGGTGAGCTGCAGCAGTGAGGATGGCTGGGGCTCCTGCAGCCAGCCCTGGCAGCAGCTATACTTGTAAGGAGCAAGTGCCTCTCTGGCATTTTCCTTTACAGGAGCATGCAGTATGGCCACACATGTCATCAGAGGGACTGGCTCTTGCTGACCTGGACTTGCAAGAGAGAGATTCCTTAGGTTTAGAGCTCTCTCCAGGTTTTTTGTGCTTCTGATTTTAACTTTTTCCAGCATTTATATAGATGGCAGGTTCCTTCTGTTGCCTTCAGCCAAGGGCACCACAGGATGCTTGGTGACTGAGGTGAGTTTGTGAGCACTATTTGCTCATTTCCAGTTATGAAACTTAAGAAGTGATCTGCATTTCTGTTAGACAAAAAAGTTACGAGCCTACCACTGGAAAAACAATTAGTGTGTGTGTCAGCACAGGTTTGCCAACAGCAGAGCATCTTGCTACGTTGTCCTGACATGTCTGCTGAGTTTGGAGTCAGCCGGAGTGGTGGGACTTCCATGATTTGTCAGCATTAATTCCAACTTCCATTCCTTTGTGCTGCTTCATCTGAATTCACGCTTTGCTATCTGTGTCTAAATGTGCAAGGCCTCATGAATAAAGTCTGGAAAATGTAGCAGTGGAATTATTTTTTAACTGTTTTGTTTAGATAACTTTCTTTACTTTCTCAGTAAACTGTATTTTGAACAGGCATGTGGTTTAATTTAATTTTCTCATCAAAATGTGCTGTTGCCAGCTTCAGGTCTTAAAACTTTCTTTTGTTGTGTATTGACTGCAGTATTCCTGAGGCACTTCTTTGTGCTTTTATTTTTTGTCTTCTACATATGGATGTAAATGGATATATTCAATTCGGTTCTTTTATGATACCTGAGTTTTGGCCTTGATTTGAATTCCTCTTATCATTTGTGCCTGCATGCAAAAGTTAGAGCATGTCAGAAAAGTAAGGTGTGCTCTCACTATCTGTCAGATGCAAGGCAAAAATAAAATCTCCAGCTTTATGCATTTTATAGTAAATTAATAGAGATCTTATCATTTGTTAGAGATGTGTATTACTAACCTCAGCTGAAAACTTGATGTGTGGTAGGAAATCAAGCTAATACTTGCTCCATCCATTAAAAGGAGCAAGCACAGCAAGAGGCCAGGATAATGAGATGAGTATAAAGGGAGCAATGAATTTTACTATAGTTTTGAAAGCTCATTATTGAACAAGAGGTTTGTGAAGAGGCTTAGAAGAAAAGCCAGCTCTTGCTGTTGGAGTACAAATGGAGTTTGAACTTTCTTTTAAAAGATCTTGAATCTGTTACAAGTGTATTCAACTACATGGTAGTGGTAAGTGTCTGAGTTTTGGACTCTGAGCTCATGGAAAACTTAGTTTCTGGGTGTATAAATTTAATATTAAAAGGTCTGTTATTCACTTCTTGGTTTGAGTTTGAAAATAGGTCTGCAGGTCAAAAAGAAAGACAAGACCAAACCACCCTCAAACGGTGCTCTTTGGTTTTTTATTTCGTTTGAGAAGAATTGCAACTTTTTTATTGCAAATAGTCTGAAACAGGTCTGTAACCATGGGAACATAAGCATTTTTCTTAATAGAAAATACTAACGAATACACCCCATTACACTTTTCAGGTCCCAGTATGTTTAGCAGCCCTATGTGCAGCAGTTCTCTGGGCAGGACCTGCTCTGATTTTCACATGTGTGCGCTGGGTTTAGCCAGAGATCCTGTTGCCATCCCCGCAGGGTGAATGTAGCCTGAGGTTGGCGAGGTGAGCACCCAGCAGGGTGAAAGCTGTCTATCTGATGTGAGCACAGCGTGTGGTTGATGGAGTAACCAGAATCTGCACTCCTGGCAGTCTCTTCCCACTAGAAATAAACATTTACTGGTTGCTGATCTGAATGCACTTCTTTGCCCAGCGATCTAGCGGGAATGCTTGCCTGAACCTGTCTCAGCAGCGTTATCTTCTGAGATCTTTAGACAAGATGGTACTGTCTTACTAACACTTGAAACTCTTTTGTGTTTTGGGAGCATGTCCTGTGCCCTTCCTATGTCTCATATTTTGTCATATTCAAGCCTCGATAGCTTGAATTGTGGAATCTCTGTTTCCTGTGGTCAGTATCCCATTGAAACCATCTGCCTGTAGTAGTGTGCTCCAAGGGGATGTGTCTCCACTGGTTCAAAGCATCTTTCAGAGATCACCGAGATGACAAGGCTTCGCATGCTAATTCACATTTTGCACCACTGTTCAGAAATGAGATTGTCTTTCCCACCTCCTTTTCTTCAGAGCACTTTTTCTTTCTAGGAAGTGGCTTGTGCAAAGTCAAAATGAAAATCTCTGTGTGGGCACTGCTACCACTGAAATGTCAGCTGATATAGCAGAGTGATTTCACTATAGTGGTGCAATTGTATGAGAGGAAGGACATGCTTGTAGTTAGGTGCTGATTTCCTGGGGGCAAAGCTGTTCTCAGTTTCTTCTCAACTGGGCAGAAAAATTTCCTTTATGTCCAAGGACCCCAGGCCAGTCAGCATGGATTGTGTCTCAAATGCACATGGAAAAGGGTCAAGAGATTTCAGAAATAGCTGATACAGCTCTGTTGGAGGGGGTTTGACTTCGTGTTGCTGGCACTATAGTAGAGGGAAGGACCTTTGGACTGCTGGAGCCTACAGAACCAAAGGAATAATTTTTGAGTTTTATGGCTTTTGTGCGTGTTTTAATTGGATTGAACCGTGCCCCAAGGGGCCTGGAAAAACATTTTGGCAGATGTGCTAGCACTTCCCCGACTGTGTGGACAGCCTGCTAACCCTGGAACAAGTAACCCCGGTAGCCTCATGAGCAAAAGAAAATTCACTGAAAAAGCACCATCAGTGTAATCACGGTGAGGTCAAGGGCCTCTGCTGGGAAAACCTCATATCCATGATTCACAGGATGCATCAGCAGGATCTGGTGCAGACCTGTCCTAACGGGAGAAGCCTCTGGTGATGAGAAGTGAATTTGTGTGGAGAGCAGTGTTTGCTTGTCCTCTGTCTGCAGCCCTGCACATCTGGGTGCTTGAGTCACCTTACAGGAGCAGGAGCGACAGAGAGGATCAAAATGAGTTGCTGCTTCAACTTCGTTATTGACTTAATAATCCCTCTGATGAGTTGTGTGCCTGGCATGTGCTCTCTTTAGCTTGTCCTCTCCAGAAGTGCATCCTGATAGTCCAGGAACTTCCCCTCACCAACAGGCTTCCTCTGCCAGTACCTGGGCTGAAAACCCTGCTTCCCTGCCTGGGAACATGAAGCAGTATTTATGGACAGTCTCGAGGTAGGGTGGAGGTTCTGTCTTTTTGTGCAACATCTGATAAGGGAACCTATTTTGGTCTTGGTCAGATCAGTTAAATAAAGCTCTATTAAAAATGGTAATTGAAAACAGGTGCTCTAAGTTAGATAGTGGTAGGAACCTGTACAGCTTGCTTTTAGGGATGCTAAATTTCTTCCCAGAAGCTGCTGAATATTTGATATTAAGATTTTGTGCTCTACTTCCAGCACCTGAGTTGTAGCCTTTTTGAGCCATTTCCTTCTCTGAAATTTCCAAAGAAATTTAATTTTGTGCTTTGGAAACTCGCAGTTTGGAAACTTTTCTTCCCACAGCATGGTAAGTAGTATTTTTGCAGAGAAGCATAAGATAGTGTGTTTTCTGTTGAATCTGCAAAGCATGCAAGGGCTTGTAAGGGTAGTATCAGCAAATTTGTTGTTTGACTGAACTTTTTCAGATGAGTGAAGCTCAGAATTGAGAACTTCCAATATAGTAGTAGTTCTATATTCTTTACAATACAGGGATGTCATGAGAATAACCTAATTTTTTAAATTTTAAGTTTAATTTTTAAACCATACTAGAAAAAAAATTCTTTTACCTACCTGTCTTAAACTAAATAAAGTGTTGGGTGATTCCTCACAGGTATCTCTGTGGATGTAACTTATTGTTGGAGGTCTTTGCAGGCTTTGCCTTGATAGCTGTGTCTTGTTTGTCAGAGTGTATGCTAACAAAAAAAGTATATGAAGATACTGGTATAAAGATTTCTACTTGAAAAATGCACTTTTTTCCCTTCCTCACCTCTGTGTTCTAGCTGTGGCAAGCATAAACAGTTTTCAGAGGCCCAAGTCTGGCCTTCAATTCAGAGCACTTGGCTTTTGACAAGACACAGTGTCTTTTCAGAGTCCAGCTGTGCTGCACACGGTGGTGCAGTGGGAACCAGCCTTGCCCTGCTGTGTCCACAGACGTGCTTTCCTCATTTGTTGCTTCATGAAACATCTTTCTTTATTGCTGAGGCTGTGTTTCCATGATTGCCTTGATATTAAGCAGAACTACAACCACACTTGAACTTAGGTATTAGATAGTCCCTGTGCCCCACCTTTATGGAACTGCCCAGATGTGTCCGTCCTATGGTCTTTACTTATCACACCACTGAGAGTGGATTTGCCTGCATGATGTAAAATGTGATGGTATGTGATTGGAGCCATGGGCTTCATGGCTCTTGGATGAGGACAATTGAAGTTGGGTATCACACACAACATCACTAAACTCAGGCCTTAAAAATCAGATGGACAAGAGTTGGGAGCCATTTATCTTGCACAAGAAGTGCCTGTAGAGAAGTTTCCTCTACTAATTTAAGTTAATATTGTGAATAGCAAAAATCAATATCGAAATGGATGGTAGTGAATGCAGGATACTTTAGGGGGAAGGAAAGAATTTTGCAGTATTTCAGGGCTCAGACTTTGCTAAATAGAAACTGAATGTAAGTATTTCTGGGTTTTCCTATGTTACAAGCTGTTCACATCAAATGATCATAATAGTCTCTTAGCTTCATAATCTTTGGCTGTAAGATTGAAACATGCTCTTATTTCTAGAAACTTCTAACATAATCTGCCAGACTGAAGCTATTTGTAAAAAAATCATGGCATTGATGAACAACATACGGAACTTCGCAGACTACTGGAAATTTATGGTGAATAATTCTAGCATTTAGAGGGATAGGGACTGGGATGCAAAAAGCCAAACAATCCTTCAGTGTAGGGCATTAGGACTCACACCTGCCTGGGCTTGTCTGCCATCAGGTCAGCTCTGACCTGGGTGGACATGCAGCGTCATTCCCTGTTCTCCAAGCCTGTTTCATGTTCAGGCCGATGCACTCAAAGTGTCTGTTGCAAAAAGAATGACTGGTTGGTGTCCTAACAGGGGGATTGCACCCTCGACAAGATTGTGTCTCTATCATCTGGACCTGTCTTGGGAGGTGAGAGGAGTCACATCTTTAGGGGAAGAGAACATTGGAAAGGCAGCCTTTTGTTGCTAGCAGGGATCTTTAAAGCTGAATTCTAAGATGTGTGTTTATCAGTAAACACAGTAAAATAAACTTCTTTGGGTACTGAGAGTAGCCTGGGAAGGTAAGTAGAGGGCAACACTATTCACTAGTATACGAGATTGCTATGTCTCTGTACCTCTCTCACAACTTTTCCTCTAATGCAAGCAATCAGAAAAGCTGGTCTAATTTTAATCTGTCTGTTCTATTCAGTTTTTAGTAACATATTAAGGTAATCTCACAGTATTTCGTGTTGGACTTCTGACTAACCCTCATTTTAAAGAATATAAACTGGAGCTTTTACAGCTTCATGTGTTTGAGGTTTGTCAAAGTAAATTCAAAAACAAACAGCAGTATCCTTACAAAGACAGAAAAGTATTGGTGTATTTTTCTTTGCCACAACAGTTTAGGTTTTTCTTTCCAGAGCTATAAACATTATGGTCATGTGTAAAGCTACCAAGTAATTTTCTGAACATAAGACATCTTTGTTGTCTGTCTCCATAATTCTGACACAACTACTAAAGTAGTACTGTCCTTATTTGGGGTGGAAAAAATATTGCTATGAATTACTCTTTGCTGGTATCATGGGAACCAGTTGCAATTGGGCTTCTCCAGCATACACATACATGCTTTCTGGTATGTGATTCAAGTGTGGTTTTCAAATGTAGCATGGGCAAGCTGTGAAAATAAAATCGCACACTCATCTTTTAATAAGGAGAGCCACCTTCATGTATGTTCAGTTTGCCCTTTTGCTTCTTGCAGGGCAGAAGTTTTGTAGTTCAAATGCAAACCAGCCAGTTTATATGCAGATTTTATGGGAGTAGCATATAGAACAGTCTCTCAAACTTTTACAGCCAAGAGCAAGTTCTTTCCCTTATCTGTATACAGTGCACTTTCCTACACATGAAGCAATATCTGTGCCATGCAATAAGACTTATGACATGGCTTTGAAAAGTATTGCATCTCTCAACCACTCCATCTGCCTCTATCTCTGGATTCATGCCCTACAATGAACAGTTGGTGTTCCTGTCTCCTCACCAAGTTCTAGCAGTGCCACTTGTCCTTTTCGTTAAGGAAGCCTACTACAGGAATACGACCAAGACAACCTATATTCATACCTTCTATTATTCCTTAAAAAAAAATAAAGATTTTGTATTTAGCATCTACAAGCTTTTCCCAAGTGCAATGAAAGGAGATTCTTACCTGCACGATAACAGAAAATGGATGGTATTATATCAATATTATCTCTAAGGATGTAAGAAAGGGGGACTTGTAGAAACTCTTAAGACAGAAAGAAGAAAAGGTCTTTTAAGCTGTTCTGTGAATTCTTGGGCTCCTGGGTCTGGTATATTTGTTCATGCTCCTTGTAATATTACCAAGCAAAAGAATGTAATATTGTTTTTCCCCAAACTAGACATATTAAAATTTAGAAGTGTTTTCATATTTGTACTTTAAAAAACTCCAAGAGGTCTTTGTACTAGACACTGTAAAATTTTATAGCAAAGAGGTAGGGTTTTTTCCTAAAAAAGTTTCAGTCAAAGAAAGAGCCCACTCTTGCATTCCTAACAATGTATGCTTTATTTGAGTAATAATAAAAGAAATTTATTAGTATGCATTTGAGAAAGCCTAAGTAATTGGTACCTGACTGTGTAATCAGTCTGGGTAATGCTCTTGCAGCAGCCCAGGAGTGCACTGTGAAACTTCAGTGCAACTTAGAAGGTGACTGTGCTGCTTGTAAATAAGTAATTTCTCTTTTTCTTTTTTCTTTTTTTTTTTTTTTTTTAAGATTTTGAACTAGACGATAGATATGCATTTCTGCCCTCTCCCTTATTTCTGCATCTTTTCAAAACAAGAAGCAGTAGGGTTTATTTTTAATTTTTAAATTTTTTTTTTATTTCCTTAATGAATGTGTTGCCTTTTTTTTTCTATTTTTTTTTTTTTACTCCACTGCTTCCGTCTCTCTTCACTGTGGTTCCATGATTGAACCATTGTACAATATTCAGCTGGTTTTGTTGATCTTAAATCAGACTGAATTTCAGATTCCTGAAGTTGCAGGAACCCTCCAACTCCTTCTGCACAGGGTCTGAGGGATCTTGGTTGACAGGGGCCAGTTGGGCTCTCAGGATGTGGATCTGGGTTTCACGTTTGTAATGAAAAAGGCTTAACCACCTTGGATGCTATCTTAAGAAATATGCAGCTTGGTTTCATGCTTGTCCAAACCTGTTTTGTTCTTCCTGGCAGTAGACTCTCCTCTTACTGCAGCTAACAGTGCTGGGAAGGGCGGGGAGGATGGAGAGTCAGTCCCCATTACACTGGTTTGGGAAGTTTCAGATTTCCTTGCTGAACACTGTTGGGACTCTTGGACAGTTCAGCCTAACATGCTGGTTGTGAGGATAACATGCAAACGTGAGAGCCCTGAGAGTCTTGAAGCTTTATGCTTTGCTATGTGGCACAGCTAGCAAAGAGTCTTTTTAGGAGGAATTCCTGGTTGTAGAGGGCAAAGCAAATCCCTACTGCAACATGCTGGCTGACCCACAGTGCTTCTCTAGGAGCTGTCAGTGGTTATCTGCTGGAGACTGCTGCTGTTGTCTAACCACGCTGGTCCTGGAGAAAAGTAAGATTCCAAGGGCAGAATATGCGCCATAGAACTACAAAATAAGGTGGCTTTGTGCTCTGTTCAAAATAATGTTTATGATGATCTTTGATGCTGAAATCTCCTTGATTAGTTAACCTATCAGAATATATTATTAAGAAAAGCCCAGGTTTTTTCTTACTGTATAGAAATTCAGAATTATTCCAGCTTCTTCCTTCTTTCTCCCACCTTTCACCTGTCAGTTAGTATATTTGCCAAGCTGCCTGAGCAGCTTTAGGAGCAGAGGGACCTCCTGCCCTCTGCAGTGACCCATGGTTGTCTGCTGGTAGGGAGGCAATGTCCCTTGCTCCTTCCCTCTGCAGACACAGAATCTTTTGTCACGGCCCTGCTAGCAGGGCATGTGAGAGCAGTGCCTCTCAGGAGGGATTACTGCATATTATTATTGCAGTCTTGAGCAGCCAACCTTGCAGTAATCAGACACTGGCAGGTGCTAGCCACAGAAACTGCACTGTGGACTGGGCTGTTGAGGTTCAGTGTCTGAGCCTCTGAGAAGAGGGGCTCACTGGGGTGCAGAGCTGAAGCTGATCTTCTCTTTATCTCTGGCTAAATCCATGCCTAATGCATGCTGCTTTCTGCCATTGCCTCTTATCCCTTTTGGCACTGCCACGGGCTGTAGTGAGCTTCACTACAGGGCCCAGGGAGATCAGCAGGAAAACTGAGTGAATGATCAATCCCTTCCTAGACCCAGGCTAGTTCTATACATGGGCTGTCATGTGCCTCTGGACCACATATGCTGGGATCCATGCTATGTGAAGCCAGCTGAGATTCAGTTCCAGCCTAGACTGAGATAGGGCTAAAGCCTCTTCTTTACCCTCAAGACAGTGCTGTCCCTGGCAATGGTAATGAATGGGACTGACTAATTCTGAGTGTGGCTAAACCACCTGCACTTATTTTTCTTTATTTAAGAGTGCTTCCATGCTAGCAGAAAAGTAATTTGTTGGTATTTAGAGTGCCTTCTCAAGCAGGGGAAACTCTGCTGTTGTGGGACCCAGCTCTAACTTGGGTAGATTAAAAGGCAGCTTTGGACACCTGCTGAGCGCTGGTCTGTTGCTGCCTACAGTATAATTACAGTTACCTCTGCATGTCAGAACCAGGCACATAAGTAAGAAGAGGTCACCTCCTCCTGCAGTTAAGTTTAAGGGCACCTTCCATTACCTTAGGTCAGAACTGGAAAAAATCCCAGTTGTTGTTCAGCTGAATTAATGGTTTTAGTGACAGAGGGAGTGGCTTTGCTGTTTCTCCTGAGACAGCATTTTCCTGAAAGCGTGATGATTGTTTAAAGATCAGCACGCATGGTAAAAGTCAACTTTGAAATGGCATAGCCTTGTTGACTAGGCTGCTGTAGAAACTGTACTGTGTGCTTAGGTTTGGGGAAAATGCCCAATGTTTCATGTTCACCTGCCCATAATTCTGCTTTGAGCATTCTCCATTGTGTGTTATGGCTCATCATGTCCATATTTGTTTTCATGGACAGACATTCTTAGTAGTTTATTGTATTCAGGCTCCAGTTCCTCCCTTTTCCACCTCTTGCCCTATCTCTCCTCCCCACAGTGTAAGCTACCATTGTACCCCTGCAAGTTTTGGGGAGAGGGAAGTTGAGTAGATGGTTACCTTGTTTAAAGGACTGCTTTGAGCTGTAGATAAAATATGCCCTTGGCTGTCTTCCTAGCAGTATAGCTATGTCAAAACCTCTCACCACGGGCAACCCACAGGAACAGCAGGTAGTAAATGCTGGCTTAATGAAAAGCCCCTCTGATCCTTTAAAGATGAGAAAAGAGCGAGTGAGGGGCTGATGTTCATGCTAGGGTTGTACCCAGTTCCTATTTTCTGGGCTTGAGCAACAGTAAGTAATGCCAGGGGTGTGGGTGGGAGTGTGGCATGCCAGTAAAGGGGAAAGATTGGTTTGTCTTTACAAGGCAACTAGGAATACTGTAGAAATGCCATTTTGTAATATTGTAGAAAAAAAGATTAAAAGTTAACTTTAAAAAGAAATATGAAAGGGCTTTTGCTATCTTCTAAAACAAATAATTAATGCTTCAGTTTGGACTGAGGATTTCACAAGTGGAAATTACATGATGTGTGTGTGAGTGTGTGTGTGTGTGTGTGTGTGTCAGGGGTTAGGTTAGATATTAGAGGTATAATCTTCACCCAGAAGTTGGCTGGGTACTTGAACAGGCTTCCCAGGGAAATGGTCATGGCACCAAGCCTGACATAGTTCAAGGAGCATCTGGACAATACTGTTAATCACATGGTTTAGTTTTAGGTAGTTCTGCAAGGAACAGGGAGCTGGACTCCATGATCCTTAAGGGTCCCTCTCAACTTGAGATCTATGATCTCTGCAAACTCATACAGAGCTTTGTACTGAGTCTCATTTAGATTTCTTATTCTTGTAACATAAAGGAAAAAAAAACCCTAAAACTATTTCTTTTTAACAAGCAAATATGAAAATAGACCCTTATCTAAATTTCAGAGGTGAGTTCAAAAGAACTTGAAAATGAATCCCTCAAAGATAAATTCAAGCTCCACCAGTTCACTCTCATGTCCATCACTTGCCTATTCTGCTTCTCTGGAAACATGTCGATATATAAAGATCAAAAAGGTGTTTCTTTAAATTAAGGTCCTATAGGAGCAGGCACATTGCTGTTGTGAACAAAAGGTTGTTTGATTAAAAAGCTGAGTACAATCAAATATTGTTGCTGTGAGGCATACAGTACTTACAGTAGCAAAATTCAAGCCAAGATTTGGAGAAATTTAAAAAGAAAATAACTGAGGAGAAACATAAGTTGAGAGTTTTATAGTAAAAGTTGTGAAAACTGAGATTGCATGTTTATGGACTTCCTCTATAAGTATGCAAGTTGCCATGTCTTTAAGTCACAAACAGCTTTAAAAATAGTCAGTGCAGAGGGTGTTTTTGCCCTCAGCACTGGATTCATGACTAATGCCTGCCAGTATCCTATTCTTGCTCTGTATTATTTTATTGCCGCAATGTATTTAGGGCGTCTCACAAAACATTTACACTCCTGTTTCAAGTAGAGCATTAATTTGTTGTCTGACAAGCCTTTTGTGTTTCCTGTGACATTTAGGTCCTCCCTTGGGTGTGGGCAGAACAGACAGGGAGCCAGTTGACTGACAGCTGGACGGAGATGCACCTCTGCCTGTGTTTCAGGGACTGGACGCTTTGAATTCAAAATGAAATACATGTGTGGGTTGGAAAGCAAGTTCATGCCTTGACAGCTGGGATGGGTGGTTCCAGAGAGACAGATCTCCCTGTGGGGAGGTGATGGGCAGGAGAGGGCACCAGGAGGGAAACTGGGACCATAATGGCAAGAGGTGTGGGGGAGAGAAGAGAAATGACTGGAAATGGGGGAGGTTTTGCAAGAGGAACACAGAGGTGGAGTTGGTGGTGGAAAGCCCTGGAGGAGAAGCGTGCTTTGCTGTGTTGCCAGTGGTGTAAGACCTGCAGGAGAAGAAGGTGTGAGCGAATTGGGTCTGGGAGGTTACTGCTCGAGCCTCTGTGGGTGGTGTCTTTCAGGATGGAGGTAGTTGAGAGCTGGGACCTTGCAGAGAGGTGCGTTGCTGTGGGGGCGCACTGGATCATGCTGCCAGCAGCCAAGTGCAGTCTGTGCTGGCTCTTCTCCAGCCTGGCTCCTGGCCATGTTGGTTGTTCACAGCTGGTGTGAGGGTGGCCCCGGCACTGGAGCCTGCTGGGGTGCTCCTGCAGGTCTGCCAGCTCCTGACACCCAGCCAGCACTGGGTGAGCGAGCCATGAGCTGGAGCAAAACCTGCTGTGTGTGGCTGCATCTGACCAGAGCTGAGGGGTTGGTTGCTGCTTGGTAGGAGGGGTGAAAAAGACCTAAGCCCTAAATTGTCTCAGCACATGGAAATCTGCTGTGAAGACCATCCATTTCCATGCAAAAACCTTTCTTCTGGCTCTGTTCCCTTTTTATTCCCTCCCAGCCCTCTGCAGCAGCAGCCTTGCAGGGGGAGGAGCACCCCAGCCCAGTGGCTGTGGTCCCCCTTTGCAGGGGGACCAGCTTGCACTGGGTTGATTCAAGGACCTTTCATCCATTACAGCTGGTGTTGTGGCAGAGCCTCTTTGGTTTTGGCAATAACACAGTGGTGATAAGTGCCAGGAACTTTCCTGGTGGGAAATTCCTACCAGGCAGCTGTGCTTGGCAGCAGCTCCCCAGGTAGCTCCTGGTCCCACTGTGCATGAGTTCATGCAGGTGGGACAATTCCTACAGGATTTGGGCACCATTGACACCCACAGGCCATGGGGGCTATGCTGGCAACCTAGGTGGGGTCAGTTCATGTTAAGTGTTTGGTTGAGAAGAATGTAGAGGGATGAAGCCAAAAGGCTCACAATGGCCTTGCTCAGGTTTTGTTTGGAATCCTGGAGAGCATCACTGGAGTATTGCCTTCTCTGGCGAGCCTTCATTTGGGACAAGGCTTGCTCTACAGGGAGCTCCAGCTCCCGTAGAAACATTGCCTCTGATTTCACTGCTGTGGAGTTGCACACAGGCTGCTCCTATTCTAGTCTTGGAGACAGTCCAGTCAGCTATCTGCAGGGCTTTTTCCTTTTTTATTTTGTTCTTATAAAAAAGGCCTATTGAGATTAATTGCTTTGTGTCTCAAAAAAGCTGGTATAATTTGTAGGCTGCTTATTGACTATAGTTGTTCCACTTCTTGATAGTGGGGTATATTACTCAAATTCAGCTTTGTTCATTCAATTGCAAATAGTCATTGTTGTTTATTTCTATGAATCACAGAATAAATACAAATTTGAAAAAGTTTCACTTGCGCAGTTAAGTAAGGTTGAGAGAAAAGCTAATGCTTTCAGTGCCTGGCATTGCCCACAGACATGCTTTTTCATTGTGTAGAGAATTATGGGTAAAAGGTGAGAGTTCTTACTGTTCTGGTCTTCCTCCTGTGGAGACCATCGGTTTTCACCCCTTTGTCCTTTGAGCTAGTTAAGGTGATATGCACTGAAAGGAAAAGGAGTGATTGCCATTATATCTGTTTACTGGTTGCTCCTTACAGTAACATTGTTTTGGGAGTGCCTTTGGTGCAGTGTCCCAAGACAGATGGAGATTGAACCCATGGGGAACATGGGCCCAGACCTTCTGTTTCTCTGCTACAAGGTGGAGTCTGCTCTCTGTCTCATCTCACAGTGACGTGCAGGTCAGAGCCTCCTCCCTGGATTTCTGTGTGGCCAGACCTTGCTGCTGACTGGCTGCCTGCCTGTCAGGGAGCTGGAGACACGTGCTGGGATACATTGGACTGTGTCCTTGGACTGCTTCACTTGGTGCAGCATTGTGGGAAAACTTGGGCAGCTGCAATTCTCTCACTACATCGTTCACAAACAGAAAGGAGCACTTTTGCATGGTGAAGAAGGTGCTGGTGACATGCGAGGGTTGTTGCACATTTTCTGTAGTACATTTGTGTACTGTAGTCTTGTGTAGACTGCACATTTTTAGTGCAGTTGCATTGTTTATAGGTGGGCTTCTTAAACTTTGAGCTTTGTGGTGTCCACAGGTGCTGTAAGTTGTACAAGGTCACTTTGAAAGAAAGTTAAAGATGCACCTTCTTGTTTTTTCCTTGTAAGAATGATATGGACTGCCTAGAGGCTTAGTGTACAGTAGTGTAATCTAGGTAAAAGGGATGTTTTTAGTTCACATTAAATTTCTTAATTGTCTGTGTAGCGAAGCCCAATAGAAGGGTCATAAATGATGAACCTGTAATTAGAAGCTTGTTTATACTTGATGGCAGAGCTTGCCTATGAATGGAAATGATTCAGAGAGTGAACTAAACTTGAAATACCTCTTGTGGAATGGGCGTTAGGTGGGAAGTGTTGATCAGACAAGATTGTTGACAGTGGTCAGCATGCAGAGGAACCACAAAGAGGCACAATTTAGTGGGTTGCTGAGCTCTGCTGTGGCACTGGCCAGGGCTGTCATCCTGGCAGCGTGCTTCCCCTCACTGTGGAGCTTGGGAGCAGAAAGGGATGCTCAGTGTGGGTGTGAGAGCCTGGAAGTTGTAGTAGGAAAGCCATTCGGGGAGGTGCTGCAAGTGATCACTGGTGCTGTCACTGCTGGAGGCTGGGGAGAGGGTGAGGAAGGCTTTGGGACAGGCTCCCAGCACTTGAACCTGGGAGCATCTCCTGACACAGGTGTCCCAGGCCCTGACAAGTCTGAGAAGGGGTGTGAAATGGGCACTGAGAGGAAGGGCTTGGAAGAGAGTTGATTGATAGGACAAAGAACAAAGACTGAAAATGGCAGGAACCAAAGTGAGCAGAGGGTAAGAATAAAATGATAAGGTGTGATTACCACAACTTGCAGGCTGTGTGTTACTCAGCTGATTGGGTAGGTACAACGATGTGCAAAGTGATCATTCAGACATTTTCCATTAGAGATCAAGATTAACATCTGATGGTTAAGGGAGGCCAGAGAATGCAGTGGTTCCCAGCACAAAAAGGGGAAAATTTTACAAAACAGGTAGGAAATAGGCTGATTCTCAGTTGATGTGTGTATAGGATAGTTGCTTGAAGAAAAGGCCAGAAAGCCACAGATAGCAGATTGGTAATTATTTTTTCCTGACATCAAGAAATGTTTTACATAAAATTATTAAATTTTCCTCCATAGTTTCCTAGGTAAGAAACTTCATTGTGGAATTTTCTGGTTACTTTGATAGAGATTAAATTACATTACATCAAAGCAAACCTTGGGCCCTGGTACATCTTGTAGATGGAGACTATTTTGGAACAACACTGTGGGTGTCTAAGGTCAATTGATACAGAAAAAAAGTAAATTACTGGACAAAAACATTTCTTGGGTTGCACTCTTGTCATGATTAACTGTAGAATTTCACAATGTCAATAGTTCTTGTGCTTTACATTTGATCTTAAATTACTTTAGATTTATAAGAGAGCATCCTTGTCCTGTATTTTAAGTATCTAATTAGACAGTACATGTCTCCAGGAGAAAAGGGTAAAATACGACATTTTTGTTTTTGTTTTTAATCTCTGGGTCTCTGGCTTGTCGTGATTTATTTTTCTCCCTGGAATGCTGCATTCCACAGTTTGTAATGGCCTCCTTTTTCTGCTTGGATTCATCTATAAAGAGATTTTGTAAGATTTATTGCATTCTTTTAACTTCTAAATACGAGGGAAGCATAAATGATGAACCTCAGTTCAGACCAACAGCAGAGAATGAAAAAAGAATTAATATTTTTAAGTGGATGTTTCTCTGTACAGTCCTGTGTGTTTTGCTGGGCTGTGCTCATCTCTGCTGTGGAGTCAGTGATAATAGGCAAAAAGATGCCTCAGAAAACAGAGGGCACTGATGTGAATGTATGAGCCAAGTCCTCTGGAGCTGCTCTTGAGACCTGGATTTTCATGGACATCACAGTAACCATTGGGATTAACCTTGTGAAGAGTTTGCATAGGGCCGTCTATGGGACAGCAACAGGAAGGCTGTGGGATTTACTTTTTGGGTCAATTAGTTTTGCTTTCTGGTGCTTGTGGATTGCCCAGATGCTGTAGCAGCTGATTTTCTAGTGTCGCAGGAGTTACTGAAAAAATTGTGGTTGTTTGCTTGTATATTTTTACTTTGTAAACCTCAGATGACTTCTGTACAGTAACTCTGTTTTCACTTTTCCTGTCCTACCAAATTTTATGTTTACCATATTTTACATTATCCTTCTGGTTATATGGATTTGAGCAACTTAATTTAAATTGACTGTATGACAAAACTTTAATATTTCTGGTTTATGTGTTTGGATATCAGGATTATCTTCTGAAAGGCCCTGCAGTTTATAGAGTACACCTAGGGTTGATAAAAAAACTCTTGTGCAGGAAAGAGCAGCCGAGGGAGGTTGGTTGCTCCATGTCTGTTATCCCTACTGATAAACCCTCTGAATTTATTAGAACAAGACTGACAACAGGGACATGTTAAGCTGCATAACCATGCCCAGGCAGGCAGTACTTGGCATCAGGCAGGCAGTACCACGTTCAGCACATGTTATTATTGGCAGTGGTCACTATGGCAGGTGACCAGCTGACACAGTTGCTGCCCACGTGGTGGGTAATGGGTCACTGTATAGAAGGGCTTGTTTTAAAATGCTTGCAATACGTGAACTCTTCAGTAAGTGACCTTGCACGTTTTCAGAGAGCAGTTTCAGTAATGATCTAGCTCGTGTCAGGGCTTCCAAGATGCATATGAGCCTACTTCTGCCTTTAAATAAAAATCTCACAGAAATTTCATTAAAACAATTAAGGTTGTAATTCAAATACTGACTTGTTGATCAGGAAGTTTTTGGGGTACCTTCTGCCTTCCTCCCATCCAACATGGGTCATCAGCACCGGACCAAAACCTTGCCTCCTTATGAAAAACACTGAGAGATTCAGCTGTGTATGGGCTCCATGCAGACTGGAAATCCTGTGACTTGTAGCTTTTGCAAGAAGTGGGGATTGTGGTTTTTTTTTTTTTGATGTACATAAGCACTTAATTCAGCATTCTCTTAAACTCACCTGACTCAGCTGTTGGGAAATCTCTTCATGCCATTTAAAGATCTGATTCAAGCAGAGATTTTAAAATTTGGCATTGTGTCACAAAATGGTACCAAAAGAGACAAAGCATGTGTACTCCTGTTGTTGAGAGCCTACTTTGACGTACTTTGCTCTAGTTAATAAATTGCATTACAAATTGCATCTTTTGTTAAACATAATTTCCATTAGATCTTGAACTTAGGAGTATTTTTTCAATGAAGAAAATAAATTTTATTTTGTTTTGTGGTGTTTCCCTTAAATGAAAAGCTTGAAAGACGTTTTTTTCCCCACTTGCCAGATTAATTGTGCATTATAGCATTGGTCCTCTGGCTTTTTAGGCCACTTCTTCATTTGAATCCCTTTCTGGCATGTTCATCACAGCACTAGTAAGCTGTGGTAGGGACAGCAGGGCACTTTTGAAGGGAGACCCTTTTTGAAAGGAGACCCTTTCTCAGTTAACTGCACTTCACTTTTGTTAGGCTGAATTTGCTGTTTTGTTTTATATTTCTTAAGCTTGTTCTTTTTGTTGTTGTTCTTTGCATTGGCCCATCCTATCTCAACCTCTAATTTTCATTTCCAGAATAGCATTGAGATTTCTTACTTTGCATGCTGTCTCTTTAAGGTTTTATTTAGAGTTTTCCATGCATTCAGCATGTTTGTTATCTTGAACCCTTTATATCTAGAAAGGAAAACGTTTTTGCTGAATTCTCATTTAGGCTTGTCTTAAATCTTATTCTAGTTTCCTGCATATTTCACTTGACCTTCCAGAAATACTGGGAGGGTCCTTGAGGATGGATGTTCCTGCACTCTGCCAACAGGGTCCTCTTGAAGTTCAGGAGCCAACTTGGTCATCTTCCTGTTCTTTGTGCTGACCCTGCAGAGTGGCTCTGGGTTCCTATTTCCTGAAGATTTGAAGTGCTGTAATATTTCATAACGTGGTCTTCTAGTTAGTAATGATAAAGTTCAATGTAGTTTTTCCACGTCCTTATCCTAATAAAGGCGTGATTCAAGATGAAATAAAACAAAGCAGGACTTTCAGAGCTTGAGCAGCAGGGCTGCAAAAAGCCTGTTTTAAGGAGATGTGGTCTGTACATGTGACCTGCAGCCCTCTCTCATGACTTCGATCTTCTTAGATGATTTTGATCAAGTGTTACAGTGGGTTTAAGAAATCCGAGGGGTGCATGGTTCTGGCAAAAATTAAAAATAAAGGAAAAGTAGCTATCCAGTTTTAAAGAAGAGCATCTCCTCGTTTCTTATTTGGGTGGCAGCTATTGTTAGAAGTTGATGTGTTTTCTAGCTAAGTGATGCAGAGTCCTATCTCTGAATCAGCTCACAGAACAATTTCCTCACCCAAACAAGAAGGCAGTGTGTGGCAGAGATGAAAGTGTTAGAACAACGAGACTGAAGAAGAGAAAATAGTGAGTTTGAGTGGGAAGGATGAATCTGCAGAGACCATCTTCTGTAGTGCTACCCCATGGAACTCGTTTGTCATGTTGTTTTTCTTGGTGTTTGTCCATAAATTCTTTACATTAATAAACATGCTGAGTGATGTACAGGGTGCTCTGCCTACCCTACTAACGTGTGCATCCCTCATCAAAGGAGGCATCACAATATCCTCCTAGAAGTGATATTTTGCTTCCTTTCCATGTTCATGAGATGCACTCACAGGATATGTGTCATCCCCTTTTAGTTTCCTAATTCTCTCACTGAGTCTGTTTTTCTGTATCCAGGATGATATGTAGCCTCTGTTAAGTTGCTTACTTTTGTAGGATTTGCTCTCCTTATATTCCTTTTATTTCCAAATCCTTTAGCTTGTGGTGTTTTTGTTCTACAGCATGGCCTTTGAGTTTTCCTTTATGGTTCTTCTGACTAGGAACTGCAGTTTGTAACTTTTGAGATGTAATTATCTCTAATTCCACTGACAGTTTGTGTAGTTAGTCCTGGGAGTACTAACACAGTTTTCAGCCCCAAAAGTTTTGCTATCAGGTGATGCTCTTCACATTTGTTCTCTCTATTCGATGTTCTGTCTGGACCACATGCTCCTACAGGTGGCTGCTTTCTCCATCTTGGCAGGATCTCTCTGCCCTATACAAATCCTTGTCCTGTCATCTTCATGGTTCTTCACTGCAAAATAAGTCTCTGATCTCTCCATGTCTGTCTTTTTCCCTCAGCCAGGGATTATACCTAGGATGCTCTGAACCTGTTGGTTTTCATCAGGTTTCTGATGGTTTGCTCACATACCCTGTTGATGTCTGTGCTGCCTCCCAGCTCCTGTCAGAAATTTCTTTCCCGGATCTCCTTTCTTCTCCAGCCTTTCTTCCGTATGCTTTGTGCTGGTACAAGTGATACCTGTAACGGTGTGATGGCCTGTGCCAGCATTTGTTATGTGTAGGATACTATTTTAATGAAGAAATGTCTTCAGGCTGTACTCCTCTGTCAGCTGTTAGGATATCCAAGTACAGAGCTCGGTGTTTAGCCTGATCTGCCTTCAGCCTCTTGCTTCTTCAGCCTCTCTTTCTCACTTGGCTCAGCAGGACAGACAGCATCACTCTTTGTCTGGATGGCCTCCTACAATGTCACTTGTTCAGCCTTCCATTGCCAGGAGCATACACAAGGTTTTATGGTGGAAAACCTCGGAGGGGTTTGCTCCTCCTGTGCAGAGGTGGCCCCTCAGGCACAGCATGACCCCCAGCCCGCAGCAGCATTCCCGCAGTGCTCGCTGGTGCTTGGCTGACAGTTATGGCTCTGCTTCTGTTGGCTTCATAAATATTATTTTAAAGGATTTTGGAAGGGTTTGGGCTTTTTTCTAATGTTCCACACTAGTATTTCCACAAAGCGTTTGCATTAATTCCATGCTATGACTTTTTAACATTGAAATGGTGCCATTAGCAGGGACAAGTATTGCCTGAGGAGCATTGGCTTTGTGAATGTGGGCATATGCCTGTAAGGATAAGGTGCCAAGGCGTAAATTTGCAGGAAATGGGATGCTGGATTCAGAATCAATTGTTTTGTAGTCTTTATTGATGTTATTAGTATTCATAAAAGTTTAACTATATTGAGGATGTGTACATCTTCTTGCATATTTGGAATAGTTTTACAGAAGACATATAGAAGTGTTTTCCAACCAGTATTTAAATTCTTTCTTAGAGCTTTTACTGTTTGTTGAGAACTGGCTTCAGAAACTAGTCCCAAAAGTCAATTAAGAAATCTGTTGGCTTGTTCATTTCTAAATATCTGCTGCTCACAGAACTTAGAATGCTACTTGCATTAGGAGTAATGACTGTTTCCTGACTGGAGAGTTGAATGAAACATTTAAGTGGATTTCAGATCAAGCATATGAACACTTGCAGCCTATTAGAGCATTAATTTTAATTTGCTGTTTTATGCAGTCAAACATTTCTTCCCAGAGCAATTTGAGTGTAAGTGGGTTTTACTGTAAGAGGTGGTTTATTGTTTGGTTGGTTTTATATTTTTGGGAATGGTTATTGCTTGGTTTATTTTTCTCTTGATAAAGTCTAGCAGTAGTCCAGTGTGAAACAAGATTACATTTGCCCTTAAACAGGAAAAGCCCTTACAGTCCTCAGTGCACTGTCAGTATGTTCTAGTTTCTTATGACTGATGTAGGTATTTGGGGCTTCAATCTGTGTCAGAGAAGCTTTAGAGGAAGTGTCCCTGCCAGGCTGTTATATTTTGGAAGTCTGCACACTGATAAGCTGGGATATGAATGGATATGAAAGCTCCATTCTCAGTCAGGAGTTTTTTGAATGTGTGCTCTGAATTAATACTGTTTTCGTTTCTCCTCTTTCAGGTATTCACTTATAAACAGAGCACGATCACACACCAAAAAGTAACACCTATGCATCAAACCAGCACAGAGAGCGTGGAAGACATGGCAGCACTTGTAGATCTCCATGAAGGCTCCATTATGCACAACTTATTCCAGCGATATCAGCAAGATAAAATCTATGTAAGTTTTTTCTAAAATTAAGAAAAATACCCAGAGGGAATGTTTTTGAATTTGTAAGCGCTGTTTGTGTTTTGCTGTTCTGTGCTATCTCCTAATGCTTTCCACATAGAGCTGAAGCATGCCTCATATGGTGACATCTCACCCACAGTGATGGTAGGAGAAGGTGGCTCAGGCTGGGCACACAGTTCCTTGGAAATCTTCAAAAACTGGCATGCTACATACACTTCTACACTTTCAGTGACAGGATTATGTAAGGGACTCTCGTTTTCCTCTTCTCTTTTAGACTCTCTGCCCCAACAACTTGTGCTGTGTATGTCACCAGAGAGGATGGGGTGGAACTTAGTCTGTCACTGCCATTAGAGATCCTGTTAGGCCAAGATCCAATTCTGATCAGCTTCACCTCTTGTTCTGCAGTAGAAAGGTTGTTATGAAAGAAGGATACCATTGCCAAGCTGAGCATTTCTGCTGTTAAATAAAGGTAGTTTGAGTTTGGGGTCTATGAGAACAGACAGCTGTTTATCAGTTTCCAAAACTGGGAATTATTCCACACAGAATTCCTTTTCTTAACTATGTAATGAAGATTTTTATAATTAGATTTACCTGGTCCTTCAATATTTTCATTGATCTTGAACTAACTAGATACAAATCTTTCCTGAGTCTGGAACTGCACTAAATATGAGAAAGATACAAGGAATATTAGCAGCTGCTGCAGGTTGCAAAATTGCACTTTTCAGTGGTTCAGTGGTTGGCCATTCTGGTTTGGGCTTTTTAACTAATAATTGCAGAACACAATTTTTGTTTCATCACATGTCTGGGCCCTCGATTTGACCATATACATGCTTTATTTCAAGCTTCATCTGCTGAGTTTGGCTTCTTATTTTTAAGTAATAACATACCTAAGTGAAGAAATAAACTTTCCCTGTATATAAGATTTGATAAAAAGCAATAAAGGGCACAATGAAATAATATTCTTTTGCACATTACCCTAAAAGTGGGGGGAATCCTCAATACTGAGGCAATTCTCTTTACATAAGTCTTTATGTATTTTTTTTTCTCAAGACAAATGAACTGTTTTACCTTTAAGAAAAATCAGCAGATAAAAAATGAGTAGCATAAATGAACAATCCTGCATGTGTGAGGAAAAAGCATGTACTTGATAAAAGTTTAGTTTTCCATCAGTATTGTTAGAATAGCATATGGTACTCAGTGTGAATCAAAATTATAAAAAAAATTTTCATGATGTGCACTCACACAGAGGATATGCCCCCTTTTAAAAAACCATGAGGGTATGAGTGTGATTTTTTTGATGAGGCATAGAACAGCTTTGTTCTGAAGAGACATGTCCTGGCTTCTTTCTTAGCTTGTCGAGGCAAGTTTTGGGTGTTCTGATCCTTGGTGCGTTTAGTGCGGTGTACGTTTCTAGACAAACAGGTTTGTGTGCTCTTAATGATGACAGATCTGCAGTTGCTACTGACTGTGCATTGTCCCTTCGGTGCTTCCAATTTAACTGCTTACTCTTTTGAATCCCCCTGAAAAATTTTTGAAAAGGTGGTTGGAAAAAAACCTTGTGTTTTGAAATGCATATGAAAGCCCCTCTGCTGCCCTGTATGTGTAACCAGGACCTGACTATAGAAGAATCTTCTTTTCTCCAACCTCATTGGTACCCCACTCCTACTGCAGCAATAGGAGTATTTTAGCTGGAAAAGGCTTCAGGAACAAAAATATCCCAAAAAGCTGATTGAGTGTCTTAAGTAATTTCATGAAAGTTCATAAATATAGGAGCATGTGTTTTAGAACGGGGTGTTGTCATTGCAAAAATAAGTCTGTCATTTTAAGCCAAAATTTCTTCACTATATTGAGCAATTCAATTGTATTTTAATGTTTAATGTTTAAAAAAAAATAAAAGACTAGAGATGCATTATACTTACCTTTGTTGAAGGTTACTTTGCAGCATATCATTCAAATTTGCTTGATCATTCTGCTTTGGGACCAAACTAGTTTTAGTACAGGACTGTAAAAGACATTGGAATTTATGCCAGGAGCAATAAAAACTTTCCAGATTGTACATTTACCTTCTCCTTTGACCAGGAACTGCTTCATCATTGTAGTTCACACATTGTCTCTTGCATCTGCCTCATCACCTTGGCTGTGTCTACCCATAGTGCATTAGGGATAAATTGGAAAGGTGTGTACCACTCTCCACTCTGTGCTTAGGGGCTGATCATCCCATTGAAAGATTTCTTGCTCTGCCTGGATAAAAACCAGCAGATAATTGCTGTGTTCTGGATTTTAGCTTACAGATCCCTTTTTACCTTGATTCTGTGCACCTCCTTGTCCACATCCTGAGTAGGGGGAAGAGGTAGGCAAAGGTATAAGCTGTCATTTTTTGAGTTCTATGCTTGTAGTATTAGTATTACAAATATATTAGTGTGGTTCTTGAGCATGGCAGCTTTTTGTTAGTTTTCCCAGTGGCACTGAGACCAGGAAGCACCTTTTTACGTTAACAAAAAATACACTTAGTTGGGATTTAAGATTTGGGGCTTGCTTGTTTACACACACATAAAAATCAAATCAAGTGCAGTATACTTAATTGTAATGTAAATTGTAGTGTATATGATTTCAAAAGTACAGAAGAAACAATTAAAGGGAAATTTAAACAGTTACTTTAACCAGAAAGACAATTATTTGTGCAGATCTTCTGCTGTTTACTTGTGGTTTTTTTCTGTATTTGAAGAGCTGTTTCTCCAGCAATGAGCATTTAAATAAATATCTTCAGATGTTTGAGCTCAGTTTAATCTTCTGTTACTTATTAACATTTTTGTCACACGTACTCATACCCATGTTCCTAAACTTTTCACTACTTCCTAATTCATACTACAAAGTTATTTTCTATGGATGCCTAACATGTCAGTGACTTTATTTGCAGCTGCCAAGAACTGCATTTATAAAGGGTCAGCAGAGGATTTTCTGTATTTCCTGATATCTCCTGGGGAGGGAAGAATATTGACTTTGATTACAAATTATGTTCATAGTGTGAATGCTGCCTGGCTCTGAACATAATGAATTGAGACTCTCAGCTGAATCTGTGCTGTTTGCGAGAAGGTGAATGACAAAAATGTTGTTCTTGTCTATGTGCAATCATCTTTTTGTATCAGTGGCAAGTCTGTTAACATCTTGTGACACATTTTATGTGAATTTCCATAAAAGTGTGTGTGCTTTCCCTTTTTGGCCTGTGAGAAGCATAGGATATACAAGTCCTTTCTTTATTCTTCCAGGCAGGCTGGTACTGTCTGCTATTTTTTTCAGGCTTTGTGATAATACTGCATTTATCTGAAAGTTTGGTTCCATGCTATCACAGAACCATCACCACGTTTGTTGTCCAGGAAAGGACAAAATTTAGGATGGAAGTGATCATACAGTGCACGGGCTTTCATTGCTGCTTCATCTCCCATTTTGTTCCTGTTGGGAACAACAGTGGGTGATCCAGCTGTGAACATCAGCACAGAAGGTTTAATGCTCATCTTTGGATGCTCAGATTAGCTTGTGTGCCAGACTGGTATGTGGCAAAATATGGAAAGATAAACACTAGTGCTAAAAATGGAGGGTGCCCACATTTGAAAACAGGGGGAGAACTTGGGGGATTTGGTCACCTCTGAAGCAAGGCCATCACAGGGCACGTGGTGTGGAGGGGGCAAGTGCTGTGGCAGCCACTCTGGTCGATGTTCAAAGGCAAATTGTTCCCAAGCTGTTGATTCTGGTTTACTTTTAGTTAAGTACACACTGCGGAGCAGACTGGCTCGGCCTTGGAGAGAATGCCATAAACCACACGGCGTGGATTGTGCTGTGAGTGGCACAAATTATGGTGTTTGGGCTGCCTCTGGGATGAGTTGCAGTTGTCTTGTCTCTGCCAGTGGTTGGTTATTGATGCAGGTGAGCAAATTTTGGAAGAGCAGAGCGGAGGATGAGAGAGCAGCTTTGCTGAAGTGAGAGGCAGGTTGGAAACAACTGCAGTATATATTGTGCAGGTCAGTGCAGAGGCTTGCAGTGTCATATCTGCCCTCATTTGCATGTTTGAGCAAATAAACAAGTTTCAAAACACTTCTGATTAGCTTTTTCCTTTTGAATTAAGAAATGCTAGGTAGGCACATTCCCCTTTGAGGTGATGATGATGATGGTTTGACATGTGCCTGTCTTGTTCAGGAGGAGGATGTGCCCCATGCCCATTCTGCTTGGGCTGCAGTGTGGCGGTCCCTCGGTCACCCTCCCCTGATGGGGGGTGAGTGACCTCCAGGTTGTCCAACAGTTGGGTGTGGTGTCCAGGAAGGGTGAGGGACAACACAGCCTATTTTTGCTCACTCTCAAATTAGGACTGCAGCTCACCCACTGGTAATTATAACCATCTGTTATGTTTGCTTGCATATGTATGAAAAGTTCTGTACCAGCCACGTCAACATGTAGTGCTGTACCAGCCACGTCCACATCAGAGGGAGGATGATGGTAATTAGGAGGTCAGTTTTCAAGGCTAGCTTCCCTTCTCTTTTCGGCTGAAGCAACAAACATTGAGTAACTTGGATGAAAAAGCACCATTTATCCAATTTTTCAAAAAGGTGTTAAACTGGAAGAGTTGTCTCTTCCTTGACAAGGTTGTTGCAGAGATCCTAGCCACTTCATTGTATTGAATGCTCAGTTCTATCTGTTCTTAAAAGGTATTTTTAGTTATTTATGCATTGATTTTTAAATCTATTAGTGTTTATTTACTTAAGCAGCATGTTCAGTTGTAGTTTGTTAAGCTTGCAGTAATTAGATAATTCATCTCCCTCGAAGTCATGAGGGCTCCCAGAGGCAACTAGTTGATGTTTGTGCAGTATTAATCAATAATCACCACAGGGGTTTTTTCAATTTCTGTTTGCAGACCCAGACACTTTAGTATCTAGGTCAGTTGCTCTCTGTGACTTATTTTTCTGGGTTTTTGCATGTTTGGTTTTTTTCCAAGTACAGTAAAACTCCTTTGGCATCCAGTGCAGTTGCTCTATACTGTGTTATGATGGTCAGCAGAAAGTGGATATTGCTGCATGTTACAGTGAGAAAATAGTGGGGCACACTGAAGTCATGGTTGATGTAATGCAGGCAGACACAATTCATACACTTTGGTAGCACTCCTGCTCAGACGTCCTCTAACATGGACACAAGTTGTAGGTGAAAGCAGAGGAACAAAGGAAGATCAGTAGAAGCTAATAGAATCATAGAATCACTGAAGTTGGAAAGGACTTCCAATGTCTTCAAGGCCAACCTTTGACTGAATGCCACCATAAATACCACTAAACCATATTCTTAAAGTGTTTACTAATAAATACAAAACCTCATGACTGGTTTCTTAAATAGGAAAAGTTGGACACACTGTGCAGAAACTGAACCTAAAAGGAATGTATATTATGGACTCCTACAGTGCCCTGGGCAGCTCAATAACCTTGGTCTTGGCCTGTTGTGTGCCTTGTTATAAATAATTGTGGGCCATGGAGTTAAAAAAACCCCAACAATGGTACACGGAAACTGTGTCATTAATTAGTGCCATAAAACATGTATGTAAATATAGTACACATCCCTAGCACAATTGCACTAGCCCCTAGAACTACATTTATCCTGGTATGGTCTGCAATCCACCTGGGGTTGCACAATTCCTCTCCAGAGGCATCCAGTGCTGTAGAGCAGTCCCAGGTAACCAGTTTGCAGGATCTGCTCTGTGGTCACTGAGGAAACTGCTGTTTATTTTATTGCTCTGCTTTTACAGTAAAGAAATCTTAAAAGTGTGCTGATGAATCATAGTGTTTTTCACACCTTCTTGTGCTGCTGAGAAGATGGGGAGAATTCTTGCCACCAGCTCTTCCCATGGAAATGTGGAGAACAGAGAATGCTGTTGCTAAGAATGCATGACAAATGTCTATACATAGCTGCTTACCTCCATAATTAGAATGTTATGCTTGCACACATCAGATAATGTTTTCGAAATGTGGTTCAAAGTGAGTTCCTGTCTCCAAGCATTAATTACAGCTTCCATTTCACATCTGTTACTAGAGAGCAGCAGACAAAGATCTATAAAAACACAGCAGGCTTTTAATTGGAAATCTAGTGAAATTTATTACTGGTAATTGTTATTTCTAAAGGCTGGTCAGTTATATAGATCAACAATTGTCTACCACAAGCAAATTATCATTATTTTGTTGTTGTTGGGTTTTTTTGGGTTTTTTTAAAAGATGTGTTAATGGAGAAACATAACTGTAATGATATGAGAAGTAAACAAATGCCATCAATTGGTTAACCAACCTTGCTTCTGACTTTCTCCATTCTGCGTGACTTGTGGAACTGCTAATAGTTATAATAATAACAACAACAATAAAGAGTGTTTGTCTGAACTTTGTCCTCACAAGGTCCTCAGCTGAAAATACTGGGGATTTGAAAGGTGTGTATTTTCAAATCATAGCAAGTATTTCAGCCTGAGCTATTGTGATCAATATGACACCATTAAAAGAAATGAAAGGTGTGTGTCCCGGAGTACACTGCCATGTATGCCACAGCTACACAAACACTTTGCAGTGTGTGCAGTGGCTACATGTGTGCAATGCCTACACTAGCACATGCATTTATGTCACAGTTTGCAGCATATTAGGTGTTGCTGGTAACCTGCTGCGTGTACACAGTGCAGTAAGGATCTTACCTGCGAGCATCAGTGGGCTGCTTTAGTGAGATGGAAAGGGCAAAGAGGGCAAAGTTTTATTAAAACATGAAAACTTGCTCTTTCTATTCTGCTCTGTACCAGTTTGGTTTTTTTTCTCAGTTGGTTATTTGGTTGGTTGAGGAATAAATAATAGATGGACTGGCAATAGGGTCAATTTCTATTGACTTCCATGAGTTTTCTATTTGTAATACAAAAGCTCTAAGCTATATTTGATGGTAACGTCATATAGAAAACTGCAAAGTAGGAATCTGTCATCATATGCTGATTTTGTCATTGGTGACGGTATATATTGCTAATATATGGTGCATATTGCTAATGTCTCCCAGATTTGAAGACTAGTATTCATGTTGTTTTCTCCATACCTTAATTGCATGTCACTGCTAAATCTATGAGCCAAGAGCAGAAAGCAGACCAACATGCAGAATCAAAAGAAAAATGATCAGTCATTTGCACAAATGGCAACAGCAGCTTAATGCTGTTCAGTCAGAGCTTTTGGAAATGGTGCTGAATGCTTTTACACGTACCATTGCCTCACTTGGAGGTAAGCTTTGCCTCCTTTCTGTAAGGTCTGTTGTTCCCAGTCCAGCAAAGTAATTGAAAGGAGGGCAAGAATTTGGGCTCCAAAACTTAGGGCACTTACCTGTCACCAGCATGTTTTCTTTACATGAGTTAGGCTTTTACTGTAAAGCAAGCTGTGCAAAATTTACTACTTGTGCTGCACTGTCCAACTGTCTTATACACATATTCCAGCAGTATAATACTAGAAAGGCTGAAAACAACCCATTTAAGTTGGGAGTGAATTAACTTACTTTTATAGCTATTGTTTATCTATGTAAATGGATTATTGATTCATAGCCAGGCTGTTATTTTTATTTGGAATGATGTGGTCCCTTTCTCACAAGCGGTTTTGGGTTTTTCCCTTTGATGTTTGTCAGTCTCTCCTTTTAGAAGTAAATGGAATCCAAAAGTTCCATTTAGCAGATTTTTGACAGTTAATTTCATTTGCCATCTCAGTCCTTATTTCTTGACTGACAGCTATTTGGCAGCAGTTCAGTGCCATCCAGCTAACTACCTGGTATAGAGTTAGATTTCAGTTATGCTGGCTTTTGATTTCTCTTTTCATGCTCTGTTAAAGAGTAATTCCTGCTCTTCCAGCTTTCCTCCTAAAAAAGCCCTTTCTATAGAAGAGATCTTCAAATATTACAGAGCCACGGAAGTTATGGAAATCTGGATATCAGTATGTAAAATACTTGCAGGCAGAATTAAACAGATCTGTGAAGCTTTATATAAAAATATTTTGCCAATGTTCTAGAGACACTGCTCTTTGATTCATTGTTTTATCAGCATTTTGGTTTTCCTTTGTGCGTATTTTCTCTGAAAAGCCCCTTCATCTCTCCAGTATGAATGTATAGGAAGGAAGAAGACCATTTTTTTCTTTTCCTTGCTGGAGGGTAAATTAGACCTTCAGACAGTTTTGAAAGACTCATTTGAGCATTGTGCAATAACAGAGCAGGAGGAAGAATCAGTGTGTGGCCACAGGCCATTTGAAATGAAGTGATAAGCCATGGGGTCTCTGCTTTTCGTGAGGCTTTTTTTGATCTGAGCTAGAGCTCGCCTGGTTAAAATTGTGCACACAGATTGCTACAGTCTCATGTGCAAACTTATTTTCACACGCTGTATTGCAGCCCATGAAAATAACAAAAATCAATGTCTTGTTCTGATCAATCATGTTTGTGTTCAGGAGGTCACCGCCTCTATCTGCTTGGCAATGGTGAAGAGAGAAATTCTTCATTAACTGTTTATATGAAAACTGTACAAAAGTTCATTATTCTGACCCAGTAGATAGGACTGCTGCATGGTAGAGATTGTATTGTATTACTCAGCAAAAAAATACAGTAAAAACAAGGAGACTTAGTGCTTTTTATATGGGAGAAAAACTGCCAGAAACCTGTGAATATCTTAAAGAAGGAAAAATGTCTATCTGATGTATCTGTATTGTTGTTTGCTGGTTTGGTTTTTACCTTTGGCTGTAACAGTGTTCTTTTATCAACCTTTCTTTATATTGGTTTCATACTTCCTAACTGGATTGGTTTTTGTGTGGATTCGGGGTAAGACTTGTAGTGTTTCCTTGAGTAATCCCCATCCACATGGAACAATCTATCCAGTAGGAGAAAATCAAGAGAAAAAGAAGATGAGATTAAGCTGCGAGTATATCAGACATAGGGAAAAGCAAAGCTGATGTAAATTTGGGCTGTTGGAAGTTCATCATGAGTCACCAGACATGGTGAGGACTGCAGGAGCCCAAGCATGTAAAGATGATTATAGAGTATGGCATTTCCATCTTAGAAATGGCTTGAATGGTTGAAAACATTTAAAACATGTAGTTTTAAAAAGCATTTAAAATTGTAGTTTAGTACTTTGCTTCGATTATGGTTTTTAAGAAAGAAGATTTGCTTCAGACATGAGACAACTGGATTGTGTCCCACTGAAATTAGCATGGGACCAGCTAAAAGACAGGGCATACTTACCACAGTGAGGATAAATCGAGGTCCTTCCATGAATGAGGGCATTAATTACCATCCTCTTTATGGCATACCATCGCCCCTTCTTCTGCCTCCCCTAAAAAGTACACTAAAATGTGGCCCAGCCATCTTTCTTCTTTTTCTGCTGATGTGTATGTGGTAAATGTTTGGTTGTCTTTGCCACAGAATAAACTCACCCCTGAATACCATCAATCCTTTCACCTGAGAGAGCTCTGAACCACAAAGACCATATCTGCAGTGTGGAGAAAACTCTTCTGTTCCCAGGTTTTTCATCCTGACACCTTAAAATTTGGTGTTGAAAACATAACAAAGTTTGATGGCTATTTTGTGGTCTTTTAAAAGTTGCCTGCCACTGCATGTTCTGTGAAAACACTGGCTTTGTTATTTGGTAATATTCCTGTGGCTGTGATGATTTAAAGGTAAGTGAGATGAAGAGGTTGGGTGGAATGGTGATAAAAATCTTTTCCCATGCCTTCTCTAAAAGTAACATAGAAGTAGCTTTGAGGTGAGCCAGTTGTACTGCAGTTTAATTTGAAGTTTCCCATATATTAAGGGTAAGCCCAGAAAGTAATATTTGTGGAATAAATTGACAGGTTGATATTAATACCCAATTTAAAAAAACCCCAAACTTTTACTTTTCAGACACAGAGTCAGTTTCTTAAGAGACTCCAGGAAAGGTAGGAGTTGTTCAAAAACGATCCAGAAACATATTTTTTGAGGCATCAGTAGACATGCTTTTCTTTCTGTAATAACATAGATTTTTCATGTTCTGAAGCAGAAAGGCTAGAAAGTACTCTTCAGAGAGTTGGACAAAGTCCTGTTTCTCGATGTTTATATATATATCTGTAGCAAAACATCTTAATTTCTGTATTCGATCTATTCCAGCATCTAGTTCCAAGCTGTGAAGATTATTTTGATTTTTGGTGGCATTAAAGAAACACAGTGATAGAAAGAAATAGAGTAATGCACTCTTTTTATGCCTGTTAGAATACTGCAAGCAGTTTTGGTTTCTGTTGAGATTGTTGACCAAAGATTTCGTTCAGGAGCAGTGCATAATGTGCTTCAACAGAGTCCTCCAGGCAGCTTCTGCCTTCTCCCTCCCACTCTCCCTGTAGCATGAGATATGGAAAGCCTGAAAGAAGTGTGTGTACTTCCCTGCTTCCCCCTTTTTATTTATTTATTTATTTATTTATTTATTTATTTATTTATTTATGAGAGCAGGAAGACTAAGATGTCTCAGACGCTGGAAGTCTGTGAAGTACAGAGGGACACCTTGATGTAGAGGGTGAAAGGTCATGAGAAAAGCAGTGTAGAATAAATTTAGTGACCTTACATGGGAAAAGCAAGCTTGGGTAGACATAGATATCATAAAAGATCCTCAGAAACATAGAAGTTATTGTGGAGAACTTCTGACATAAAAGGGAAGAAGTGAAAGGTGTATGGTTGCTAGATATGGAACAAACCTGAAAGGATATACCCCAAAATTCTAAAAAGCATCTCTGAAGGTGAAAAGGTGAAAAGCGGGGTGGCTCTGGTGTATTCAGTATGTTTAGTTTATAGGACTAATGAAGTGGTCTTCCATTAGGGCAGTTTTCTTTTTCATTGTTTTTTCACTATAGAGATTCTGAAAAAAAAAATTGAGGGGGAAACTTCTTACTCTATTTTTTCCTCTTTTAGTCTGAAAGCCTTTTCTACGTGGGAAAGTAAGACATTTCAAACTGTATTTTATTCATACATTGCAAACCTTTTTTCTTGTAATTCTAAGTGTAAAATACACTAAAATGAATTTGGATCAATAAAACCTTGTATGTCATTTGGATTTGTTTGGCATCAAACTAAAATAAATTGATTGTGTCTTTATTGATAAAAACAAACAACACCCTCTCATGTTAGACAGGGCTACTCTGACTATGTTAAGTTTTGCTAGAGTATTTCTGTGGGTATCAGCAGTCTTTGTGAGCTCTTTTTAAAGAACAAATTGTTTTTCACTGTTTGAAGGACTGTGGGATGATTTCAAGACAGAGGCTCAAAGCTAATTGCTATCAGAAGGCAACAACAAAACAAAATGCATTCAAAGAACCAATGAAAAATCTCTTCCTTTTTGAAGTACATCTTTAATTTTGTCTTGCCTTACTCAGTGTCTAGTTGAGAAGATAGGATTGGAACTTCTAATTTTGAAAGTCCTTGTAGAGGATCAGCTTACAGTCTTGTTTTCCTTTTTCCTGAAAGTGGGAGCAGGAGTGTCTGTGGTTTGTGAGCAAAAGCATTTCAAGAGATGAATTAACAGTGTAAAATTCCAGTAAAAGTTTGAAAGTGCAAAAGGAACCCAACCTTTAATACAGTAATCAAAGTGCTGCATTGGGATTCAGGCTGAGTAACTCAACTTTCATTTATTCTTTGGTTTAAATAAATATATTAGCTGTGTTCTGATAACAAGTTATTCCTGGTTTAGTCTGTACCAAAGTAGTTCAAGAGTTTGTGTATGGTTCTGTCTGAAGAGTCGAGTCAGTCATATAACAGGGAATAGTAAACTGCCCTGTTCATTGCTATGGATTTAAGGGGTCAGGCTTCTAACAGTTCTCACAGTATATCACTGCAAAAACTCTCCAACTATTTCAACTGGAAATCTTCAGAGCTCCCCTGTCTTCTTGCAAATGCTCTGGCAGCATTCCTCCTATTCATAATTTCTTTGGAATACTTTGATTAAAATAAGTAATTATTGACTTCCAGAATCTGATTAGAAACTATGAAGAACAAAAAGAAAATTTAAGATTACTGTCTTACAATCAAAGTGGAAGTGTCATTCTTATGTGAAAATACCTTTTCTGAAATTTCACCTGCTTTGTGATGTTGGCATAATATAGTTATTTAGAGATCCTGCTTCTGATTGCTAACCCATTTAATTTGCCATATGCTGATGTCTAGTGCAGAAATTGTGTTCAGGAGTCAACACACATCCACTGAGCAGTCCTGCATTTTTTGTATATTTTTACACCAATTTAACCTGCTGCTAAGATGCTTGCATTTGCCAAACCAAAAGGTCTGCCCTGCAAGAAAGGGATTGTGTTGTGTGGCTGACTCTCCAGGCAAGTGAAGGAACCTACAGGAAAGACTGAGGGACTTTTTACAGGGGCATGTACTGACAAGAAGGAATGGCTTCAAAGTGAGAGAGAGTTAGTTAGGTTAGATATTAGGAAGAAATTCTTCACTGTGAGAGTGGGGACACTGGAACTGTTTGCCTAGAGAAGTTGTGGATACCAAATCTCTGGAAGTGTTAAAGGCCACATTGGTTGGGGCATTGAGCAATCTGTTCTAGTGAAAGGCGTCCCTGCCCATGACAGGGGGATTGAAACTACATGATCTTTGCTTTCCCTCCAACCCAGGCCATCCTGTGATACTATGAAATTGGGAGGTGGTAGCATTTTTCATGGGAGTACCTGTATCCTTCCCTCCTCCTCCAAGTCCCTAACCTTGTGGCTCTTAGAGTTGCCAGGGTAGAGTCTAGGATCTACTGCTTGTAAGATACTGCTACTAGTATGACCCTGTGATAGGTACTGGATGGGATGAGTAGTAAGCCTGGAAGTGATGTAAGAAATTATTCTTGTAGCAGCAGACCTTGCTGGAGTATCCCAGAGGCAATTTAAAAAGACTTCTGGAAGATTTGTCTTCTAACGTGAACTTTTAAAATAATTGGAATAGTTTTTAATAACAGTGCTGCTTCAACCCATTGATACTTTGCTAAACTACGTAGGGTAAAGGCAGAACTTTTGCTTGGGCCAGCTAACTCCTTAGTCCACGCAGACTAAGCTGGTTCTGGCTACCCCTGGGTTGGACGGTGACACCTGGTAGGTGATAAATGTGATACACTCTGTGAAGAATATACTTTTTTTCTGATCTTGCCTTGGGATGAGGAAGTTGTTTTTTGAAGTCTTGAGTTTGTTCTGTCCGTTATAATTTGTTAGCAGTTTGTCCATGCATTTAACTTGTCCTGCAAAGAGGTAGTACATACTTAAAGCACCAGAAGACTGGAACCACAAAGCTGCACCTTTGTCAGTAGAGGTTGTGGTACTTCACGTTTTTGCTGAAAGAAAAAGATCGAGACAAAGAATTTTTAAAATAGTGACATGTAAGCATTACTGCATGAGGTGATTTAGAAATTGTTTTCACCAGTATGATTTCTGCTGTTCACCAGGTTTGCTTTATTGCCATAATACACCACCCATTTCTCTATTGTACCTTATTGAATTACAAGGCAATGAAGCCAGCTCACTTTATTTAATAAATATTTATAATTCACAATAATGACTAATATTCTGGAAGTCTTTCTGTTGCTTTAAAAAAAAATTGTGCTGAAGTCATGTGAAAGACTGCCCCATTTTAAATGAGTGTATGCAGAATTGGACTGCTGTCACCTCTTCTGATATTTACTATTTAGAAGAGAAGCAAGAAAAGTCACAATGTGTAGCCTGTGGTGATGCAGTTTTGCCAATGCTTTTAAGTGGAGATATTGTTCTGTGAGGTACTTAATCTTGCAGAAGCTATAGAGTGATTATTTACTTATGAAGCTAGATGGTATCATGTTTCATGGGGATTTTTTATTTACATCTTTGCCATGGCATCTGTTGTGATGGCATGCCTCAAGTTACTCTTTTCCAAAGACTTCATCCCAACTTTAATAAGGGAAAGAGGAAGATCTGTAGCAGTCTCTTTTATTGGTCATACTTGCACTGCAGTCATGTAATTAAAAAAGAAGCCTCTTAAAATTTTTCCCTGTGCAATCTGTGCTGAAATACGTATGAAACAGAGGAAGTCTGTTTTCAGAGCCTTCCTTGTTACTTATTACTTATTTAAGAATCCAAGAGGGGATGATCCCAGGAAATTAAGCTATTGTCTCAGTGCTGTAATTGCCCTGTGATATGATCTCATGTTGAAATGCTATCTCTCCTCTAGATGAAATCTTCTGAGCTGTTGCACAGCATGGGAGGGTGGGGGGATGGTGTTATAAAACACACAGATTGGAAATTCACCACTCTGTAAAAGGTACTAGAGTTACAGTGAGGTGGGATATTCCCCTTACTGCTAATAAAATTGTCATGATTTCAAGGACACCAGTGCAGTTCCCTTAGCAAAAGCTCAAAGCTGCAATTTGTGTCAGGCCTGATGGAGGGTGAACAGGTGGATAATGGGGACTGTAACAGCAGGGTAACAGTGAGAAAGGAGAGCTGATACACAGCGGTAATTGCATGTTAATTAAGGAGAAAAAGAGGGAGGCAGGTAGATGCAGGCTGTAAATGCTGCAAAAGAGACTGATAGAGGGGAAAGGAGAAGTATGGGGGAACTGATGGTTCGTTTGTCTTAGTGAATGCCCTGTGGTGGCTTAGAGAAGGAGGCTGCAGGAGGAGCACATGGGGCTGCCTTTGGGTGGTTTGCAAGATGCTGCTCCCCTTTTCTGTCTCTGGTTAGGGTGCTGTGGAGATGAAGAGAGCCCCAGTCCTGCTGTTAGCTTCACAGCTGGTTCCTGTCAGCAGCGAGAGGGTTGACTGTACATGGGGGCTGTGGTACAGGGCTGGAGGCTGCCCAGCCTGGCTGCTCACCAGTCCATAGCAGGGCTGTCGAAGCCAGGTGTCAGCTTCCTGCCTGTGACCACAGCAAGGGCGTTTAGCAGAATGAAATTGGTATCGCAGCAGTAACACTGCACATGCCATACAGTGTATCAATTAATTTCACATGCCCCAGAAACTCTGGAGATAGCATGCTTAATATTATCTGCTACCTCACTTAATGTGATTTTATTAGAGGAATATATTGAAGTGGATAGAGGGTGAGGGAGAAATTGAATAACGTTGTGAACAGACTGTTGCAAATGATCAGGTTACCACAGCCTAATGAGTTAAGGCAATGGGAATGGGTATAAGCTACTACCTGGGTGGTTTTAACTGATGTGCTGTCTAATTGCAGTGCGATAGAAATTAATGACTTGCCAGCTGCTGTTCTGCATCCAACTAATATTAAAAATATTGTGGAAACCCAGTGATTTTTGGAGCATCTGTCGCTTTACGCACTTTTCTTAAAGCCTGCTATTCTAATATAATGGTCCTAGTGTCTGCCATAATGCCTGATACTTCTGTTTTAAAAGTGAGTAGCAGAGAAGGACTTGAATACTCTACATGGAAATACAGACTTTTCCACCATTACTTTGGGTTTAGTCAGGTGTTTAGTAAGTTCAGCAAGTCCCTAAGGACACATGAGAAGCAGCTGTAGGCCAGCGCTGATGGGCATTATCGTGCAGCTGTAAGCAGCATTAATGCAGGGATTTGTACTGTCAATAAGCTCAGTGTTATAGGTGGGGAGAACATGACAGAAGTGGGAGCAATTTTCGCCCTTTTGTTGTTTTCAGGAAGAAATCAGGGGAAATTGCTGGCCACCTTTATCCAAAGGATTGCTGCGGTTTTGCAAATGTGCATTTTTTGTCTATCATTTGAGCAGAGCGTTAGCCTGTTGCACCCCAGGTGCGTGTGATAACAGCTCTGGGGGTGCTGTGTGCTTGCAGACCTACATCGGATCGATAGTCGCCTCTGTGAACCCCTACAAGAGCATCCCGGGGCTGTACGACGGCGCGGCCATGGAGCGATACAGCAAGCACCACCTGGGAGAGATGGCCCCGCACATCTTCGCCGTGGCCAACGAGTGCTACCGCTGCCTCTGGAAGCGCCACGACAGCCAGTGCATCCTCATCAGGTGAGTGCTGGTGGCTGCTGCGGCTGCTGCTCTGCGTGGCCCTGATGGCGAGCCTTTGGAGGTGATTTGGGAGCTGTGGGCCACGTGGGGACAGCTCCAAAAGAAAGCAGGGTTTTAAAAGAGCACAATCTCAAGAGAGTTCTGAACTTGTTTTGTGTCGTTCTGTGCACCTTTAACAAAACGTTAATCTTTTTTATGCATCTTACAGTAATATTTAGTAGAAAAAAAAACTATTGTATTTTTGTGCATTTTTTAGTCTTCACACATCAAATGTTATCCTAAGTGTTTTCCCACCAGTTTAAACATCTCTGTGCAGCTCAATAGTTTGTCACCACTAGACCCTCGTTCCTGTATGGAGAGGAAAAGAAAAAATTAACCTACCAGTTCTTGAGATATACTGTAAATAAGAAGAGCAAAAGGGAAACCCCTCCACATTTCAGCCACTTAATTCTGTCTGATTAATCTTCCTTGCTTAATCTTGTTGTCTTTTAATTTAATGGTGATTTAATAGCTTCCCGTTTGAACCACTGTGTCACTGGTATTCAGGATCTGGCTGTCGCCGAGTGTGCATTAGGGAGCAGTTGGCATTTCAATAGCTTTTCACTGCTTTCAGCTCCTCCTTCCTTCTGGCTCCAGAAGAGCTGAGAAAGCAGCCAGCTCTTTTCCCATTCCCTAGCCTGCCAGCTCAGCTGTGTTGGCTCACACACAGGCAGGGAGACCACAGTGTGGCCCACCAGATAGGAGGAGCAGGTCACTGCAGCATGGCTCCGGGCAGGGGGAGATGCTCAGGGGGGTAAGAGACCTTGTGTTTCCCCTCCCTCTCCTCTCTTGCCTTCACAACGTTTTTGTGATTAGGCCTACTGCTGTCACCTTCCTGCACCATGAAGTTACACATGTGGAGCTCTTCCGGAGCAAGTTGACATGATTTTGGCTGTCTCCTGACCTCCCTTGTGGTGGCTGTAGGACTGACTACAGCATGGGGCAGATGCTGGGACAGAGAGGGGATGAGGCAGAGTGAGAGCAGCAGATTTTGCAATAGGCTGTTTCTACTGACATTTCAGATTATGGGCCAGGTTGCAAGGCTTCGTGGATAAGAGGGGGATTTGGTGTATGCAGTTCAGCACCCAAGCTGTTGTTAGAAATGTGGATTAGCTGCAGCACAGCCAGATCTGCTTGCAGCTTTCTGCAGGCTCTCAGGTCACAGTGCCCACCTGCACTCACCTCTCGGCAGGTTCTGCTTTGCAGTGACACAAAGCTGAAGAGCGTGTTTTTTCAGCTTTCCTTAACTGTATTTCTCCTTCTTAGTACTTAATACCTAGTTCTGTATATATAAAGGTGAGTTCAGGTAAGAGTCCAAGCAAAAATGAAATTCAGAGAGATCTTTGTCATGTGACAATAGCTAGCCTGGAGTCATGATTTTTTGTTTTATTGCCAGGCAGTTACTTGTGAACAGCCTGTGTATACAAATTTAGGGACCAAAATAATTTCTGGTGGCTATAGGTATTTTTGCCATTCTGTACTAGCCTCAGTATTTTACCTTTCTTTCATTCCAGTTCCTCACAAGCTGCCAAGAGGAAAGCAGGTTATGCCCTAAAATGGACATAAGCAGAAGTCTGTGAAGTTCAAGGGGAGTCTTCAGCACTCTCTGCTCTGTAAACCATGTGTATTGGTGCAGATAAGCCATAATATGGAGAAGTTTTGTATTAGGAATCCATTTTAAAATTGTTTACTCTGGTCATGGATTGAAACAGTGATTTGTGTAAGTTCTGTGTTTCAGACAAGTGGCACAATACAACCATATAAGGGTATCTTGTTACTGTTGTTACTGCAGAAATTGAGGAAACGTGCAATTCAAATTAAAAAAATTGAATGCTGAATATGCTTTCCTAAAACAGCATTATCTGCTCTATCTGTGAAGGACTCAGAATAGGATTATTTAAAATTACTGAAGGTTTCCATGGCCTCCCTACAGTTTAGTAGTCGCTGTTGTCACATACCTAATTTAAGGCATAGGAAGTGGAGGTATAACAGTGTGCTTGGCAAATTCAGCATCCTGGTCATTCCTGCATCTTCTCCTGGCTTAGAATTAGACGTTGCAACAAGTCACTGTACTGTCACTGGAACTTTCTTGGTTACTACTGACATTTGAAAAATAAAGTAGCCATGTGAAGCTCTTTAGTGTTTGAATTTAGACAAATATTCTGGTCTTGCATTTAATGTAGGAGATGATAAAGAGGAAAATTCTGTTGCGTCTCGAAAACACAGTAGTTAAAATGAGGGAATTAATCGGGGAGGTGTCACGTTCTGATAGGCAGTTTGAGCTGCTCCTGACCTTGGGATCTCAGCACGCGGTACCGAATTGTAACAGCCCCACAAAAGCAGGAGCCGGGAACGCTTTCTGATGATCCTCTGGACTTGAAGTGCCCCCTGCTGGTCCCCAGAATCAGCTCAGCTTTGGTTGGGAGCTGCTTTCTTCAGGCCTTGGGTTCAAAAACCTGTGAAAAAGCTTCTAGTGTTTTGAAATATTAATGTTGCGATATTTTTCTGGCTGGGGTAAGGTGAGAGGGTGAATTGCAGAACACAAATTAGAAAAACTCTGAATACAATTTAAATGTGAGACCATTTTTTCCAGTATAACTGTCCAGGTCAGAGGTGAAAAGGAAGGAAATACAGAAGAGATGATAAATCAAATCACCCAAAGATGCTTATTTATTGGTGTGTGTAACAGGCATTAAGTCATGATAATGCTGCATAAAAAGGACTTAGCAGCCTAAAATGTCAACAAAACGGCACACTGAAGAAGCTGTACACGGCTGGTGTATTAGAATATATACATAGTTGTGAAATGGTGTTTTAAGTCTCCCAGGCTAAAAAAACTAGAGTTTTTCTGTAGACAAAAACATCTGCATCAGTGAATTCTCAGTTTCGTGTTGGTCTGAACCATTAATGCAGGGTCCATTTTCATTTAAAATGGGGGAAAAAAGCCCACTGTACTAAAATCATCTTCTGATTTTTCAGCTGGATGCCTCAGGAATATGAAGGAAGTCCTTCTAATTTGAGCAATGGCCAAACAGCCTGTCCTGGTGTAGGAAAGGGACTGACCGTGATTAGCTGAAGTTCACAAGTTCAGACCAAGTTCAAACCTCCACCTATAGCCTTTGTTACAACAATAGGAAAATAGGTTTAGTTTGGATTTTTTTGCTGCTCTGTTTAAGGTGATCTAGTCTATGCACAAGCAAACATGTGCTCTTCTGTCAGATAAAAGTGCAATTGATCCACGTCAGAGCACTCTCAAAGAAGTGTAAAAGGAGCTGCAGCCAGTGCTCTGCATGATTTGTTCTCTCTGTTATTATCTGATGGCCTGAAACTTTTTGTTGTTGTTTTTCAACAACAAGCTTGAAAATCAATATGAACCAAACCCTTTATATGGGACCCAGACCTGTGATGGCTGTGATGTCCTTGTGAGACTGATGCACCACGGTTCAGATGTGCATTTGATGAAGTGTACTTGCAGAAGGGGCCTGTTTTGTCTGTGTGTATCTCTCTTGGGGTTTTAAAGGTAGCAGACTGTAAGGCCCCAAAAACCTTATTTGATGAGACTCTTAAAAGGACTTACAGTTGTTCATGTACTCAGACACGTGGGAGAAATACTGACAAGATATTTTCAAGGGGTCAAAACAACAAAAAACTTCACTGGCAACTTTAAAAATCAGAGAACTCCTGCAAAGGTTTAGCGCAGCATTCCATCAACATAAAACAGTTCTCAAAACATTAACTTAGCCCTTTAACTTTGCAAACTCTAAGCTCATCCAATTTTAAGTTACACAAAACTCCCAGAAGAGGGAATTGGAGGAAGAAAGAGAAAGAAAAGAAAAGATACAAAAAATAGCATGTATGGCTACTACTCCTGGTTCCAGCGATGTTAGATAGAAATTCCAAGAGGAGGTAGAGTCAAGACATGTGCTGGCCTCCTGTCTCAATTCAAGTACCCTTTGGCCTTCTGGGTCCTTCCCCCATGTGGGGCTTCTGGTCATTTGGCCCTCAGGAGCTGCATTAGGAGTTCCAGAGGTGCTCATGGAGCAGTGCCTTTGGTGTGCCAGTGATTAGCAGCCACTACAGACTGTTCTGTCTCTTGCCCAGACAGAACAGGGAAGTGATTTTGTGTTACATCCTTCAGAATGAGGAGTCTCCCTTTTTATGCTGTGGCAGTCATGAGTCCAGGCTGCTGTGCCCTTAGCCCTGCATAGAACAAGTCATGGAGAAAGTCTAAAGATCTTCTAAGTAGGGGCCTTCTGGCCTGCTGTCAGAATTAATATGTTCACAGTCCTGAATGTAGTGATGTGGAACAAGCTGGGCACTTAAACTCATGGGCTGGAAAGGTCGCTGGAAAGGTTGCACTAAAAAATTCACCCTTTTACTGACCTTGTAGGCAAAAGCTTTCTAAGGACTCTGAAAGATTGATCCCATGTAACTGTGAAAGTGAATAGAATGGAGTGGTTACTACTAAATGAGTAGAGAACATTGTGTAAATCCATCCTTTGGACTTTGTGGAACTGAAGGTGGTTCAGAGGAAAATTTTAAAAGTAATAAAAAGTATATAACGTGGGAAATGGCTAATGGAGACAGGCGCCTTGAATTTGGAGCACTAACCATCAAGTCATGCACAGCAGAAAGAGCACCAGGGTGAATTGTTGGTTTCTCCTTCCACCATGGGAACTGAGAGATATCAAATGAAGCTAATAGGAGGTGGATTTGAAAAAACAAGACCATTTGCTTTTTAAGGGAGTATGGCTAGAGACTCATAGAAGATAAATATATTGAGGGTTACAAGACACATAAAAACAGGTTTAGATCAGGAAGCCTCTGACTAGCAAATAACTGGAAACTGGAAGAACACAGAAGGGAAATAATCCTATGTCTTCCATGGGCATCTCCAATTGGCAACTGTCAGAATAGGACACTGGACACATTCAGAACCCAACCAGTTGTGAGTCTCTCCTGTTCTAAGGAAAAAACAAGAGCATGCAATGGTGCATAATGCCAGCTATACCAGAGAGAGGTGCAGGAGATATTTTTCCATTGCTTTGAATATCTCACTTGTAGAATGGCTCTCAATTATAGTGGGACAACTTTTAGCTTACATAGAACTACAGATTCTCCAGACCAAGGGACAGTGGGTGGGGGCAGAGGAAGGGTGAAAAGAGGTGATATCCTCAGTGTCACCCTGTGCCAGCTGTTGAGCTATATGTATGGCTCAGAGGGAGAGAATTGAGCAGGAAGGGGTCATCAACCATCACTTGATGGTTTTTTGCACTAGACAAGAATAATGCAAAAGTTTGTGAAGCTCTCTCAAACCTACTAGTATAAATGTTTTTTTATGGTGAGTATGGAATGCAGGAATATTAAGTATTTACTTCTTGGGCAAAAGAGATGAGTGAGTGAGGGCCTGCAAAGAAAAAGAGAAGGAATGCTGAAAAGGCCAGACATCAAAGGTAGTATTACATAAAAAACACTACAGGATTTGTTTGATGTGGTATAAATATAATGGGTGAATCACATTTGCTGGAGCATATTGGTGGTTATGAAGATGTCTCATTATGCTTCCTGAATGTCTCTTCCCTAATTTTATTGTTGACATTCATTTGCAGGAAACTGTCATGCTGGTTTTTTGGGCAGTACCTTTCTTCTTTGCTTTTTACTAGAAAGCATCATTATACTTTGTTGTAACCTAAAATCAGTGGGCTGATTACTCAGCAATGGCACAGCAAAAGACTGTCAAATTATGTAAGCGTGCTCCACATGCCCAGTTGTGTTCCATCAAAGTCAGTGATGAAATTCCCACTTGCTACAGTAGAAAAGGTGAAGCAAGACCAAAATGTACCCTCTTTCTTTGAGACTAGACTGGAATTAGGTACAGCTTAATTAGGAGCTAGGCCACCACTTAGGATACAATGCTATGACTATAGGTGAAGAGTGAGCAAACTTTACCTGCAAGTTACATTTCTTAATGGCTCACAGTGTGTGTTTAGGATACATAATTGAAGGGAAAGAGTACTGGGGAAATGAGCCAAATCTAAACTTTCCCTTTTTAGAGTTTTGATTTTGAAGAGAAACTGTGTGTATTGCCTTCTGTTTGTATCAGCAGGGTTGCTTATTAACAGTTGTTTTTAAAATGTCAATTTAGCATTATCAAATAGCTTTGTTCTCCTGTGGGTGATGATGAGAGGTTTTATATCTCTGATGGTAATGAGAGGTGGAAGTTGTATATTTTGAACTCACATGGATCTGGTTTGTTTCAGTAGGTATATAAAAAGTTCATTTAAAGAGTATGTAGTTTGTTAAGAATTTAATTATTAATTATACAAGTAGCCTTTATGCGATAGAATGTGCATTGGTGTCTCTAACTTCTTCCTCCTCACAGCAGGGCTCTTCATTGGCTAGATTGCTGCAATGTATCCCAAACTTTCCCATCTTAACTCTTAGTTTGGTCTTTATCCCTGACCATTGCCCTGCCTTTGTTTTGCCTTTAACATGAAGATGAGAAGTGTTGGATAATTGTTTGCATTGAGAGAAATCTTTGTTTCCACCTAGGTGTGTGTACATATGCAGTCAGTGCCTTGAAATGCTGTCTGAGCAGTGGTGTGAAGCTTAAGCACAGCTTGGCTTTTTCCCTGAATGTCATATTCAGGAAGTTTAACAGGGTGTTCTGGCTCCATTTGACCATCACTTCTAATCACCCCAGTCTTCCTGACCTCCTGCAATGTGGAGTTTGGGTGGCCAGCCAGAGGGCTTCTTCACTGGCCACTGGGACTGTGCAAACCATTTCCTCCTCTTCTTTCAGTGGCGAAAGTGGTGCTGGTAAGACAGAGAGCACTAAGCTGATTCTCAAGTTCTTGTCTGCCATGAGCCAACATTCACTGGAGCTGTCCTCCAGAGAGAAGACCTCCTGTGTGGAGCGAGCTATTCTTGAGAGCAGGTATTGGATCTTTCAATACATGTTTTTTTTTGACATTGAAATAAGAGCTTGCAATGTATTCAAATATGTGTATGTTTGCTGAACAGTAAAATGTATGCTGGAGAAAGGGAAATACTCCATTAAACAAAATTACCTGGTTGCTCTAGAGAGTTATGAGCACAGTGGTATCTCTTAGTGAAGCAAAAATACGCAGAGTTTTGAAATGGGTGAAGCTTTAATGGTGGCTTTTATTTTTGTTTTGGGATAATCAGAGTAAGAGAAATGGGTGATGGGAGGGTTCAGTTTGGTTCAGTTTGTGTATCCTGAGGATACGGTAGAACAAGATACAGCATGGTGAGGATAAAGTGCTCAAGTGGTAAAAACATGCTGAGGAAAGGGAGAATAAGGAGAACTGATAAGACAGATTAGTAAATGCATGAGATAAATTGGACACAATCAGCACAGGCAAAATAGAAATCTTGGTGTTCATGTGAAATGACATGGTTCTAAACTATTTAAAAACAAAGGCAATCTGAGATGCTATTACTTTTGTTTATCTTGCTTCATCTCTGCTGTACGTGCTGTATCTTGATGTAGTTTGTTTTTTTTTAATTGCCCTAGGACAAGGACTCCTTACATCTGTCTAGCAATTTGCATGTGCTGAGATTTCTTGTTTCTATCATTTGAGTACTGCAGTAAGAATCGTGTGCATCTTTTGAGCGATGACAAAAGAAGTAGCAGTAGGAGTTACTACTCTGCAGCTGCAGAGTAGTTCAGTATGATTTATCCTGTTGCATGAATACTTGCATCTTTTGCTAGGAAACTGAGATGGCCATTGCTAAATGGAGGGTAATGCTGGGATGTAGGCTGCTGCTGAGGAGAGTGTCAGAGGGGAGTTTGTCAGAGTGCTGTTCCTTTCACCAGCCCCATGTGAAGCTGTTGGCATGCTGGTCACACGTTAACACTCCTGTCGTTCTCTGTCTTCACAGTCCAATTATGGAAGCTTTTGGCAATGCGAAGACTGTTTACAACAACAACTCAAGTCGCTTTGGGAAGTTTATTCAGCTGAACATCTGTCAGAAAGGAAACATTCAGGGAGGAAGAATTATGGATTGTATCCTCATTTTGTGATTTGACCCCGTTTTTGGGAAGCAACCATGTACCTCCTTGATGGAGGACTGAGGGAGAACTGGCTTGCCTTTGTCTACCCTTTCACCCCATCCTGAAATACACACAGTTAAATTGAGCTGATGTAGGTGGGAAGGAGAAGCAGCAACACCAAATCCACACATGCTTTTGTGGTGGTGTGGGATGTATGTACTCATGGAGGAGCAGCATTTTGTATTGCTACCCCTAGCGTGACATGGCTCATGTGCGTTTCCCATGTAATGAGCTAAAACAGCCTGAGTCCTCGGGAATAACTTGAGGTCAGCCATTTCCCTCATTACTGTATCCAAAGATAAGCTGCTTACTTCTCTGGAAAAGTACTTGAAAGAGCAGAGCTGCTCAGTTTCTGCAAGTGTCAGTGTGGGTGGGTTAAATCCTCGGATTTGTCCTGCATTTGGCAAAATCAGGCTATGAGCCAGCTCCACCAGAGAACCAAAGGTGTGGGGATGAGGAATATTCCAAGGGGTTTCTACGTGGTGTTATAAACATAAACTGCTTTTTCAGTGGCAAAAAATATAATTATTGAGTTTGTTTCCAAGCTTTAGGGGGGAAAAAAAGCAAAGGAAAACAGATGTTATTTAAGATGCAGAATCTGCCAAGTCCAGTTTTGATGGGATGGAAGAAAAGGTGTTGATACACTGATACTAGAACTGCTACAATATTGTCATTGTTGCTACTTTGTTTATCTTGTTAGAGGTGTATTGTATGAAACAGGCTTAGCATGTAGTAAGAAAAGACCATGATAGTGTTCCTATTGTCTCAAATGAAATAAGGAAGATTATAAAAAATTTCTGCATTAATCGATTTTACTTTATTCCTTGACTGAAGCTTTTCTTGCTGGCTCCAGATTTATTGGAAAAAGTAAGTTGATGTTTGCTCTTGCTTACTTAATTGTGTTTGATTTAATTTTTGTCTGAAACTACGGATAAAAAATTTGTCTTTGAAATGATCACTTAAGTGAAAACTATTTTTTACTTTGACAGAATCGTGTAGTAAGACAAAACCCCGGGGAAAGAAATTATCATATATTCTATGCTCTGCTGGCAGGGATAGAAGAGAGAGAGAAAGGTGAGTGGCAAAGCACAAGTCACACAAGTGTAGTGGTTTTCTGCTAGCAGTCAGCAGTGCTGACAGCAGTGGAGAATTTAACTGCAGAAACCCACTAACCCGAGCTGAGAAATAGGTTATTTATTCAGCTGGGATTCAGTGAGTGTGAATTTGAGCTCAACTTGATAAAGGAACCCACTTAGCTGAAGAATGTCGCTGAGCTGACGGTAGTTTTCCTCCCAGCTTCTGCTGTGGCCTTGGGAAAATTACTTGGGGACAAACATGCCTCATTGTGTTAAAACTGAATATTTTTGCTGGTACTAAATAACTCCACAGCAACAAAGATAAATAATTCTGGTTGCTCTAATCCTTTCTCATAAAGAATAAATCCACTGAACAAAAGAAATGACATTTGTATATGTGCAAAATTGCCTAAAGCTGTCTCATCATCTCCCTGTGGGCCTGCTGTCTTTGCATGCTAAAAAGTAGAGTTAACTCTATTATGCAACTAAATAAAACAAAACCCAGCAAAATAACCCCCTATCTGATTTTAATATAAAAACTTGTCTTGTGCATTGTCATAATTATTGAGCAAATGAATTGTGAACTGTGTAACTCTGACATAGTAATTTGTGGAGTACTTTTGTTTTGGTATTTCTTTTCACTCCCCCTGTTTTCTCTCATTAGATGCTTTTTACTTATCTGTACCTGAGAACTACCACTACCTGAACCAGTCTGGATGTATAGCGGATAAGACAATCAGTGACAAAGATTCTTTCAAGGAAGTCATTGTGAGTTGCTTCCCTAGTTCTTTTGCTTTAAAAGTGCTGGAAGTTCAGGTGTGTGGGGCCCATTGGCAGGGCAGGGTACAAAGCCTTCCTGTGCTTTCCTCCATGTGCAGCTCTCTCATTGAGGCATTAATCTTACAGGGACTTGTATTTTCTCAAAATGCTTCATTTTCATTTTGAGCATGCTTCTTTCCTCCAGCATTTCATTTTTACTCTGTTGTTTCAAAGTGTGCTGTAATTCAGCAAAATGCTTATGTTTTGAAATGAAACAACAGTATCTGTTGGCAAGTCAGTAAAACTTCTACATGCCTTTGCCTTTCCCTGCATTGTGTCATATTACATATATGTATGTATGTATATACATGATTGTTTTTCAGTCTGAAAGCTTTGTCCGAATCATGTGGCATCTACTGGGTGGAGTCTGCAGTGCAGCACACGGAGCAAAGCACCCACGACTCTTTCAGTTGCAGCTGGGAAATCCACTTGTGTGGAGTAACTTACACAATAGTTATGAAAACATAAGCACAGATTAAAAACCCAGGTCCTGATAGAATCTCTCTGAATGGCTTTGTGTCACACCTCCACAGCAATTAGTCCATACTGACCACGCTAATTCAGTATTGTAGCACTGTGGTGATGTGTTAGATTTTAAAAATCAGATAAAGCATTTGGTTTTATGCCCTTCACCAAAATGTTTTTGCTTAGCTATGTTAATCTTTTTGCCAAATTGACAAACTGATGTGTAGTGGATGCAGCAGATTTTTTCAGTGTAAAAATCCCTCGTCTTGTATGGCAGAAGGAAGTGTTGGAAACGTTGGTAACTCACCTATATTGTGGTCACACGCTGAAGTTGATTATCATGACATTTAATTTGTGCTAATCATCCTAGGCTGGGCAGGCCATGAAATCAGCTGGGCAGGTGATGTTTGCCTGCTGCCTGCAGCGTGAGCAGGCTGGGAGCAGGGCTGCCAGGCTGCATTCCCAGAGCAGGAGGTGGGCAGAAACCCCCACAGCTCACCCTCACTTGTCTTTTCCTGTTAAAGTCATCTCTTTTGCCTGTTTTTATTGCAGTGTAAGTCTTGGAAATGTTACTTAAGGTAAACCTTTTTTATATAGGAGACAGGAAGATGAACTTGTAATGCTGCTGCCCTTTTGTTGTGAGAGGTTTTCTTTACAAAGTAAACCTTCAAACACTATCTCTACTCTGCTTTGAATTGTGGGATGAGTCTGAGGCTTTTCCATTTGTAGTGGATGATTTATGAAAGATAAAATATGTCATCTGTCAAACACCTGCAGTGACTATAACATGATGAATCTGACTAAGGGTACAAAACTGTGATCTGGTCTCAGACAGGCTCATATTACACCCAAATTTGGAAAATTTGGTCATTTTAAGAGGCATACAATTACCCCTTCTGTGTCAAAGAAAAGCATGTGTTCCTCTTGTTTTAATGTTTCTTTTAATATTTTACTATTTGCTCTTCTCCTTATTTATGTAGTTGAGCCTTGATTGTTGCCATATTGTTTATTCATAAGTTCAACACTTTTTATATGAATACCTTTCTTCCTCAGTTTGATGGGAAGTTGTCAGACCACATTGATAAAGGTGCATGTTTGGGCACAAAAATAATGAAATCTTTCATGCTGCTGTATTTTCTCCCCCATGCCTTGTTATCTACAAGGCCAATAGGCAAATTTTGGTAAAAACTTGCAGGAGGTAATCAATTAATAATTCAAATTATAGTAATTGCATCTTGCACACAACTCAGTGGGTCGTTCCAATATTTATATGATTTTAATGATGAATTTGAAAGCAAATTACAACTTCATTACAGCATCAAAATGAAATTTCTTAGAGGCAGAGTGATACTTACATGTTCCAAGATGTTCCAGTGATGCCTTAGAGTGTATTCAGTTTGGGATGGAACCAAAGGAATGGACTTGAGCCAGCTCTCTTTTAGTCTTGACTTGCTTTCCTAAGGACTCCCATTTTTGAGTCTGTGCATATTATTTGAAGAAGCTCACATGTCATTCCAGACTGCAATGGAAGTGATGGAGTTCAGCAGGGAGGAAGTACGAGAAGTTCTGAGGCTGCTGGCTGGCATTTTGCATCTGGGAAATGTTGAGTTCATCACTGCTGGTGGGGCACAAGTGTCCTTTAAAACAGGTGAGAAGGCTGTGCATCCAAATCTAAATGTTTCTTGGGGTTCTGAAAGCCTTATTTGTTGTTAGTATATCTGAACATAGCAAGGATAAGGAGTGAAAGGGTTTTACTGCTTTTTAACATCTGTAAATGTTGATTAAAATGTTACTTTGGGAGGGTGAGGTTTTACAGATAAGGCAAAGTAGTCTGCTGCTGGATGCTAGGTCTTAATTTGGGAAGTCCTTGGGCATATATTTATTCCATTAACAGTAATGAAATTCTATTTGAATCTAATTCCTTCTTTGAAATATTCTCAAGCTGATGGAATATAAGTACTCAAATACATTCCCTAACCAAGATCTTCACTGAAAGTATCTTTTTTTAGAGCTTTCAATATTAGAATTAGATATCTGAAAGAATATGTTGATGTGTCTAAAGATTGAGCTAGTGGGCATTTAAAATGTTTATTTAAATACGGCGTTACAGAGCAGCATTATGTACTGCTTTATATACCACATTATAGCAAAACTGAAAATTAATGTATGCATGGAAGAAAAATTTCATAGGTTTATCCTCACCATTCCAAGCAAAATGGGAACATATTCATGAGGACAAAGAGTTAATTACTGTTTGTATGTGGAAAAATGTGTTAGTAGATAGTTTGAGTTCTTGACATGTAGCATTAAGAGGAAAATAAATATTTGTGACTTATTTATGATGTACTTCTACTGCTAATTTCCTTCAGTTGCACATATTTATGCCTTTTCATGAGCAGCAAAACAGTATCCTAGAATTTCTCGTATTTTCATCTCTAATCCCTCTCCTTTTAGGAGCATCTTAAATGGTGGTGTAGTAATAATAATAATAATAATAATAATAATAATAATAATAAAAACAAACTGGTTTCATAGCTTTATACATGTAAGGACATATTTGTATTTGTTTTTCTCTTTTGCCAGCCCTGGGTAGATCTGCTGAGTTACTGGGGTTGGACTCCACACAGCTAACAGAAGCATTGACTCAGAGGTCGATGATTCTCAGGGGAGAGGAAATCCTAACACCTCTTAGTATACAACAGGTAAAGGCAACTCAATTTTGACATGTTTTCAGGGTCTTTGAAAGATGTCTTAGTCTTCAAGTCCAGAGAAATCATTGATCACTCAAGAACAAAAGCTTAGCTCATGCATCAGTCAAGACAAAATGTCAAAAGACATAGTTTTTTTGGGGAGGGTATAATCTCTTTAGATCCCATCCTATTATTCTATAAGCCAGGGTTTATAGCTTGTCTCTTCTTATTCTTATGAAGCCTGATTAGTTCCCATTTTTCTCAAATACTGAACATGTAGGCTGATACTTTTTTCACTATGGACACTTGTGTCAAGGAGGTGTTTTTTCAAAATTTTTAGGAGAAATATTTTTATAATTTACAAGAAGAGAATTAGAAATAGGTATGCATAACATTGTTTCCCTCTGGAAAAGGGTGAATTAAGGTATTATTTCCTACACCTCTCTTTCCTTCCTCCATACCTGAAGTTTATAATTTCCTATTTTTTTGAATGCTTTAGCCCTGAAATGTAATTTTAAAGCCACATAGGGGTACTGCTGTTCTCAGTTAAACTGAAAACAGTTAGAGCTCGAATCATGATGCTTTGTGTGTGTTAATACAATTGCTGCCAAGCTACATAGGAATAGGAAGCTGCCTGCTTTATGCATTGTTTTGTGCTGTGCTAAGGACACTGAGCAGCAGATATTGTCAGTTCTCAGTCATGGGGTGGTTGATGTGTTCTGTATTCCCTCTTTAACACAGGCAATAGACAGCAGAGATTCTATGGCTATGGCACTTTATTCTCAGTGTTTTGCATGGGTCATTAAGAAAATCAATAGCAGAATCAGGAGCAAGGAAGACTTTAAGACTATTGGAATTTTGGACATATTTGGATTTGAAAACTTTGAGGTAGGTTTCAAAAGCTTATTCAAATGGATTGTCTGATATTTATGCTTTATTACTTTACATATTTTTGTCATCTTCTCTGGAACTTGATTTAAAAATATGTTATTACCAAACCCATTCCCTTGTTTGCAAAGTAAAATGCTTGAAGTGTGTGCATTTTTGAAAATTTCCTGTGTCTTTAGGTAAACCGTTTTGAGCAGTTCAATATTAACTATGCAAATGAGAAGCTTCAGGAGTATTTCAACAAACATATCTTTTCCTTGGAGCAACTGGAATACAGCAGGTAAGAGAGAGAGGAGAAATTTGAAAGGATTTTGACAATATCTTGTTCACTTGAAGCCTTAGTTCACAGCTACCTTAGCTTCCTTTGAAACTCTCACCATGAAAGCTGTGTACTTTATAAAAGCAAGCTGATTTCTCTGTAATTTGCAAGATAAATACACCAGCTTCTCCCATTTCTACAACTAAAATAATTTCAATAAAAAGACCCACTTTATTTTCCTTAGGGAAGGACTAATTTGGGAGGATATTGACTGGACAGACAATGGAGAATGCTTGGATCTTATTGAAAAGGTAAGAAAGAATTTGATACCGTTATCTATTTTTAGTTGTTTTGTTCTGAGGTAATAGGTCTTTAAAACATTTGTCAACACAAAGAACAAGTGAAGAGAATGGTGGATCTTGCATGTTTAAATAGCAACCTTATGATCAGATAATTTTCATGTATGGCTACGTTAAGGATTATACTGTGAGCTCTTTTCCTTGCAGCAACTTTTCTCCTTGTGTGATTATATACAAAAGCAGTATTTGGAGATGATTAAAAAGAATCATTTGATCCATGCTGACTCTTGCCATCAGTACAGGCAGGCTGTGTGAGCTTATCTCCATGCAGGGTGTGTGACTGCAAGAGCTCAGACGAGCACAGAAGCGAGTGGCAGCGGGCAGGGGATCCAGCTGGCAGGACGTGACTGCAGTCAGGGCAGTGCGGCTTTTCAGGAGCTGCTCTGAGCCCTTGGCAAGTGGCTTATTACAATGTGCACCTGGAGAACCGTGTTTTTTTGAGAGGCTGTATCAACCTGGACACATTAATTAACTGTGGGGTAGCTTGCTTTGTTTACCACCTCTTCTAGCAGGAGAAGTAGGGAACATCAAAGGAAATTACACAGAAGCATATGTAAAGCAAAGGGGGGTTGTGCTTCACACAGGGTGAAGTTAAACTGCCTATCTTCTGCTCTGCCCCTGGGCACTGTGGGTGCTAAAAGTTTGCATTGGTTCAAGAACTGGATGGATAATTATGTGGAAGAAACTTTTTTGAAAGGCTGTTTTACACAAACTCCCCAGATTCCTGATCATTGGAGATCTTGATCAATGACATTCTGGGGCAGTGTCATTGTATGCATCTAAAAACTGCCTACATCAGGAGAACTGATTCTTCCAGTAGCTTGTTTTTCTTTATTTTGCCCACAGATTCTATACTCCATATTTCAGAAGGAGCATTGCCAGAAAAAACAGGATTTCACTCACCTTCAAGAGTGGGGTTTTAGTTGTGTATGAGTAGTTTTGTGCCTGTCTGCACAGAGCAACTTCAAGGACTTTGTGATTTTTCCAAACTGGGGACAACAGCTGTGTCCATCCATGCACTAATTCATCTTCTGCCTCTTCTTGCTGTTCTAGAAACTGGGACTACTGGCACTCATCAATGAGGAGAGCCATTTTCCTCAAGCCACAGACTCCACCTTACTGGAGAAGTTGAATGCCCAGCATGCTGTATGTGATGTTTCGCTGATATGTGCTGTGCAAATTATGCAGGATCTCTTTGCTTCAATAGAAATTCATGGTTCAAACATATGGGTGCATAGTTCTAGAGGCTTTTTTGGATGCCACTATTTCCATGGCAATCTGTATACTTTGCTGTCAAGGCTAGGTTGGTTACTGGAAGAACAGATCCTCGTTGCTGTTCACATAAAGGTTTCTATTGTGGTGAACAAGTCAAATTCTACTCTTAATGAGAGCTCTGCCAACCTGCAGTAGCTCAGATTATTTAGATCTTCTATTTGCCTTGCTGTAATGAAGCATTCACCTTGATGTCATTTACTGAAAGCTTGCTGTTTCCTCTGTCCAGATTAGTGTTACCTTTATTTGTGATACTTTGAAATTATTTTTCACAGTTTCTGGGATGAAAGCATATCCATCAGTCTTCAGAACTGCCAGTTTAACACAGAGCCTTCTCTTTCAATGTGCCTTTTATAGATGGTTCTGCCAGATGGGGTTCAGGTTTAGTACAATGACTTTTTATGTGCTATAAATCTGTTATTACTGCATTTGAAGCAGCCCAGACTAACAAATCCTATTATCATGAGTTGCTTGTTTGCTTTTGGAGCACTAATCTTCCAGGGAGTTCACTGGAAGACAATGGTCTGTTTAAATATGGGTTGAGAGGATAATGTGACAACCCCCTCCAAATATTTTTCTCTTTTTTTTCCCTCCAATTAGAACAATCCTTTTTATGTAAAACCAAGGGTTGCTGTTCACAACTTTGGAGTGAAGCACTACGCTGGGGAGGTAATTTCTTTATTTGCTGAAATTATTCCAAGCAGAACTTTCATTAGCTCAGTTTTCCCCCAAGGCTGCTCAAAATTAACTAAAGCACTCTGTTCCCTCAGCACTTTTTACAGCACCACTCTTGTGAGAGGTGCCTGACTGTTTGGCTTGTTGTTTGAACGGGCTCTGTTTCCTTCTAGGTCCAGTATGATGTCAGGGGGATCTTGGAGAAGAACAGAGATACTTTTAGGGATGATCTCCTGAACTTGTTACGTGAAAGCAGGTAAGTTTCTGTGATTTTTGTTAAGTACATGATATTAAGGGGTGTTGTATCAACTAATTCTGCCAGGATTGAACATCTAATTCTGCTGGGGTTTGAGTACGTTAGATGTTGCATAGCAGCAGACCTTGACAGACCTGAAATGAGCATAGAATGAAAGAGAGATGAGCATATCATATTACAGAAAAGAGCGTATCAGCGTTGCCTGTATCAGGTCTGACTGTAATCTGTTCTCATGAAGTTGGATTTACCTGCATTGTTCTGTTGTTGCTGTTCAGTCCAGGGGGTTCCTAGAGAACTGACTTGCTGCTCTGTAATGAGTAATGATGCTGGAGGTGGTCGTGGTTTTTAACTGTTTCTGGGTGCTTCATAGGCAGGGTGCATGGGTGGTTTTTGACTTCATGTTTGTGTTTCTGACATTCCCTAATTGGTTGAGCAGTTGCTGTCAAGAGACTACCACAGTGCAAACTGCCATATAGTAATTCCTTCAAGGAGGGTGCTTGTATTAAGATTTATCTGACTGAAAGTCTGAACTTGGATGGCTTTGGTACCTGCATGTCTCATGTCATTCCACTGTGTAAGGTCTTAGGGTCCTTACAGTGGTACCCTGTGAGCTGTGGTGATACCACATCCCTTTTTGTAGGGGTTTGGTTAAGACTACAGGACACACAGGACACACAGAAGAATGGCAGAAAAACAGGAACCTGAGCCTGGATGTTGCTGTCTCATCTGCTGCCCTCCCCTATCCCATCCAATCATCCTGCCTTTGCTGTGCAAGTTGCTTATTTGTAAATCCCTTTAGTCCTTCTGTGCAGGGGAAACTTGTAAATAAACAAGCAATTCCCTCTCTATGTTATTTGTTCTAGATCTAGGACATTTCTGATACAACATCTGTCAATTGAAGTATCTAGGTAAAAAAAATAAATGAGTTAAACTTGGCTGGGCCTAGTTTTGCTTTTGCACCAACATCTCTGTGGAACTTGAATTAAAATATCTGTTTCCGTAGAAATGCTAAGAGGAGAGTTCCCAGCCGACATGGTAGGAAACAGCATGCACAGCTGTTATCTGAAAGTGAGGCTTGCATGGGTGGCTGTTTTGTGTTATGTCCCGAACCAAGCTGGAACTCTTGTTTTTTACTCTTTGTTCAGGTACAATTCCGGTTGCAGTCAGCTGGAGTTTTGGTTGAGTGAGTGGAGTAAAATGCAGTAAAGCCTCTAGGACTTCACACTTCATTTCCCTAATGATGTGTTCGGAGTGGAGAAGAAAGAACCCCCTTGTTTTGTTTTTTGTTTTGTTTTTTCTCCCCTGGATAAATTCTGCAAAGGCAAAATCTATAGTTTATTGAAGATTGTGGAGAAAACCAATACGTATTTTTTTGATGGAGGAGCTTCTTGCTAAGAGGCAATGTTTTCTTTGCATTCTACAGTGGTGAACTTCATAGTCTGTTAGGATAGACTTTAAAATACTATTTTCCTTTTCCATTTCAGTCTTGATTTCATCTATGATCTATTTGAACACGTTTCAAGTCGCAACAATCAGGACACTCTTAAATGTGGAAGCAAGCACCGAAAACCCACTGTCAGTCTCCAGTTCAAGGTTAGTTAATGTGTCATCTCTGCTGTGTAGCTAATCAGTGATGGACAGACCCTGCTCAGTAAAGAACAGGTGCAGATTGAAAAAGCCAAAACTTGAGCATTAAAATGTTGCTGTCTCTACTGTGATACTGCCCTTGCTAATTAACCTATTGACTGTCCTGGCTAGCTTTAAGGAGACACTAACCTTTCCATCACACCATCCCCATAAAACTCCTGTTGTATTTCCCACTTGCCTATTTGTTCTGTTTTTAAAGCTCATCTATGAAGTTGGTCTCTCTTGTCCTGGTTTGTCTTTATAATCTAAATCCAGCCACAAAATCCCACAAAGCCTTACAGCAGTGCCTGTATGCAAAGAAAAATAAGTGCTGAATAAATACCTCATTAAGGTGTTGCCTTGCTTTAACTTAAAGTTTGGGAGGCATTTTTGTTAAACACCTTTTTATGAGGCTTCATAGCCTCTCATCAAAAATGGCACCAAATTGAAATCTAGCATAAAGTCTATCTGCAAATTATTTAAAAGGGAAAGATTGGCACGAAACATCTCCTAAATTACATGAGTACAAGTCTGGATTAGTTGCCTTTCATTTTGTTTGAATTAATATACATTTGCAGAGTTCATTCACTTTTTTAAAAAAAGAGCAGACTCGAACCCCTTAAGGGCAGATTTTATCCTAATAGACTATTGCTAAGTGTTGGACAGAACAGCAAGGAGTGCATACTGGGGCACACACAATGTCTTTTGTTAAAAAAACACTGCTTTGTGCTACCATAAGTCATCTCAGAAGTATCCATTTCTTGTCATGAGATGCTATTATTTGCTGGTTCTCTGGGGTAGCAGAAGGTACTGTTTCCACTTAGTCATTTGTATATGTGCAAAGTGGACCTCTAAGATGTTAACCTTACAAAAACAGATCATATTTTTTCACTCATTTGGTAAGGTTGAACAAAGTGTAGTAGTCCTGTTCTCTGTCAGGAGCCCTGGAAAACGTAAGGGTGATAAAACATGAAATCAAAACATTATTGCCTCTTATCTAACACTGCAGTAACTGACCATTAACCAGCTGGGCTGCTTTACAAGATCATGCCTTTTTTACATCATGCCATCCTCAGAGAATTAAGTTGAGTGTTTTTACATGTTTTAAAGCCTTCCAGGGATTAGTCCATCTTATTTCAACTGAAGATAAGAACTTTGCCTTCACAGTTTTATTCTCATGATAAATTAGTTGACTCTTCTTTTCATTTGATGACCTGCCTAATGCAGGCCTGGGGGTGCACACAGAATAGCAGGGTTTAGATACCATCTGTTTCAGCCTGTTGATTACAGCAGGGCAAACTCCAGATTAGCTCATCACCTGACAGTGACTTAGAGGCTTGCAACGCTGTGCAGAATCTGGCTGGCTGTACCACAGGTAAAAGTGAAAATAGTTTAAATCATTTTTATTTAGACTGACCAAATTTCCCAATCTCTGTAAGTAGGAGCCTGGGATGAAGAATTGTCCATAGATGGAATATTCATACAGGTTTAATATGGATAAAGCCTTTACTTTTCAAAGCTGTAAATATTTGTCTTTACAGAAGGATTTTTGTCTTTGTATGTTCTGTTTGGTGTTTGCTGCCCAACTCCCTGGTCCATAGGCTGGCAAAGGCAAGCGAACCAAGAACTTTCATTTATGTTCCCAGTCATTTCGCTGTTTGCTCCCTTTGCCCTGTACCAGCTCCTGTGCACAGCCATAACTCTGCCTGCTGCCTTTATCACTGCGTGTTCAATCACCAAGTGCTTGGTCTGCAGATTAAAACAAGAATTTGTTGTAACAGACTGACCTTGACAGTTTTGCTCCAAGACATATGGCAGGACACACAGTGCTAGTCCTTTAAAATGTGCACTTTCTGCCTCCTTGGCAGCCTGCTCTGTATTCTCCCTGCTGCCTGGCACAAAGTGTCACCTTTGAGAGGTGTAACTTTGCCTTTGCTAGCTTTGTGAGCCCTTCACAGCTTGAGCTCCTCTCCAATCATTTGTATCTCTGCAAAGTAAATGCAAGACTTCAGATTAAAAAGGTTCATCACACTTAATGATACAGAATGAGGCAAGTTGGAATAAGATATGGAATGATGGCTCAGACGGGAAAGGGGTGGATGTGTAATTAAAGTAATAATCATAAAAGGACTGAGGGATTTTGTGATTTTTATCTCCAGGCTGAGGTTCAGACAACTGATAGTCTAATGTGCATTGGATCATTCAGAGTTCTAAAGCTAGAAAAAAAACTGTTTTCTTCAGGGAAGATGGAAAATGAATGGGTTTGGGGTAGGTGAAATGAAAAGAGGAAATCTGAGTTGGTGGATTTTGCCGTAGACCCATTATCCTTCCTTTTGACTTGCTCAAGTTTAGCTGTTTGGGAATGTGGATCCTAAGTCTTAAGCAGTCGTTTGAAAGATCCCTGAAACAACAGTTTGATGTTCCCTTATGAACAGTTTTCATATCAATCTGTGAATCTTGCTCATGGTGAAACAGTGATGCCAGTTGTGATGAGAAGAGCCAGTGGCAGAAGTGAACACACAGGTGTGGATCCCGTCTGTTTGGAAGCAAGAGCTTCCATGGTGCCGTAACTTCTGGTGTGCACCACTAGGTGTTGCAGTTAGATGCTGTCTGCAGTGCTGAGCTGCAGGAGCTCTTGTCCAGGGTTATGTTGCTTGTACAGAAATCCAGCTTGTGAGTTACTGTCTTCTCTCTACCTGTGTTTCAGGAATCACTTCATTCTTTAATGGCAACCCTGAGTTCTTCAAACCCCTTCTTTGTTCGGTGCATCAAACCCAACGTGCAGAAGGTAAGATTGTAAATGGTGTCCATCTTTTCTGTACATCTCAGGCCTAGTCTTTTGCTGTCTATCTGGTGATTTACCACTGTGTGAAGCAGAAGGTAGCATTCCTCGCTAATTTTGTAGAAGGCTCTGCAGGGGGAAGGCACTGGGATGGGCTTCTGAATTTGTTTTTCTTTTTTTTCACATAGCCTATGCACCTCTTTAATAGTCGTTGCTCACAACTCTGATAAATGTCTGGCTCTAAGGAAGGTTATAAACAGAAGATAAAAGGCTGCACTTCTTTGTGACAACTCTGTGAGAGCCTTTTTAGGGAGAAAATATCAAAATTGCAAAGTTTGTTTTAAGATACTAAAGGCAGTGATTCAGATGTGTACAGAAGAACTGGTGTGAATGACTCTGTTGTCAGACTCTTAGTCTTTCAATTTATGAAGATACCTAGAATTGTACATGCTGGATGTTTTGTTCTGTTTCAGAATTTTGTTCTTGAAACAGACTGGGAGACTAAGGCTTACAGTATCAATTTATCTTTTGAGATACACATAATGAAAGGCAGTGTCAAGATTTGCCTAAAAGTGTTGGAGGCCTCTCTAGAAATGAAGTGGTAATGGTACAGTAGTCATTGAAATTAATATTGTTATCCTGGTTCTGATATCCTGGAGTTTTGCACATCTGTTTTGAGCATAATAGACTGTTACTCAGGCATGGTCTGCTTTTGTTAAAAACACAACAGGCAGAGGTGCTAGTGAATCTGATTTATGGTTTTCACATGCCAACTCAGAGACTGGTGACTTTATTATAGATTCATATTTACATTTTCCATTTTTCTAGGCTGTCTAGATACTAACAAAGCAAATGTGTGCATTTCATTGTAGGTTTTAGTGCCACCTGCACAGTACATCTTAGGCTTTGCACGTTTCCAGTTGCTGACTGTTAACTCTGCTTTTGTGCTGCTATTTGTGATGTGCCAAATAACATGCAGATTTTGAGCACCTTAGCAAGAGGGAGCAGCCTGGAAGCAAATAAAAGCAACTTTCTGTGTCTTGATGTGTTTGGTACTCTGAGGTGTGAAGCCACCAGGCAGCTGAAGCCACGTGGATCACCGAGCCCTGGCAAGTAGCTGGGATTTGTGAGCTTGCATGTTTGGCAAAGTCCCCAGTCACAGAAGGAAGGCAATTTTGAAAACCTTGTTTGCTTCCCTGCTCCTGTTTCGATCTGGAAGCCCCATGACCCTTATATAGAAGGATATATATATATATATATATATATATATATATATATGTATATAAGGATTTCAGTAACAAACTCACAGGTTTTTCTTACCTGTCCTTTCATACCTGACTGATAAGGCTCATCTCCACAGTAGCAAAGTTACACGGATTTGCTGTGATTGATGCAAGAACCAAGCACTTGTTGCATTTCCATAGCAAGGAAAACACTGAGTTCCCACTGCTGTGTTCCTTGTTCTTCCAGTCTTTTTTCACTAAAATGCTTCATCCCTGACAAGCTTGGCGTTTGTTACTGTATCTACGCATGTATTTTACTACCACTAAAACACAGTTCTCACAGAATTAGCAGCTGTGCAAGGAAAAAGACCTTGGGACAGTCTCTGGGGATCACCTCTAACTGCAGGAGTGCATGCAGGAACAGATTGGGAAATTTCTCTAGACATTCCATTTCAATGTACGTGTAAAATCTCATCGAAATCTTATGCAAAAATGGTTGTACTTGTTTTCCATTTGCCTTTTTATGATTGCAAATTTAACTTGAAACAATGGCTTTACTATATAAGAAATACTGTTTGAAGAAGAAGAGTGAAGTGTCACAGAGCTTTTCTGTTGTAGTTGACTCGGTGGAAGATTTGACTGAAAATGAGAAGGAAAGCCATATATAATGCTTGTTGATGGCATTCTTCATTCAGGGAAGTGTTACCAAAATGCACCTTTAGGATTCACTGTTGGAAGTTTTACCTGCTGTGTGCTGCTCTCTGTCCCCACTCCACGCTGAACAGACACAGTGATTTTTAGTGACCTTGTGACATTGTTGGTGTCTCTCTTTCTGCAGAAGTGCAGGTACTGGAGCAGGCACACAAACAGCGTTTGGCTGCTGTGTACCTTTGCTGGATTCTGTAGGTGCACATCCCATTGAGCGGTTTGCAGTTTATCTTCTCATACAACATGTGGCTTCTTTTCAGTTAGACAAAGGAAAAGAAGGTGACTCAGTTTGCAGAGCTGTGAACCAGCATGGCTCAGATACACAGGAGCTGTGCATGGACTACCAGGGATGACCACATACATGACTCACTGTGCAGGGCTGGTTAGAAAAAAAACTGCTTGAAAGATTCGGATGAGCTACTAGGAGTAAACTTGGATCAAAAGAAAGTAAAGGTCTTCACTGAGCATTTTCCTCTGTGTTTTTCATCTGCAGTCATGATGATATGGAATGATAAATGTCACTTGGAAGGTATTTAAACAGTGCTTGCCAAATACTTAAGTATGTGGAAGAAAGGGGTGTTTTACTGCTTTTTTGAAATACACAGCATTAAAGGAGAGCTGGACCAGAGAGATTCGTTACGGAGAAAGCTGAAGTTGTGTTCTTGGGAGCAAAGTCTCTCCATCTACTTGTTTGTCTCTGAATTGGGTACAAATAGGGGACACACCTGCTGGTGGACATCCTCTGTAACTGGAGGGGAGGAGCTGGGGGAACTCAAGAAGCGTGTTTGAATTCTGTAGGTGAATGAAGTTAAGCAAATAGAAGTCAAATTCAAGCCTTTGAAAAGCAGAATGTACATCAAACTACTTTCTCTGCTGTTCTAGATATGGAAGCTTATTCATGTTGGTAGCAGATGTGATTATTTACAGTAATTATTTCATTGTTTTAATTTTTCAAAAGTTCAATTCTTAAATATGTTGCAGTGGCAAGCAAAAACAATTCAGCAGTAAACCGCTGAACATTTACATATGAAAGCAGGTTCTACACTCATTAGTGCAATTTCCTAAAGGGAGCACATGGACTACGTGACCTTTTGTCACAAGACATTTCGGCAGGCAGGCCTCAGACAGAAGGACAGAGGACCCATTAATCTTCGGGAGACCTCAGAACAATCAGGGTATCTGTTTTCACAATTTCCAATCTGTTCTGAACTACCCATAACATGGAAACTTTTCCACTTGGTATGCTTAATGAGTGTTTTCTGTTAATGAAGTGTCTTTCTCCTCAGCTCCCCTTATCTTCACTGCAGCTGGCAGAACTATGTATCACTTCATCCTTTTGAACTTTAGCACATTTTTCTCTGTTTCTTGGTTTCATATTTCTTTTTCTGTCTCCTGTTCTATTTGATAATGATTCCTCCCTGCAACCTTGCCTTTTCTGATCTCTGTCTCCTTTTCTTTGTGTACCTTAAATTAAAAAAACCACCACCACAAAAAAACCCCAACAGCGAAACCAAATCGACAAGAGAAAAAGGCTTTTTTTTAAAAGAAGCTGCAGCCATTGCTACAATCATTGGCTGAATGTTTCTTCCAGCTTGCTGCTATTAATAAAGTTGCTAAGCCTTGGTGCTATTCAGGAGACAGATCAGAGTAAATTTAAGATCTAAACTTCCTATTTAAGCTGTTTCAGAGGCAGACGTTTTCCTGTTGCCCAGAAGCAGCCAGCCTTGGGCAGCTTGCCTCAAGTGCTTTCTCAGGTTCCCTTTTCCATTTAGGCTGTTTCTTGAAAATATAATGGCATAATCTCCAGTGGCACGATACTGATATAATTGTAGCAAGTGGCCCCACCTCCAGCATCTGCAGGGGCTCAGCTGTGCTGGTCTCTCAAAACCTCAGTTATTACAGCTTGTTTTTATAGTCCCCCTGTTCTTGTGACTTCAACAGGTTCAGATGTGGCTGTTCTCTCCTGCACATAAATAGGTGCATGCACTTCTCTTTGGTAACAGATCTAAGGCCAGTTTAGTCCTGCTAGACAAAATCCTGGCTTAATTATAGTTCACATGAAGTATTTGATGTAGACAAAGATTTCACTTTTTAAATAGTTTTTTAGGAAACTTGTGTTGGTGTGTGCCACCAGGCAACAGGATTGCAGGGTCTCTACTCATGTCCCTGTCCACTCATTTACTGTCTGTCTCATTCCTCTGTTGTAGTGATGGTCTTGTCACTATCAAGATAAAAGCTGCCTTCTCTCAGACTTTGTGATCTCTAAAGGGACAATTCTGTTTCTCTTCAGGTTTTTACATTAACTATTTTTTAATCTTAAAATTTAATTAGTTCAGGTAAATAAGTGAGACAAAATTAAACCTGTGTTGCAAACCTACTGTAGGGTAGGGGCTACAGGGAGCAACAGGAAAAATGAAACTGGTAATACCTTAGCAGTTCAAAGGAAGACTGGTAGAAAAAAGTCTGTAATAAAATCTGTGAGATCTACTGCTGCTTAGAGCCCTATCATGCTCCATATTCATTCCTGGAAAATTAGTATCAAGGCAATAAGATTGTTAACATTGCTTCTGGGGACAGAGCCATTTGAAGGGATCAAGGTATGGCTATTGGCACCTACAGTGTACTTTGAGGCATAGGTCATTAATGACCATGAGACACCCTGGAATAGCAAGCAGTTTGTCCTCTAATATGAAATAAGATACAAACCTATTTTGCTTGGCGCCTGAATTAAAGTTGTATTCTTAAAATAGCTCTGAATCATTACAAATGTAAGTATAGCATGATACCAGCCTAAACACCAGGTAGAAGTACAACTCAGGAATGCAGTGCAAAGGAACACTGATAGCAGAGCTTGACCCCATCTGCAAGGGTGATTGTGTGCAGGTTGTAGAGCAGGTACAAGTGCAAGGAACGCAGTAGGTGAGCTGGTTTTCAGGCTGGAATTGCAGTATTGTCATATTGAGACTTGACTGTATGAATTACTGAGTTTGCCTTCTAGGGGAATTTTTTTATTTTTGCAGAAATATGGATAAGAATAGTGCAAGTCTAATGGTACTGCATCAGGAAGAGCACACATAACCTTGAAAGATAGAAGGAGAGAAACTCTGAACTTGAAGGGTATTCTACTGTACCTGAAGTACAGGATTCCTAAGCATCTGGATAACTTTACTTTCAGAAGTCTTTATTTTAAAAAAATTTCCTTAATAAGGATATTCAAATTTCTATGCCCATCCTACTGGACTTGTATACCAAACATTTGCTTTATACAGTAACATTCAGCAGACTTTGGGTCTCCTTACAGGGGAGCAGATGCCTTTGTGGGTTTTTAGAGATGCTGAGCCCAGCAGTTAAAAACTAAAAAGTATTATGCCCTAAATGGAGGTGTCTCTATGGTTTAGTCAGTTGCCAAGCCCTGGGGTAGCTCTTCTGCAGCAAAGCTGCAGTGGTGTCTAGTACTGGGAGGCAGCAGATCACAGGGTAAATTTGACTTGCTGTCCATAAGAAAAAGGTAATGGATAGCCTGATCATGTTAATAGTTATTCTGTCGTACTTTGAAAGTAGAGGAAATAGATAATATAGCCCAGGTGGAGCCACTGTGTGTGTGTGTGTGTGGGACTATCTGTAGAAAGTTAAGGTCTAGCAGGATTCAATTACAGTTGTATAAACAGCTCATATATTAGAGATCCTTATTGCCTTTTAAAAAAATCTCTCTTTAATCTCAGTTGTTCTCAATAAATACTTGGTTTAAGAAGGCTTTCTGGCTGCCAATTACTGCTGTCATTGCTTCTGGAGGCAGCAGGGCCACAGGCTCTGAGCAGAGACTGCTCTTGCCTGGGTCGGACTTGGGGGGCTGCTGCTCAGGCTCATCATTTGGGAGGAGAGCAACCACTTCCCAAAAGCACAGCATGTTGGCCTGATCTCAGAAGTCAACAAGTGCATGGGGCCAATTGCAAACTATCTATCCTCCTTACGCTTTAACTAGTTCATAAGGCTTTATTATTCATAACCAGGAAGGTGTGGTGTCGTGCCTGGCCAACACCACTTAATTCAGCTACCTGGATCTTGTCGCCTTGGGTTTTGCAGAATTACATAGCTTGAGATCAAGACTTGTGGAGTATGTTCCAGCTGCATCATTTTGTGACACATCACTTGAGTAATTAGGTCAGGCGCTAGAAGACTCATTCCTTAGGTAAAAGTGATAAGGAGGGTGAGTGTGAGGAAAGCAATCACTCCTGCTCCCAGAGTGCTGGCAGTAATGTTAACGTGTGAATCTGAATCCCTGTCTGAAAGAACAAGGTGTTTTGTGCTACAGTAAGCCATGCCTCTCTTCAGTGTCTTCTCTGAAAGATCACTCCCATCACTGCTGTGGTGCAGCCTCTTGGTTATGCTGCCTGAGAGCCACCAGGTTGTCCCTTTGTCCTCATATCAGTGTGTCCCTGCTTGCTGGGCTGAAGTAGGTCATTCCACTCTCCAGGCAGTCACCCAGACAAGGCATGCTCTTCATCAAGGTTTGTTGTTTGCTAAGCAGGGCTGACGAGGCATTCTTTTGCTAAGTGTATTAGGGTTTGTCTTTCAGTGACCGTGGTTAAGGAGTTTAAAATTGAGCTGTTTAAGGCTAGGGACAGACAGCTGAGATGGGATGCTGCAGGCAAGGGAGCAGACACTCTGCTGTAAAGGTTGCACCCAACTCCAGGCAGAGCAGGCAAACAAGAGTTCTGCATGTTTTGCAGCACGTACCATTTGGTAGGACTCTGTCCACAGGTGGTAGGAGCAATTTCTGGATCTTGGATAGTATCCATGGCAGTATGTAAGCAGGATGGAGGGGCACATGGAGAGTAATTGCTGTTTTGGGAGGGACTTGGGTGGGGGTGACCCAGATGGTAAAGTACCAGAACAATGGAAAAATCAAACAGCCAGGGATGAGATATTTTTAATGTGCAATGTTTGGTGTGCAGTTCAGTGTAATATCTAGAAGTGAGAAAGATTTTGACTGCTTCAGCAATTGATCTGCCAGCAGCAGAGGATCTTACCGCCTACAGCTGACTTCAGGCACTACAATAATTCTTGCATGTTGTGCCACCTGATGGATTTTTTGTGGCTTATGAATTCCTTTATATGTGGCTATGTGGATAGGCAATTGTGGAACTGCGACTACTGATCCCAAGTCTGAAGTATTTGCTTTTTGTAAATACCAGCAGAGAACTTGGCTTTTCTTCCTTCTTGTGCGCTCTACTAAGCATTTGAATTGCAAACATTGTCATGCAAATGTATGCGTTGAAAAACTGTGTACTTCATTAAGCTCTGGAAGTTTTCTTCTTTAACTACTACCAAAAAAAAAGTCCCCCCATCTCTAAATGGCAATTTATATTCAAATCCTGTTTGCTATGTTCACATGGTAACTACTCCAAGGGAACATGCACAGTCCATGATAAATAGACATCTCTAGAACTCCAAAAGCATCACGGGGGTACAGAGCATTGTTCTTTAACAAAAACTTCAAAATTCAGAAGTCTCTTCCTTGATAAGCTGTATCTTAGGGCATATTGTGCATTTTATCTCTTAAGGTTTAGGAATTTGTTGGCCGTGAAATATATTTACATTCTTGCTGCCTATAAGGTGAGATTAGCCCTCGTGTCTTGTTAGTCAGGAATATCTTCAGTGATTGCTGTAGAGCCAGCCCTCGCTAGGCTTGACTTCCTTTGAGTAGCAGCAGGAATGAATTAAGCAAGTACAGCCAAAGATATCACATGAAAGACTTGAAATACCAGTGAGCTGAAGAAAGCTCTGTTCTGTGTGTGTCTGTGTGTGTGTGTGCATAGCTGCAACTGCTAAAGATTCAGTTTTTCACAATGGACGAACGCTGAAGGGGGAAAACATCTTAAAAGGTAAGGGCTTTAATTCATGCAAGTTTTAAAATTATTTTAATCTTGCATACTTGAAGCTGGAGTGGACTTGCAGAAAAAGAATAAAAAGTTCCTAGAGTTTTCCTGAGCAAGCTGTACTGGAAATGTTTCTGTGCTTGTATATTTTTTTAAAGAGGGTAAATGCATGCAGAATCAAGTTTGTGAAAAAAAGAACTAAATTTACTGGTCTAATCATATTTTTGAACACCAGGAGAGCTTGCTGTCAAGCAGTCTGCTTTAATAAATCACACTTTGTTTGAAAGTTAAAGGAGTGATTGTTTGCAGAGCTGGGAAAAACTCGACAGAAGTGGAGCTCTGTGTGCAGAGGGGGAAAGACCTGTGTTATAGTGATGGGCTGCTTCCTGGAGAAAGATCTTTTCAGTCTATAGTGTAGATTCAGGAAAACCAGCTATATAAAGTTAAGGATTATAATAATCCTGCCATTTATTAAGGCATAAGACGTATTTTTGTGTTGATTGCATGATAAGAAAGTAATATTGGAGACAAGTGTATTCAGGGTGGGGGGAGTCAAGCAAGGTATCTTCAGAACCCAGAAGTCTAAATTAATTTTGTATTTTTGCTGGAGAAACTTCGATGGTGCACACTTGAAAGAGTAATTTTTGTCCACAGAGATACAGGAAATGGAATATGCCTGGATAAAAAAAGTTATTGCAGTAGTAATGGAAAGGACAGCATAGTAGTTGGTATATTTTGACCTTCCTTGCTGTGTCAGCTCTCCCTTCTGCCCCCAATGAAATAACCCTCTAACACAGCAGGTAAAATAGTGCTGTTCACCACTGGTTGCCTTTGCTTCTGGGATCTGCACTTTGTGCCTTGCTTTCCCACTTAAAGTGCTTGTCTCTGCAAACATTAGAATTCAGCCACAGGGTAGAAAATTAGGATAAAATTGCTTGAGAGAACCTGTTGTGAAGGGAATGGGTTTGATCCTGCATCATTGAAGTCTATGGGAGTTTTATTCTGGTCTCAAGAAGTGCAGCCCTAGATTTGCCTTGCAAATCTAGATGGAGGGTATATGATCTGATAAAGTGCCTATGGGACCAGGAAACAGTGTTGCCATAACTTGTAGCTCCTCTCTCATAGATGTTAAAATATGTCCTTTTAAACCCCAAGTGGTAGCAGTGGTGGTAGGTCAAAATGTAGCAGGTTTTGTTGTATGCACATTGGGGATATGTATTCAGTATTTCTTTTGCTAAATCTTAGTTTCAAAACTGATAAAATTTATTTTATTTCTCATTTGTTGGCTTATTCAAAAAATGTATTTACAACATGTAACATAAATTTAAGCCTAATAACAATGATTTTAACATAAACAGATTACTGGAAGTTAGAGTGCTGTCCCTGTTATTCACAGATCTTTGTCAAAGCTAGCCTCAGAACAAAAAATCTGTGAAGAGCAGAAGTAAATGTTTAAGAGTAGAACTTGGACCAATTATTAAACCTTTTTCTCTTTGTATCTGTTTATGTACATACATATATGTGAGTTTTCTTAATTTAGTCACAGGATGCAGCAAAGACATTGGGGTAAAATTCACTATGAAGCATTTGTAAGTACTAAGTACACTTCAGAACATCTGGTGCCACCTCATCAGATGAAACATTAAACACAAAATGCTTACTGAGAGCACATCAAAGCATTTTATCTTTGTTGTCTTACACTCAGAATTTGCCATTTCTGGTGGGTTTAGGCAGTTTATAAACCTCAGTAGCAAGGCAGGTCCATTCCTAACACTCAGTAGAATCCAGGTTGTGATTTCAGTTGTATGAAGTGGAATGTAGTAGCTGTAAAGTCCATGTTTGAGGACATCATCAGAGCTGCAAGGGTGGTCTAACCTACAGGAAGTTTTTGGCTGACACATGATGAGCTTTGAGGTTGGTCTCACTGGTTTGTCTCCCCTCCACATTCCTGGTGTGTATTCCCTGTTCAGGAAACAGGGAACTGGGCAGCTGGTGCTGCTTACAGGAGGTTTACAGAGGTGGTAGCAGCACAATTCCTCAGGCTTTGTGGGCAGTATTTGCTCCATTGCTTGGTCCTAAGCACCAGGCAAGTGTGCACTGTTCAGGCTGTGAAGCTGCTGGTTTCCAAGAAACCCATTGCACCACCTAAATCATTTGGGACACTGGCAAGTTTTTTGTTTTGGCAGCCACCTTGGACTGTGGCACATCCCTGTGAGCATGATACAATATGTAGTGTAGAGAAGGCAAGTTTGTCACCAAACTCATAGTGCTATGTTCTATTTCCATTGTTTACATGATGTAATCAATCATGGCATTTTTGAAACTCACTCTCTATACACCTAGAAATCTCCTAAGTATGTGGCAAGTAGGTGCTTTGGAGGGGTCTCCAAACCTTTATTAGAGAAGCAGAGATCATGTAGAGCAGAGAAGACATCCATTTTCAGAAAGCCAGATAAATGCCAAATCATCTGTGATACTGGCTTTCTCAAATAAATGGCTGCCCCAGATTCAGCATGATGAAGATGAGTATGTCCATCTGCAGCTTGCCAAACACACCATTTGTGCATACTTCATATTTAGCCAAAAAGAAACTGTGACCAGCCTCATCAATTAAAAGTAGTATTTCAAAGGGAGAAATGATGATTTTTATTAGAAGTGGTGTAGCACTTAAATTAGCTTCAAGGAAGTTTTTAATGTAGGCAAACAATTCACACGTCAGACAAAATTGCTTTTAGAAAAGCTGATTTTATCTCAAGTGTCTGCTTCTGAGTCAAACATTAAGGGTTATGTTGGGTTGTGTACTTAAGCCAGCCTAGGAATTTCTCAGGGAAGAAATGGCTGTTCAGCTATCTAAAATTTCCCTGTGACCCCTGGCATGCACAACATAGCACATCTCAAATCAGCCTGGTTCTTACAGGATGTGTACATCTCACTGACTTCAGTGAGCTCTTAAGCACACATGTAAATGCTTTGCTTAAGTTATTACTGGTTTGATGCTGCTTTGGCCAGCATATAACAGAGCAGCTAGAGCCACAATACCTCTTGTCACACAGCTGTGAAGGGGAGAGACATTTGAACAGCTCCCTTAGAGTGCATGCCCAGCCTAAAGTCACAAATCATCTGCACAGAGAAGACAAGACTTGTTACATCCATTGCTTCCAGTGGTGTGTGTTCCATGCAGCTGGCCAGTTCCTGGAGAAAGAGTGCTGGTAAAGCAGCAGTGAAAATGCACTTAACCAGTCATGGAGTCTCAACAGTGTGTTTTCACCATGATCAGAAAATATGGAGGAAGATAGAAAAAAATCCACTTCTAGGACAAGAAGAGGCATATTCATATTTCAGAATGACACAACAGATTGTAAGAGCAGGAGTTTTCTCCACAAAATCATATTAAAAGTGGATAGAATCAACCAAATGTGTGGTTCATGTAACTAAGTGAAGATTGAACTAAACCTTATGGAAACAAAGAGCTGTTGACCAGCATCCATGGCTGTGAATTCTGCAGGCTTGGAGGAGATGAGCAGTAGCATCAACAATTAAGCCTCTCAGAAGGCAGTTGAATGTTAAATTAGTTAGATCCTGATGTACGGTTACCATTTATTATAATTCATTTTTTCTCTCTTTAGATATGCATGTGTAGATAAATCAGTTAATAGTTACTTTGATAATCATATTGATGTTAAGGAGGTTTATTGCCATTCATTTTGGATAACCCTGCACCATGCTAATAAAATTAAGTGAATTTACTCTGTAGTTAACTCTTACGTCACACTTGCATAGGAGTTGGAACAAAAAAGTTGTATTAATGCTTGTCAATGCATAACCTGTTGCAATGAGTTGACAGTGGTGGTTTTTTTTCTCTACTGAATGCAATTAGTATCAATGCAGAAGACACAGGAGCTTGCTGATGTTCTGGCCCAAGGTGATGTTGACTCACCTGTGTGTGGCCTCTGTGGTAGCACAGAGAGCTGTGATCTATGCAGCTCCTCCATCTCATCTTTATATAAAATATTAAGAAATCAGTAAAGGGGCTTTTTGTTTGACTTACAGTGGGAATTTCAGAATTACCAGAAATATCTAATTTGATTTTGATGTAGTTCTCAGAAACATCAAAGTACTGAAGGAGGAGACTCTCCAGCTCTCAATGGGAGGATGGGATAGGACTGTTGTGTTACAACAAAGCTGTCCTAGGAAATCATATTTATTGCCTTTTTTTGAGAAATTAATGCATGTAAGAATGAACAACTGCCTTCTTTTTCTGCCCCTGCCCTGCAAAGACGCACATACACACATTTCACTAGTCTTGTCTCTTGTCTAGTCAGTTACAGATCTGCAAAGCCAGTCCTCAATATATAATATAAAAATGTATGTGAATACAACAGTAGCTCAGAGGACCAAATTCCAAAATTAAACTGATACGTTCTGAGATGTACTGAGACATAAGATGTAGCCGTAATTAACACACCAGTTATCTAAGATTGAGCTGGGCCGTTCATTTGGGTTATCACACAATTCTTGCTGTCAGCTAGGCAGACATCTCTGCGGGTCACAGGGATCTCCATCACTTCTATAAACTTGAATTTCCCTTCTCTAGACTTAGAAATGGTCTTAAATGCAGTGTTACAGGGTTTCTGATACTTAAAGGACATCTCCCTACCACACACTGCAAGTGTGCTGGATCCCAGCTCTGGAGCAGCCCCCCTCGGTACCGTGGGCTCCCTCAGGTCGAAGCAAGCCTTTGGAAATGATCCAAATCAGCCAGAGCCAGGTGCAGCCCACTGGGGCATTTTTGGCGCAGAGGGGCTTGTGTGCTGGGCGCTGTGGCCAGGGCCAGTGCAGGGAGCTGGGAGGCAGGGATGCTCCGGGAGGGAGGCAGCTGTGAATGGAGCCCTGTGCTGGGGTGGGAATAATCTGCCCTTTCAGTGCTGCCCGACCTCCCGTGTCCTAGCAACACAAAGCTGCTCGGCTGAATATTTCGTGGCATGCCTCATTTGCACATATCAGATATTGGCTGTGGTTTAAGCCTGGCTGATTTCCCATTATGGCTTTCGAACAACGGGCTCGGCACAGGAAGGAGAGGAGAAAGGGCTACTTAGGAGAAAATGTTATAAAACCACATAGTTTTTTTCAGCAGAGGAATGGCTCTGGAACATCTCCTTGCTTGAGAAAGCACGGAGCAGCAAGTCTGAGCATTACGTCAGCCCCGTGCTTTGTAGGCATCTTATATGGAGAGAATGAACTGTGTGCAGGGGCAGAATGCATTGGAGAAACTGATGGTGGCCTCAGTGTTGAAAAGGGGGCATGGTCAAGTGCTGACTTCTTAATGTTTCTTGAATTTGATTTTAATTTTTTTAGCCATGAAATTGCTGGCCCTTGGGGCCTTACAACAAGCAGGAACATTCCAGATTTAAATCAACTAAAGCCAACCGACGCTTTTATTATTCTAAATCTTGTTGTTTGCAGAGGTGTGATTTATGATTGTTGTGTCACACAGCTGAGCAGCACAGGTTTGCTGACAAATCACTGAACTGACTTCTGAAATAGCAGCAAATTTTAAGTATTCTCTTTAAAGCAATGCCTCAAAATATAAGAATGTCAAGATGTAAATGGCATTTGGGCATGGGATCCTAAAGAGAGAGTGTGTGATAAGATCTAGAGAAGCAGCAGGTGGTTGTCCATGACTGAAGCTGGGATTAAAGTCAGATTTGGAGTCAGAATCCTCTTCTACTCTTCCTGTGCTCTACAAGTTGATGTCCCTTGTCCCTCTGTGGAATGCAATGCTAGTGCCCTCATCCATAAGCTGGGAGTGAGGTTCTTCCACCTCCTCCTTTTCACTTAACCTGCAGTAAAGAAGAGGAGGCAATAAACCTATATTCTCTCTTCCCCTGCATGCAGCTGTAGTCTGAAAAGAGGTTACTCAGTTTTGTGTCACCAGAGAGAGCAAAGAAAATTGTGATAATGTGGATGAAAGTTATCTGCAATACTATTTGAGGGTGTACTGCTGAAGTAATCTTGTGTTAGCATATTAGTGAGAACTGGCTTCTTGGCGGGTTTCAAAGATGAGATTACTTGTAGTAACAGTAGACCAGGTAGGAGAAACACACAGGATTAGGTTCTTAGACAGATTGCTACAAGGTTTTACAGCCATGTCAGGCTTTGTCTGTGCAAGAGGAAATTAATATTAAACATGTTCTCTCAGGTATTTCCATCCTAGTTTTCTATTCCATATGAAACTTTGTATCTTTTGGGAATTAATGCTTGATACCAAGCACCGTTATCTGAAGAAATCATGTTAGAGGAACCATAGTAAAACATGTCTTACTGCTTTTAAGCATTTAGTAATGTGTTTATATACCCAGCCTGCCAGTAAATTGTCAAATAACAAAAAAACTCTTGTAAGGTATTGATAAAAAGTCTGTCATGGAGGAGTGACAGTACAGTAGAAAAATTAGAAAGAAAAAAAAGCCCCAAAAGAAACACAGTCTCAGTCTGTGTAAGTTATTTGATGACATAGAGGGTTAGGGTTTCTCCCAGCAGCTGGTCTGTGTGCAGCCTCAGCAGATGTGGAGTGGTGTGTGCAGAAGTCTTCTTAACCCATAATGAACAATGGAGGTGTTGGTGTTGGTTTTCTTGACATGGGGTTGGTAAGGAAGGATAGCTGCCCCTGCAATTAGTACCTCACAGCATGGTTCTTCACGGTAGGTCTGTGGCTCAGGCAGCCTGATTGATTTTCTTCAGAAGAGGCCTGCTGACTACTCACAGTGTGGGGAGAATGAGGCCAGATTGGGGTTTAGTCTGCTTTAGTAAGGACGGCCTCAGATGAAATGGCAACAGATTACACACAGGTGGAAAGGAGGGTCCATGAAAAGTTCCAGCTGGGGTCCGTGCTGCAAGTCACACCTTCTGTCAGTGTACTGAGACCCTGCCAGCAAGGCTTCAAACCTTAAATCACTGTTTCCCAAATGCTTTTAATTGCCTGTCTCACATGGATGGTCCTGCAGTTCTGGGATAAACAGCCCATGGGACTTGCTGTGCATTTCAATGGAGGCCCTGAATAATGTATTCAAACAAGGGCTCACTTCAGCTGAAAGTTTAAGCAGTCACTTACCGAGCTCTAAATATGCCCTTAGAAAACTTTGGTATCTCCAGCGTTTAAGCCTGTGCCTTTAACAATCCCTTCCTATTCCATGAAATTGTAAGCAGGTTTGTAAGAAATAAGTCATTCTGAGTAGCTAGCATTCCTCTGGGCCAGTATGAGAGAGGTTGCAAATCCTGGCTTCCTTTAGAAGAAATTGTGGATACCTTTAAAAAGGAAGATTCACAAAGAGGCTGTTGTATATTTACTCAGGGGTTGCTTTTAGTCCATACAAACCAAACAAAAGGACTGAAATGTAAGAGTACAGGGACAATAACTAATAAAAAGTATATTAACTAGCCTTGCAATTGTGATTTTATTGTTGCTGATGAAAGCACTGAAATCTCAGCAAACCAATCAGAATCATTTGAGCATCTTTTCACCAACAAAAAGGCTACTTCCAGTTCTCTGCTCAATATAGCCAAGCAGGATCTGTAAAACGACCACAGCATCTTTGTGGATGAATCTATTTAAACAGTGTCTTGACCTAGTTGAAATCTTAAAACACTAGTGCAAATAGTCAGTGTAGCAATGTACTGCCTCATAGCTCTTAAATGGGCTGCAGTCTTATAAATGTCCTTGGGATGCCCTTGCTTGTAAAGTAAGCTGGGTGGCAGGCTGAATATAAATACAAAATAATTTTCACATTCATTTATTGAGTCTCCTGCTTTGACTGTTTTGGTAGAGTAGAAGACCTCTAAAATTACAGTGTTCCTTCTATGCACTACTATTTTTAGTGCAGGAAACTCTAACCTGTGGCATGAGAGGAGCTAATTTTGCAGTCTGTCTCTTATCTGAAATACACAGGGCTGGAAGATGAGTGATGCGGGTCAGATGCAGGAGTAGGAGTTGAAGTGATCAGCCAAGGGTGTAAATGATTGCTGCTGGTAAATGCAGTGCTTTCACGTTCAGACCTGTAGAGACTGTAAAAAGAGCCAGCATGTCATTACTGAGCTTGCAGTGAAATCTGGCATGGAGTTTGCAGTGGAACTTTTTTGAGGCATGAGGACTGTTGCAATATACCCTTGTTCTTTTTCTAGCAGTTACCACCAGCAGCGTGAGTCATTTTCAGAGGCTTTTTATGGATTTTTGGGGTGGGTGTGTGGAAAAAGGCCAGAAGAACTTTGGACACGTGAAACACTTACTGTTATTTCAGGTTTATTCAAATATTCCTTGACTTGCCAGTGCCATACAGCAGAAATCCCAAATAAGTAATAGCTGAGGCATGTTCTTTGCTTTTATTGTCCTGTATTTTTATGGTGTTTATTTGGACATAAGTAATCTGGGACAGTAAGGGAATGCCTTCCAAAACAAAGCAGGCATCAAACTTGTCTGTGTTTCAGCCCAAACCTGGCAGCTGGCTGCATGATAGAGAAAAATGTAGAGGATTTCTTCCTTTGAATAGGCATTTTGGTGAGTGGGGCCTGATGCTCCAGGTCCGTGAGCAGGACATGCACAGGTTTTAATGCTTCTTGTGCACATAAATTCTGAGGTTGAAAATCGGTTGAATAAACTGTTGTCATCAAAGCTTATTATGCAAATGACTGAAGAAATGATGTTGAAGGTGGGGGGATGACACACACAGCAGTGCAGCTGCAGTCTCCAGGCTTGACAGGTCTTATCCCTGCCTGTCCTGGTGTCACAGAGGATTTTCCTATTGCAGGCGAGGGCATTTCCCTTTCACTTCTTTCATGCTCCTGGCTTGAATGCTAGACACCAGTAAAGGCTGCCAAGGAGTACATTTGGATGAGAATCACTGAGCATAATTTGGTTTAAAAAAGGCAAGCAATGGACATGCAGAATTCTTCATATTGGTTCAGCTAGATTATAAATATTGGAAATTTAATTAGTCACATTTTTCAGACTTTCTGTGAGGAAAGCCTGGCATTTGTTTTGACTCGTAGAGGTGTTGACTGAAATCAGAACACCATGGGGACCATTTCAGAAACATCTAGCTTAGTAAATCTTGCTATTTCTGACAAAATATACACACTTATATGTGAAAACAAGTTCCAAACTCCCTATAAAGCAGAGAAAGACTGACCTCTTTTTAATTTCTGATAGTTTTCTCCAGAGTAAAACTGCCAGGATTTCATATTAGGAGTAAAAGAGCAGATTTAAAGAAACTAAGACATCGAAAAAAATTACTGGTGTTTAAATTTTTAAAATTCCTTTTTTGCATCTTATCTGTTTCATCTTTTCTTTCTCTGCATCCATCTTCCACAAAAGACTCTCCTAAGCCAGGAAAATCAGCAGTTTTAAGACACAGTAGGAAAGCTTACATAGTTCTGCTCAAGTTCTTACAGAGAAATCTAGAAACAAGGGAGTGGGATTTTTTTCCCTCTCTCGTCTCATCCCTATCAGTCTTGCCAGTCTCTCTGTGAACTCCCTCCTGCCTACCTAAAGTCTGTGAGGCTGCTGTAATTTGTCATTATTGTGCCTGTACTCTGGTGAGGCAGCCAGGAGTTCAGGCAGGAAGAAGGATTTCCACAGGGGGAAGTCAGGTGTGCTCTGTGTTTCAGCAGATGATTGATTTCTGTACAAGTGATGCAAAGAACAAAGAAGTGCTGTGTTCTCTGTGTTATTCAGAGCTTGGGGTCTTCACTAAGGGTACCGTCCAAGGAAAGGGGATGGTGTTTTTTCTTAAAGCTCAGTCAGGCTGTAATCTGAAGAACTATTTTATTATTAAAATTATGTGTAGGTGTTAGATGTCTGTCCTAATGGCTGCTTCTAATTGTGATTTCAGGCAGAAGCTTTGCCCTTTGCGAGACTCACTACAGATCAGAGCAAGCATGTAGCAGCTCAAGGAACCAAAGTCTCGCCAGTTGACACTCCAGGTCATATTAAAGTCTTGGCTTTGGTGCTGTCTGGCACAAATTCAGTGGAGACTTTTGGATCCAGGAAATCATGAATTACAAGTTGTGTCTGCACCACAAAAAAAAGCACCCATATCATGTGGAACAGACCTCGCTTATAGTTAGTAATTTCACATTGATATTGCTCACTGCCCTAACATGACTTGACTGATGTGATTCTAGCTATTGTCCAGTAATTTTGTGTATTGGAGTGGTTCAGCACTGCCATTCCATGATAAGAGTGAAATATCTATTGAAAATTTAGTTGATTGCATCTCAGAGACAATTTTGGAAGCTGTTGACTTTCTTTTCTGTTGCCTTCTCTTTTGTAAATTTGATCTTACTTTGCAGGAGTCTCAGTTTTAGGAATGACTTCAAATTTTTACTGTGGAAGATGTACTGTTGTCTATCTGAAGATTTTCCTAGAAAAAACAATTGGTTCCCAAGTGTTCATTTGTGAACCAAGTCAAGCTTTAACAGCAGTACTGGTAGAAATTCGGCAGACCCCAGGGCTGAGTCCTGTATTAGTTTGGTATCAATTGGAAAGTTAGCTTGCTTACCACAGGAAGTCTGAAGGAGCACCAGTAAAGAGGGAAAGCTGATCATCAGCTGCACAGGTAACCCTCTGCATGGAGATTTGATGCCATGACAGGTTTAACTCATTGCTGCACCAAGCAATGTCCAAGTGGAGGGGGTTGTCACTCTGTCTGAGAAGTGTTTATAGTTCAGTAGTGGGATATGTGCAGTTTTTGCACTCTGGTTCAATAAAGGCATACACAATTGATTTTTTTAATTGTGAGGAATCCTGCTGGAAGTTATGCTTAAGGTTATCCCTGCTGTGAGGGGGTGGGGGTAGTCTTTTAGTGTTTCATACTAAAAAGCATAAGAGATGAGTCCAGCACATCTCCTATCACCAACCCTCGGTTTACTCAAAGCAGCCATACTTGTTGCAGATGTAATTCCAGTGGTATGCCAGGAGGATTTGACCCTTCAATTTAATGTCTCATGTGTCTGTGAGTAATTAAAAATAGAGTAATGTAAAGTGATGGAGTAGGCATTTAAAATGCTTGATTAAAGTTGCCATGGTCTCCATGTTGTCCTGTGTTGATTGGATGCTAACATCTCTTGCAATGTTTAATGTTTTTTTTTAAAATGCAGGTGTTTGAAGTTAGGTATCTGTGTGACATTTCCACTTTCTGGTGACACAGCAGGGCTGTTTCAAACTTCTGTAGTTGTAGGGGAAATGTTATCAAAATGTTTCTTCTTCCTCTGTGACTCAGGTTTTTTTTAAACAGTGATATGAGCTTTCAAGCCAGGTGTGGTGCTGACTTTTGGCTTGTTATGTGCCTGGAGGTGGCAATAAAAGGTTTAGGTGGCATAGCAGCCATCTGTCTCTCAAAGCAGGAGCTGCTCCCTTGCAGAGAGAGAGGCTGCCTAGTGAGAGAGACATCTGTTGTGTCAACAGCATTTTGCCTGGCTGTGGCATATCCCCACTCCCATCCATGCATCTTCCTCCTCAACTCAGCACACCAAAAATACTGTTGTGTTTGCAAGTCTTGAGAAAAACATCACCTTTTGAGCCAGCAAGTTTGAGTGGAGTAAAAGGACTAAAAGTAGTTTTGGTGTTAAAGAAAAAAAAAAGAGCTTGTGACAAGCATGAGCTTTGAGTTACAGGAGGTGAAGATCAAAAGCTTTTCCTTACAATTTCTGTGTGCACATCTGTGTCCATTCCCTGCTTTTCCCATCATGTGGGAGTTAGAGTGGCAGGGACTGACAGTGGGCTGGCCTTGGTGGACAGTGAAGTGGCCATCAACTTGAGTCCCTCAGAAATGAAGTACTAGGCTATGGGAAACACTTAGGTGGTTATGGTGAGAAGAATGGGATTCTGGGAATTGTTATGTAAATGAGGTAGTTCCATATAAGGTTATGTTCCTAGTTCTCATTGATGATTGGATGGTTATGTTTTACATATGAGGTAATGTTCTGAGTTCTTGTTGTTCATTGGCTCACTACCCTGGACCCTAGGTCATATATTGCTGTGATTGCCCCACTTTGGGGTCTTCTGAGATCACCCTATACAGTGCACGGCTTTTGTCCTTTATTGTTTTGTCCTTATTAAAGTTTCTTTTGGGGCATCTCCGTCGTTCCCATCCTTGTTTCTTTTGCCACATCCCCCAGCTGGTCCAGTCTCAGAGCTGTGCAAACCCCAACATGACAAGGTCAGACATCATCAGCCACCTGCACAGAAAGAGGCAGGCATGGACATGCAAAGGGCAGCTTTGCCAGGATGGTTCCCTGATGCTTGGATGGCATACAGTGGGCACATACAGGAAAAACTGTTGGCAATACCAGCCATGACAATATCAACTCCCTCACTGAAAGCATTCATGCTGCGTGTTCACTGAAATACAGAGATTTTACTCATGGTGGCAAAATCCAAATGAAACATTTTTGAGGAAGATGAGTTTGTTCGCATATTTCACAGAGACGTTTTCTCCCTTTGGTGTCACCACTAGCACACAGTGTTTTGTTTCACGAATGAAGGCACTGATAGAAAAGATTGTACTGGATAGTTAATTTTAACTTTTGAGTCTGTGCTTTCCTGAAGGTACTTTTTATAAAAAGTTCAAATTTGAGGGTGTAATTTATTTGTTTAGTTGAATTTATTTGTCAAGTTAAAATATGGGGAAGTCATTTGTTTCCCAAGTTGAACAAGAGGCATGATTAAAGCCAGTTAATAAATACCAAAACAGTCCTCTTACTGACAGTTTCCCAGGGCTTGATCTTACTGTCATTTCTGTCAGCTGAAGAACTTCAGATCTTTATGTGAACCATTGACTGTATCTGTGAGATCCCACCTCCCAAACTTGCAAAATATTGAACACTGTGCTCCACCTCTGCAAATGACTGCAGAGGAGGGTGAGCTGATGGGTTAAAGTGGATGATGATAATTCATGCTGATGAATTAAATGGTATGTTTACATGTGGTGGGATTTCCAAATGGGGGTTGCCTGTGTTTTGCCAGGCAGCAATTAGTGCTGTCTTGAGCAGCTTTGCATGGCTCTGTCTGGGTCACCTCAGACCGTGGTGAAAACACAAGTGACTTGGGGGGTTCTCAGATGGGATGAGAGCATTCCTGAGGCTCCCAATGGCAGAACCATACTGCCACATCAGTATTCACAGGTTTCCATAACTGAGTGGCTGTGGGGTTGTCTGTTTTCTAAATGGAAAACAATGCTGAAAGAACTACAGGCAAACAAAGGGAAACTTACTTCAAATAAGCAGGGAACAGGGGGGGGTCTGTTTACAGATGAGAATATTTCTACTGTTCAGAATAGCAGTAAATAGAAACTCTTTTAAATACAGCTTATTTAAGGTTTGAGGTACCACTGACAAAAAGTTTCCTCCTTATCCATAGCAGACAGTTGTCAATACACTAAAAATTGAATATTTTCTGTCCTTCTGGTTTTGTTTTTTATTAAATCCATATGGCTTGTATTTGTGTATCTTCAATATTTGATATCCTCTACAGGAACTTTAAATTCAATTGCTGAAGAAACAAAACAGTCAAACTTATAGCTGTTGACCTGTTAGCTGCCTGGGCTTCTTTCTGTTTCTCCCTGCACAGCAATAGCCTACAATTGCACATGAAATGGAAAGAGACAGTTTATTAGATTAAATGGCTGTAAATGCTCTTTCTATGGAAATTATATTCTGTAATCAACCTGTGATTTCCATTCTGTAGGTATTTTTATATGCTCTGAGCTGCTAATATCCTTTAAGACATTGTGTAGCCAGTTATTAGGCTTTGTGCATTTCAGATTCATACAATCTGCCTTTCTTTATTTCCCCTGACATCTCTAACCATTGCTATTAAAATTGTTGTTTTGAACCTGCTCATTTCAGATGCCAGACCAGTTTGATCAGACAGTGGTGCTCAACCAGCTGCGCTATTCTGGGATGTTGGAGACGGTCAGGATTCGGAGGGCTGGTTTCCCAGTCCGGAGGCCCTTTCAAGACTTTTATAAAAGGTAAACACACTGACTTGTGGACTCAAGTGTAAGTCAATATTCCCATGTTGAGTAATAAAAGTAAAAAGAATCATATGGCAAAAATAGAACTTACTCTCTTAAATGAAGCAATAAATACTTTTTGGTTGCCAGGTATAAAGTCCTCATGAGAAACTTAACTCTCCCTGAAGATTTAAATGAGAAATGTGCTGTCTTACTTCGTCTGTATGACAACACAAGCACTGAATGGCAGCTTGGAAAAAATAAGGTAAAATAACCTGACTGTGCATGTTGTGGTGCTGGTGCATATACAAAGCTGAGGGGACAGGATTTAGACTGCATAGCTGCAGAGATGTAGTTGTAATGTAGAGATGCAGTTCTAATGGTAATTACTTCTGGCCTTTAAAGAAGCTGTGCATGCCTGTTGGTGCTCTTGAAACTCTTAAAGCAACAATTAATGGTTGTACTGAGGAATTTGCTGTCTAAGGCACATAAAAACTGACTGGTGATTTCGGTCACAAAGAGAGTCCACCTGAATTTTCTGTCACTGCTTGCAAGTGGTAGCACTGGTGAAGATCAGAACTTAAAATGTGGTATTTGGATTTTTTCATTTTTAGAAGTATGGAACATGGGATAACACTTTTGTTCTACAGAGAGCTCCACTCATACTAGTAAACCGACCTAACCAATACCTCTTCAGTGGCAGAAATCGGGGGGAGAATTTTAGCCAGTGTTCACATGGTAGAATTGAGCTCCAAGTGTGTTCGCCATCCTAGTCTGAGAGTCTTTTCCAGAGGTACATTAGACCTTGCTATATGTTCTACCAGACAACCTGAACTTTGCCCACTTTTTTTCTTAAAAAAACATCAAATTATTTTAGAATAAATTAAGGAATCAAATTCTAATTTGAGAAATAAACAATCCAGGTGTTTTTACGTGCTCATTTTGCAAGTTTGATTGGAGACCACAGCTTGTGATTTGTGTTCTTGGATTTCAGCAAATGATGTGAAAGCATTGCAGACTTGGGAGAAGATTCCTCATTTCGGGATTTGAGATCTCCTAAATATTAAAAACTATTTTAAAATGCTTTTTAGTGCCATAAGGTAGCAAATATATTTTGTAAAATCTGATTGATTTCTTTCCCCTTTTCTCCCCACAATGGGATGGTTTGGAAGGGTTTCTTCTCTTCCTCTGTATGCTTAAGGACTCTTAGATTTGCATTGGAAAAGTTGTTTTAATCATCTTACTGTAAGAAAGAAGAAAGAATCAGAAATATTCTGATGGCAATTGATGTCATCTTCCATCCCATTTTTGTAGCCAATGGCTTACAAATAGCACAGTGGTAGCATTGGGCTGTGCATCCCAGTCTATTTCAGATGTAGCATATTGACAGTATTTATGCAGGGACCCTGGAGAGTGCTTTGGCATCTTAGGGACACATGTTTATCAGAAATTGTTTTTATCAACTGCTCATCAGGACCTTGGCAGGAGCCAGAGCTCTCTCGTAATTTCCCTTACTGTGGTCTGGGCTCATCCTCCCCCAGGAGCTGCCTGCACATTTGTGAGACTGTATAAACAGGAGAAGAGCACAGGAGGACACTGCTTTCAGACTGAACATGGGATGAGGCACTATCCTGCCCCTATATTATTTTAAAGGGATAATAATGGCATTGCAATGATTTGGCTTCAGTGTGATTTTTTTCCTTGTCTTTTACATCTCATGCTGCAATGCATCTGGTTAGGAAAAGGCATTAGCCTGAGCTTAACATCTGCTTACCATCCATTTTTGTTCCAGAAGCAGCTGAATGCTTTTCTGAAGAATTTTGTTGTGTTTTTCAAAATCTGTGTGTAGAGCAAAGAAAGATTGCTTACTGAGTGAAAGAATAGGCTTTTTTCATGAGGGAAAACTTCATATAGAAAGAGCTGCCCAGTGCAGCTCTGACGTTGGGACTTCAAAACTTTCTGTGGGACTTTTTCTGTTCTCGTTTCTTGGGTTATTTGTGCTAGAAAGTCCCTTTCTAGCTTTGTTAAAAATTCACAACGGTGCCTCTCCTCGAGAGTGCTGCTTTGGCTATGATGATGGGCTCTTTTTCACATAAACACAGAGGAAAAACTAGCTTCTCTTGCATGTGAACACTCCCAAAAGTCCATTGGGTTGTTTGGGGGGTGTTTTTTGGGGGGGTGGGGAGTGAAGGATTTTTTGGCTGAGTTTTTGGGTTTTTTTTCCACATCAAGAGAAAACACTCAGCATTCCTGCTTTTTGATGTCTTTGCAGCCCTCCTCCCTTAGCAGAGCCCATCGTGTCCATGAGCTTTCCTCATCCCCACGTTGTGATGTGCAGCCTGGCTCTCATCCCACATAATCAAAGTGTCACTGAGCTGGCTATTTCCAGCTGCCCATGTGTTAGGCAGCGGCATGCCAGGCTGTTGTCACCCATAGCTGACACCAGCATACTTGGCCTTTAAAAAAGAAAAGTTGAGAAGAGCTGGAAAAAGCGCTGACAGCAGATAGCTCGCCACTATGTGAGTGTGTGGTAAAGAGCAGATGTCAAGGCAGGTGGAAGAGGGAAGCTGCCTCCCCCATGCCCCTGCTTGACTGGAGAAGCAGTTTTACTCATTTAAGGCAAAATAGGCTGTGTTAGCTCAGCTTATGTCAGTGCCATGTGCTAAAGCTGCCTCTGAGAGGCACTAGGCAGTGCAGGTGAATGATGCAGGTTAGTGCTTGGAAAAGAGCCTGGAAAGCATTCTGGCTGTGGTGGGGTGTCTGACCCCACAGCTCTCTCCATGTAGTGACAGGAAAACACAGTCGAGTCGATGTGAACATGAAGGCACTCTCATTTCTGCCTACTTCTGCAGTTCTGTAGCAATGTCTTTGGAAGCAGCAAGTCTCGTAAGGGTTGTGGGGCCTGATGTGCCTGTGAAAAAAGTAAATTATCGGGGTGGTCTTTCTGCCCCTCTGATTAGGGGTTTTCTGCCCCTCTTAATGCTAAGTCCTGCAACTTCTTTTGCCTGTGTTACTGTGTTGGGAAAGGCTGTTTAATGAATCCAGTAATTACATTACATTTGGAAAAACCCTGCTCCTAATTAAAAGTTACAATAGAGTAATCTGACCCTTCCCACTGAAATCCAAAGTTAGAGGATCATCTGCAGGTGTTTTCTTTTAAGAGTAGTACATTTTGTTTTTCTCTTTTCTGCTGAGGAAATAGTGCATTTTTCTCTGAATTCAAAGCTGAGGCTTGCTGCTTGGACTGATCTGGCTCTCCCTTAAATATGATGCTCACCAAAATTTGTTAAGCCATAAGTTTTCTTATGTAGGTGTTTCTCCGGGAGTCCTTAGAACACAAGTTGGAGAAACAGCGAGAGGTGGAAGTCACCAAGGCAGCAATGATCATCCGAGCACACATCTTGGGTTATGCAGCCCGGTAAGTGACTACCGGAGAATATTAATGTAAGGATTTGAAATAAGTGAATGAGTTATCAAAAAGTTAAATCCGTCTGACACAATTCTCAACTTTTCATAGGGACCAGGCATTCAAGTCCTATAAGTGGCTTTTGAAAACAGCAGCTGAAAATACCCATGAATAATGCAAAGTTTAAATTGTGTTAATATAATGAATAGAACAATACAGAAATTTGGAGGTCAGCCAGTATCCAGCTGATTGTATCATGGCATTAAAGCCATGGTAGGAACTCTAGTTGGGTGGCACCTAGTGGGGCTGCCCCAAGTCACCAGCTGAGATCTTGATTTATCTTTGCTTCTTCATGGTAAGAAAAGAGAAGGAAAATAAAACTAATCCATTTGGTTCTTGAAGAGCCAAGACATTATGTTACTGATTGATGTCTGACTTGTTTACCTGGCTTCATGCATTATGTGTTAGGTGGAGTTGTTCATCCCACCCATTTATTTCTCTGCTTTTTCTACAAGTCAGTGTAGGGCAGTTTAAGGAAGCTTGTTTGCATAATGAGGTAATTTCTTTTCATGTGCTTATTAGTCCTGTTCTTATATTCTGACCAGTATGTTACTTAAAAACAATATCCCTTTTTTAATGCCAGCTATCCTGCTGCACATGGTCTTTCTTTTCAGAGATGTGGGATGACTATATATATATTATTTCTCTGCATGTGTGCACATACAGAACTGTCTTTTTAGCATCTCCTTGGCATAAGAACATGTAAGATATGTGCATTTCCTTAATGAAAACACACACAGTGCTATCAAGAAATGAGAGAATCTTGCTTCTCAAAGGGAGAAGAATGTGAACAGTAGGGGAACTATCACAGAGCTAGAACTATCATGGGCTCACTATTGCAGGTCACCATGGCAAGATCCCCCACAGCTGTTTCATTATGAATTTGCTTCTTTATTTTCTCCCCTCAGAAAGCGGTATAGAAAGGTTCTCTACTATGTGGTTGTGATACAGAAGAACTACAGAGCATTCAGTGGAAGGAAGAAGTTCCTGTGCCTGAAGAGAGCAGCCACAGTCCTTCAGAAGCAGCGGCGAGGCCAGCTCGCTCGGCGTCTTTACAGGGAGCGACTGGAGGAGAAGCGGAGACAAGAGGAGGAAAGAAGAAAAGAGGAGGAGGAAAGGTGCAGTCCCTGGCTTACATCACTCTCCTGCCTGTGCTGGAATAGATGTTGGTCTGAAAGCCTTTATTTCAGGCTATTCTTGACCAAGTGATTTCGGAAACCTTTGCTGCTTTTGCTAAAAGACACATACAGCTATCATGGTAGTTTCATATTCACAAACATATTCGTTGTGATCTTATTTTTGGCTGTCTTTTCCCGGTGGCAGATGATCTCTGTAAGCTGAGCTACTGCTGTAGTAAAGGAATGTTATGAGCTTATGTTGAGCTTGATTGACTGACTTTTTTTCTTCACTCACTTTTAGGGAAAGACAAAGGCAAGAAGCAGAGCGTCTTGCCCAGCAGGTAAATGATATTCTTAATGCTTTCAGCCACCTTGTTTATTTGAGTATCTCAACCCAGCAATTAAAAAAATAAAAGGTACCTGTAACATTAAAACTAAACTAATTACAGGAGCTGGCAGATAAAGCCAAAGGAAACTCAATATAGTTTGCATGGAAATTTCCTTCACCTGATGTTTCATTTAATTTCTGGCAAAGATTGAATTTTCTGCACATATTTGGACTTGCTCTGCTCAGCTATCTCTGGGGAAATGTAATCATGCTTTAATTTTTTTCTTCTTCTTTGCTTTTCATTTCTTACTGATATGAAGGTAGGGCTCCTTTTAAATGAAGGAGTATGGTGGAGTATAGAGCTTGAGAAATACATTTTTAAAAATAAGTTTGCATTTAGGGGCCTAACTTGATTTTATTTTGTTTTATTTTTATGCAGGCTGAAGAAGAGAGAAAGAAGCAGGAACTGGCTGCCATTCAGAAAGCTCAGAAGGAGGCAGAGCTGAAGAAAGAGGTGGAGAAGCAGAAAGAAAGCAGGCAGGTGGAAGAAATCCTGCGTCTGGAAAAAGAAATCGAAGACCTGCAGCGTGTGAAGAAGCAGCAGGAGCTGTCCTTGACAGAGGCTTCATTACAGAGGCTGCAGCAGCGTCGAGATGAGGAGCTCCGGCGGCTTGAGGATGAAGCATGTCGAGCAGCCCAGGAGTTCCTGGAATCTCTGAACTTTGATGAGATTGACGAATGTGTCCGAAACATTGAGAGGTCTCTCTCTGTGGGCAGTGGGTATCCTGCTGAGCTGGCTGAACAGACTGGAAATGCCTGCAGTGAAAAGCCCAATTTTAACTTCAGCCAGCCATATCCCGAGGAAGAGGTAGATGAGGGCTTTGAAGCTGATGATGATGCATTTAAGGATTCGCCCAACCCGAGTGAGCATGGCCATTCTGATCAAAGGACCAGTGGCATCAGAACAAGCGATGATTCCTCAGAAGAGGATCCTTATATGAATGATACCGTGGTGCCAACAATTCCTGCTGCCAGCGACGCCATGGTCATTCCTCCTGCCCATGACACAGTGAGCCTCCACAACTCTTCAAGCGGCGAATCCACGTACTGCATGCCAGAAAATGTGTCCTGCAGACCCCCAAATTCTGTGGAACTTATTTCTCCCGACGGAGACTATGATTATGACCAGGATGATTATGAAGATGGTGCTATCACTTCTGGCAGCAGTGTGACCTTCTCTAACTCACACAGTAGCCAGTGGTCACCGGACTACCGCTGTTCAGTGGGGACGTACAATAGCTCTGGAGCATACCGGTTCAGCTCTGAGGGAGCTCAGTCTTCTGTAAGTTGCAATGTTTTTATTATGTAATAATTGATAGGTGCTTTCTGAGTCTTTTTTCCCCTGCTGTGCAGCAATAGACTCTGTGTAGCTGTTCTTAGAAAACATTGCGTAGTTTGATTTGCTCAGAGCGCCTGTGGAAATAGTGGTCTGTTGCCATCTAGATGCCACTGGAGTGAGTGCATTAGAGTCAGAGGCAGCGCAGATGCTGTTTGCAGTCCTGGGCTTCTGCACAGATACGGTTTTAACTGTTTTAATGCAGCACTTTGTGTTGCTTGGCGAGGAGCTCAGTGCACAGCAAAGTTCTTCTCTCTGGAGTTGGGGCACAAGGTAGCATGTTGTAGAATTGATTTCAGGAAAACCAAATTTAGTTATGTGTACAAGTTGCAAGAGTATTGAAGAATAAGATGCTTGCAGAAGTCCCTGGCATGCCAGGTATATTTTGAGATTATTTGGAGAGTAAAGTTCACACAATGGAAAATGTTTAAATTATTAAGGCAGACACACATTCTGCAGAGAAATTTTTCAGTGCTGTTTACTGAGTATACTGTGGGGTTTCCTTCTACAAATATTTTTGGAAGTATATGATTTCCTCTACCACTCACCTAGTGTTTCTGTGAGACTGTCTGATTGGGAAGGTGAAAAGGTATTTCAGGAACACTGACTTGTTCAGAAGGAAATCTTTAACGATATAATACCTACCACGTTTGAGGCAGTGATAACCAGTCTAAGAGTCATTGTGGCATTGTTGGAATAAGTCAACAATTCTTGCCTGAAAAAAAAACTTTCAGAGTCTCTGTTGAGGATGCCTACCTGCTGCATGGCTCTTGGATGTGTGTCAGATACAGAACAGAAATTCTGACTTTCTGGGGTGAGGGAAAGCTAGTACCGCAGCTTGTGCAATGTTCCTTTTCCAATGCTTTTGTAAGCTGTTCCCTGCAGCACTTCAGTGATAGGACAAGTAGCACAAGGTAGCTTACCATACTCTTGCAAAAGGATAACTTTCCTAAGCAACTACAAAGCTTTTACACAGATTTGTTGTGTAATCAAACAGTTCAAGCTGCAGCTTACTATGATGTACTCCATCCTCAGTTAGCTGAATGAAAATCAATGAGGAATAATGTCCTTCCAATACATGATAAAATGCTTTAGCTAGAGTCTTCTAAACCAACTTGATCTAAACTCTTTTCTGAGATGTTATGACCTTTCTTTCCTTTCTTGTGTAGTTTGAAGACAGCGAAGAAGATTTTGACTCCAGGTTTGATACAGATGATGAACTTTCCTACCGGAGGGATTCAGTCTATAGCTGTGTCAGTCTGCCCTACTTTCACAGTTTTCTGTACATGAAAGGTACTGGATGAATCAGAATTTGCTAAATGGACAAAATAACAGAAAATATTTTTATTGTGTATTACACTCCAATTCCTGTAGAGTTAAGCTATTTTCTCATTTTTCAAAGGGTGATGGAAAAGTGACTTTATATAATTTATTTAATTAATTGAGCTGTTCTCAAGTAAAGTTACATGCAGTGGCTTACATCTAGCAATGTTTTTCCCCTCTGCAAAAAAGATCAGTATTTTGGGCTGCCTTTGTTTCATCTTACATCTTTGCTGGCTTGCAAACAATGAAATACTCAGTATAAATAAAGAAAAATAACTCACAAAGTCAAATTGTAACAAATGTTGAGGAAAGCTGATTCCTGCTCTCAAAACCTTGTAATGTAGACAGCATTCTACATTGCAGACCAATTTTACTGACCTTGGTCAAATTTCACTTTGGATCTGGAAGATGTGAAGAAGGTTATGTGTAGCAAAGAGAGACTATGAAAGAATAAACACAGGAGTTCTCTGCCTAAAATCCTTGGGCTTATATTCTGATGATTGATAGCAAATTGTAATCTATCTGAATCCTTGTATGATTTAATCACTATAGTGTACCTTATGTTCCTGGAATAGGAACAGTCATGAGTGTACATACCACAATGTTTGTGTGAAAAATAATGCAGTTGACGGTAGCATGACTTTTACTTTCTTGACACACCTAGCAGCTAGTTTTTGTGGGATGACAGGAGCTTATCAGTTTGGTTAAGGTTTTTATGACTGTGATATAACTCCAGGGCAAGGTGCATTGCCTACTCTGTGGCCACGCTTTGGTGCCACTGAGCTCACACTGGTGTATTTCATACTCTAAACACGGCTTTGCCAGGTTTTGTGGATTTGAGTTAAACATCCTTACCTCCTAATAACCTGGAGAGAGGAAAGAATGCTAAATCTTTTTTAGATTATCACTGAAATACATTGAAGGCTGTCTTAAAGATCAGATTCTCTCGTGCAGCAAGACTTTTCAGTAATTTATTACTATAGATATGTTATATATATGTACATGTAATTATATGTATGTTAGATTTATTTTTGTAATACAGAGACTTACTACAATTCATAATTTAAGAGTGTTTAGATTGACAATAATATTGGTGGCCATAAGGATATGCAAAAATAAGGTTTTGTGGTTTACAGCAGAGACTCACTTTAACTGCAGTGTTGTTGGTCGGCACCTTCCAGTTTTGGTGCTGTTCACAGCATCTGTTTTATGATACAGCTGTTTGTTTTAACTGCATATAAACCCACATTTGCCTCTCTTGCCAGGTGGCTTAATCAACACATGGAAGCGACGCTGGTGTGTCCTGAAAGATGAGACCTTCCTGTGGTTTCGTTCTAAGCAGGAAGCACTTAAGCAGGGTTGGCTTCACAAAAAGGGGGGTGGATCATCTACCCTTTCCAGAAGGAACTGGAAGAAAAGATGGTTTGTTCTCAGACAGTCCAGGTTGATGTACTTTGAAAATGACAGTGAAGAAAAGCTAAAGGGTGCCATGGATGTCCGAACTGCCAAGTAGGTTTACATGGTTTTATGTTAGCCATGGTTCCTTCTAAGTAGTACTTGGGGCTCAGTCTGGGAAGGCTGTGAGTGCCCTGCCTACAGATTGTGTGAATGCAAACAGGAGAGTGTGTGTGGTGAAGTTTGTGAAAGCAAGTGTTGTCCTTAGTTGGCTCTCTCTTAAGTCTAGAGAGTGCTCCAGAGCTAACCCAGTGCCAAATACTTCAGAAAAATGCTGCTGTAATTAACCCATCTATGCTGTCTCCCAGATTAGAGGCCCTACTTAGTCTTTAATGACTCCCAAGGCAAACTGGGGCATGTTGCCAAGTCTGTAGCTGCAGGCAAACTCAGAATGAAGAGGGTGGAATTAATAGGCCCTGCGTATATTGAAGTTCGCATGGGTCAAAGCTGAATCTTCTGTATGTATTTAGATTTTTTTTCATGCTTTAAATAATTGTGTTAGTGTAGAAAAGTCTTTAAAATGCATATATTCATTAAAAAAACAAGATTACTAAACCTAATAACTTATGTCTTGTTAACTGAATTTCCTTAAGCCTAAGAATTTTACACTTCCTGAAGCATGCAGAAAAAGAGTTTTCTATTGGATGATATTTTTCCTTCTAAACAATTTAGGATTATCTACTTCATTTAAAAATTAGAGTGTGCTAATATTAGTTGTCTCTTTTCTCTCTGAAGTGTACCTAAACTTTCATTCAAAGTAGAGAGAAAGAGAAATGGTTAGTAACACTCAATTCTACTCTGTGCCTTGTAATCTGCAACTATCCAATTTGTTTGTTACTTTAACAGGGAACTTAAACTAAATTGAAATCTTTGATTAATATTTTCTTGGCAGTCCTGGCTTGAGCCTGATTTCAAGTAGGACAGAAAAGAGTTTCAGAGGAAATCCTGACTTGCTCCTGAAAAACCAATGGGCTGTTGGCAGTCAAGTAAATCTCTGAATAGAAGCTGAAGATCCTACCCTTTTTTTTTTGTTTAAACTAGATTGACTCTGTCTCATGTACCATAGCGTTTATTTAGTATATTTTTCTAATATATTCAATCAATCATTCTTTTTTGTTGTTGTTACCTCATTGCTTCATTGGCTGTGCCCCATAGACATTCTTTGCTGCAGGTACCTTTAAAATTATCAGACAAAGGTTGCTAGTTTGAACCTAGTTTGAAATGTAGGTTCAATCAATGACTATTTGTGTATAAATTAGCTAAAAGAAAGGGTACATGTATTTAAAGAACTGTGTTTCATAAGAAATAAACAATAACTTTTCTAGATAATGTTAGTATTTAGTGAGTGCAGTCCTAACCTACAGTGCAACTCATGTATTTCACCACTCTCTGTTGGGGACCCTGTTCTCTTTAAAAAATCTGATTCAATTAAAACACAGAACAGGGAGATATTCTATTGGACACTGTTACTGAGAGGGAAGGAGTCAGTAAAAAATTACAGCTTTTTGTACTGATAGCAAATAGATCATCCTCATGACTCTGATATGCAAAGCTTGCTTATACTGTTTACAGGACAGAGATTTATGAGAATAGTGTAGCTGATAAGGAAATAAAACCAGTTAAGGAAACAGTAAGCTTCAGACAAATACAGCAAAACAGCAAATAGGAAATTAGATTTATTTCTTAAGTTACAGGGAAATCTAATGTCATACATGAATTATTGCTAAAATCTTCACAGTTGTTTTTATATCAATACTTAGATGTCCAAACTAAAAATCAGAACTACTTAATTTTTCCGCAGATGAGTGCTCAGCTTTTTCTGGAAGTCATGTTTGGAATTGTCTTTATGCTGACTCACAACCACACAGAATCACTAATCCAGGTTTTGTTTACTTTCAGTTTTCAGTCTCCAACATCTTTCTTTTTAGCACTCAAAAAATCACTTGGTTATGCAGTCAGTCCACAAATAGATCAGTTTCTTAGCTCAGTTATCTTTGCCTCTCTTGGGGTTTGAAAATGCTTTTCTTTTTCTTTGGTTCTTGGTAAAATGGTAACAGAATGGTCACTTTGGTGTAGTGACATTCATAGTAGTTTGAATATTTGTACTGTGTAGGCAGAAAACACAGTTGTAGTTTGGCAAATTAATACTGGGTCTGATAAATCACTTTGTGAGTCTTGCAAATGAACCTGATGAAGACTGACTGCTGTTATTTTAAGTATCAGTAGTTTGTGAGCTTCTCAGCAGAACAGAATTTTCAAAATGTTGATAATTTGTAATGCTCATTCTTGGCGTTTTCCTTTTTTTCAGAGAAATTGTTGATAATACAGGCAAAGAAAATGGTATTGATCTAATAATGAGTGATAGGACCTACCACTTAATTGCTGAATCTCCTGAGGATGCAAGGTATGAAAATCATTGAGCCTATCTTCTTTTCCTTTTCTTTTTCTTTTTAACCTCTATGCCATTCTGACTTTGGCTTCTCACTAATTTGTTTGACCACTGCCACAAAATATTCAGGCTGTGTTAAACACATTGCATTTAACACACTTTTTGAAAGGCTTGCTGAGGAAAAAACCTTGTGGCAGACAATTACTGGGAAGAGTCAGATTGCCAATGAAAATTTGCCTAGAATTTGGCTGTTATCCATGTGTTGCTAGCAACTGTCTGAAATACAATTTGCAAGCCACTGATGCTTGGCCTGTGGATTACCCTGCTGTGTTTAGCTGCATTAATCAAATCAGTATTTGAGATCCTGCAGTCTGGCTGAAATGAAGCATTTTGTTCTTAGGGATGAGATCTGTTTTTTAAGCAGAACCTAAAATTTTTTCAGATAGAAGTTTTAATGTGGTCACTGTATTTTGGAGCAAAAGCATATTCATGTAAGAGGAGTGTGTAAGAGAGTGCTTCCCATTCTGCATATTTAAAAAGGGTCTTGCTTTTATTGCTAAAGGATCCATATCTAACCATGGGGGCGGTAAGTGAGTGAGGAGCAAGTCTGACTTGTCAGATCAGTTGTAGAGCATCTTAGAAAAAAAAATCCCCATGCTACAGTTCATGCAAGATAATAATATGCCTGCCTATAAAAGTCAAGCATTTAAATAAAGTTAACTTATTAATCAGAGCTTATTACCCATTGCCCTGCTGCCCCAAGGCCAGAATACAGGCCTTTGTCAACATCACTTGAGCTACTTCGCTCAGAAGCCTCAAAAGTTCTTTCATATTCTGTTCTTTGCAAAAGTAGAATGCCTTCCTATATCATAGGACCCTGAATACAGATGTAGATGTAGCAATACAAAATCCGTTCACATTTTTTTAGGTATCCTTAAAATTATCCTTGAAATAACTTAGGAGCTTTCTAGCAGTTACTGTTAAGAATCTTGTGGGATGTAAGCATATTTTAAAATGAAGGCTTAGCTGAAGTCTCTTCCACCAGACGTGTGTGTGCCCTAGGGACCAATAAGCAATTATCAGCACACAGACTTGTCTGTTGCCATGCATCTCCTTCATGTCTTTCTTAAAGATGAGGAGGAGACACTACACACTCTTGTTGTGTATATTATGAATAACAAACCATCCAGATTAAATTACCTTTTACCAGTGTATTTCCTGTTCCTTTTTTCTCACTCATTCCAGAAGACTTAACAAGGAAGATGTGTAAGGATTTGCAGACACACTTAAGTCAAAGCCTTGTTAACAAAGCATTGTGGAAAGTGAAGTATGAATCATTGGGATGTGTTTGGTCCACATCTGCTATTGAAAAAATACTTTGTACCTGGGTTAGATCAGGATCTGAGGTTGCTTTTTATTCAAATTAAGGGGAAAACCAAGAAAAACATGGCACAGGCCCCCAGAAGAGGAGTTACTATTATTGAAGAAGTAATGCTTCAGTGGGCAGCCACTGCTGAGAGTTTGTTCCTTTCAAATCTCTAGCCTTTTTCCCTGTTTCTCTGTTCTGGGACTCAGCTGAAAAACAAGGGAGGTCCTGAGAGGGAAGAAAGCAAAAATAAAGTCTGCCTTTGTCTTTTGCAAGGTGCCATGATTAATTTCATTTTCATTGTTTACACAAAGATTAAATGAAATCAGGAAAACTCTGAATTGTTCTTTAAAATCCATCCATAAATTACCACTAGATGTGCATACAGTGCTATGAAGTTTTTTGTTGTTTTTTGTTTTGGTTTTTTTTGTATTGAAATAGAAGTTTCACTTCTAAATAAATACATTTGCAATTCCTGAGCCCAGAAAGGAAAGCTGAATTTAATTTGTGGGAATCGTTTGGTAGGTGAGGCTTAGTTTTGTTCAGTTTTTTTACTTCAGTTTCAGCTTTTCTTCAGCTAGTGGTTCCTCCTCTCTAGATGACAGCTTCTCCCCTTTGTTTGTGGTATTGCATTACATCCAGCAAAGTGTTAAGTACAGCCTCTCTGTGGGTGTCTCTGGGTCTTAAAAAAATAATCAGAACTAAGTATGTTCTCATCTACTTTATGGTCTGGCACTCTCAATCTTTGTTTTTCTTCATTGCTTGCACTGTTTCTAATAAAAGCATGAGATGATAAAAAGAATTTAGGATATGGCAATGATGGTACTGTTTGACAGCCTACACAGTTTTTCTCAAGCTATTTTAGCAGTTCAGTTTCCAGAAATCTACATTTTGGGGGAATGGTTGGCTTCTGAATGCTGGGGTTAAGGAGGCATTTCTTCAGTGTCCTTGGCAAAAAATCTGTGGCTAAAAGCAATTGCAGAAAAGATAACTTCATATTTAAGTCCAGTAGTTTGGCAGTAGGTTGAGTGTTTTCTCAACCCTGTGGTGGCAGAGGAGCCCCTTGAGGAAAGTGAGGAGTCTATTTTAAAGGCTGGGCTTTTGAGCCCTTTGAAAACTTGGCCCCAGGTGGTTTTCATTAGAATGGCAAATTCATATCTCAAAGAATAGCATTCAGAAACCTGTTGAACAGGCCAAGCTCTGCCCTTAGATTTCAGTGACATTCCTTAGAGCAGTTGAGCTTTATCATATACAAGTGCCAGAAGGATAGAGGTTTCCCAGAAGCAGAAGGTGTGGCTGGGATTAAATCCATTTGCAATTGCTGCTCAGGACTAGGGGCTGAAGCACTGGAAACCTGTGCCACTTTTCCTGTTGTGGATATATACAGTGCCACTGGAGTGGCACAAATTTGCTCATCCTTCCTGCAGCTGGATTTTTCAGTTCTCCATAGAGAACCAAAACTGTAGAGGTATTTGCCTGGGGGGGTTTATTCTCTTTTCCCTCTCACTTGTGCTTCTACAGAGAACTCCATGGACTTGAGTGGTCTTTGCAGACATATCACTGTAAAAAAATCACTACCAGTCACACAGTTTATAATTTGAAGGTTGGGATTCCCATTAAAGGCTTTGTGTGTAGCTAGCAATGTATTTTATTCCAGATGAAACATGTGGAATGTGTTACAAAGACTCTCCAAGCACTCGGATGTTTCAGTGTGTTTACAGCAATTTTTCAGAGATCTCACTTAGTGTACAAGTGTACTTGTTGTCAGCAAGAAGGGTCTGACACAAGCTTGGATGGGAGACCTGGAGGGGCTTGCTTGCACCCAGTGTTACTTGAACTGACATAAAGCCATGCTGCTTTTATGCCTGTTGACAAAAGGAATCTTAAGCAATTTCAAAAACCTGTAGAACCTGCTAGATCTCAGCAGAACAAAGGTGACAGAGGGCTTGTGCAGAGCCAAAATTTTACTTACACTGCTGCCTTTCTCTCCCCAGCCAGTGGTTCAGTGTACTGAGTCAAGTCCATGCGTCCACAGAGCAGGAGATCCGGGAGATGCATGATGAGCAGGCGAATCCACAGAATGCTGTGGTAAGTCTAAATCTGAAGAACTTTTCAAACAAACTATTTTTTAGAAAATAGGGGCACTGTGGCGGCCACAGCTTCTGAGAGACACCACCTACTTTGTCTAAATGTGGTGGTAGCTGAGACACCGGCTGGAGCTTCCATATCCTTGGTCCTGTAGCTGTACAAGGAGAGAGTGTGACTTCTGATTCCTCTCCCATCATTCACCTTGATGAAAAATGACTGTTGGTTTTGGGGGTGGTTTTTTCTGGTCCACTTCACTATTACATCACAGCGTATACTTGATTTTGAAATTTTGCAAAGATACTGTTAATGAGTAAATTAAAAACCCAAGAGTTAAAATTTCGAGATTTCTCTGATCCTGCATTTATCATTCTGTACAACATACATGGTAATTAATAGAATACATTTGGAACCTAATATCAAGCAAAGGAAAACAAAAACTTATGCTTAATGGCTTTAGAAGTTTGTTTTCAGAGGATATAATTTATATTGGGATGGCAGTTTTCAGTGAAAAATTCAAGCATGTTTGGAAGCATAGAAAAGAGCAGCTTTTGAGTTGCCTGCATCCTAACTACAAATAATCTTTTACTGGATCTATTCATCCAAGTCTCTTAGTTGTCCCCTCAGCAGTTTTAGTGGTTAAGAGAAACTGATGCCCAAACCTGCAGTTAATTTTGCTTGATCAAAGCTGCTGCTTCTTTCTCCTGTCTCTCAGAAGAGTACTCTGAGTAATATAATTAGTAAATGTCTTCCTCATTTTCTGGTTGGATATTTGTTTATAGGGTACACTCGATGTAGGACTAATTGATTCTGTCTGTGCTGCTGACAATCCAGATAGGTAAGTCAGAACCATGCCTGACTTTCTTTTTCTCCTGTCTCTAGCCAAAATCACACACTTTATGCTTTAGTCTCTATATTCTACTGGCCAACCATATATTAAAATTACTCATTATTGCCTCCCTTTTCATAGCACTAAAAAGCACATGTTAAAGCATGTAATAGGAATGATGGTGCATTTTGGGGGGGCTTCAGTAACTTCTGTGACACTCCTTCATACCTGAACTCTTCAGTTCCTTAACTGATCCAAAACTGGAAGATTAAATATTTCTTTCATTTATACAAATAATGCTCCTGAAAAAAAGAACAGCTGATTTTTTAGTTCCTTAGTAATGTAGTAGGCATAAAATTAATTTTTTTTTTCTGTTCAGCTTCTCCTTCATGAATGTTGTATTCTTCAGGGATGAAAACTATTTCCTCAGAATAAAATGTCTTTTAACAAAGAAGACAGTGCAGCATAAAAACAACCAAAATGTTAGGTTATTCTTACTTCTTGAACTACTAATGGTGTTTAGGGAAATAAAAAGTGATTTGGGTTCAGACTGGTTTATAAGGTTGCCGGTTTTATTTGAGCTGTAGGGGCTCACTCCAGTTTCTCCTCATTGTATACATGTGTAAATCAGCTGGTTTTAAGTTAGTGCTTTGTCCTTGGCCCACCAAAACACTGATACAGAAGTAACAGTGAATTTACAAGCCCGGGTTTCCTAAACAATACAACACAAATGTCCAGAGCTTTCACAATTTTAAATTAGCATTTCTCCTGCTTTAAGTTAATGCAGTAAGTTAAGCATTTCTCTTATAAGCATTTTTCATAGAGATTTTTTTAGTCTTATGGGGGGATTTTATGTTATGTTTTGGGGATTTGTTTCAGATGAAAAAAATAATGGTAAAGGGTTAAAGCAAGCAGCAAGTAGGCTGAGGAACCTGCCTGTCTGATCCAGAGAGACATCAGCACACTTCTCTTGGGCTAGTTCTTTATGCTTCAGTGAATCCTAGTGTAGGACTGGGTAAAAGCCAGACTCTCATTAAAAATAGATTGTATTCTCTGTGAATTGGGTTGCACTGCATTAAAAATAAAAGAATCCATGTTCACACGCTGCTTTACTATAGACCTTTGTATACTGTAGTTTGTTTTAGCTAATGTAGCTACCTACTGAAGCAGACAATCTAAATAGATTGACCCTGAAACAGTTCTGATTCACATGCAAAGCTGATTAAAGTTTGCAAGTTTTTCTCACCACAGATTTATTTTGAGATATGACAAGTTGCAATTTAATGCAAACTTTCCCACCATTCGTAGCCCTGGCATTTTGGTGTGAATGTAACATAACTGAGTCTTTTTAAATGCTTAATATTTTTCTTTAGGTGATAACTAAATAATGCATTAGAGGTGGACAGTATTTGTCTGGATAGAAGATGCAAACAATGGGGAGTGAGATAAACTATGTATGCTGATTATAAAGGCTGTTTCAATTGTCATTTATTTTCACAGACCCAATTCATTTGTGATCATCACTGCTAATCGTGTTCTTCACTGTAATGCTGACACTCCTGAAGAGATGCATCACTGGATAACCCTGCTCCAGAGGTCAAAGGGGGACACTAGAGTGGAGGGACAAGAATTCATTGTGAGGGGTAAGAACTGAGTGGGACAGTAAAAAGTAAATAGCATCCGTCGTGCTTTGAAGAGATTGTTCCCACCATACAATATGGGTAATACACCAACATGATTAATGTTGCAGCCTCATCTTTGTATGGTGGACTGTACTCACAAATTATTACAGTTGAAATTATATTCATCTGTGCCATGTAAGAAAACTGTAATGATGACAAAAGTGTTTTTGCAAGTTGACAAGATAATTCTTCTAGTGAAACATCAAAATTGAAAGGTTTTCATAGTAATTTTATCCTTATAATTTCAATGTTTGAGAATTTTACTCGACGTTGTTTCATATATGAGCCTATTAATTCACACAATGTTATTTGTTGTTGCTAAAAGTATACAACTAACTTTAGCAACCTACTTTTGTCAAACTCTGTTGAAGAAAAAGAAGTAGATTTAAATTGTGTCCTTAACAGGGTGGCTACACAAGGAAGTAAAGAACAACCCAAAGATGTCCTCATTAAAACTAAAGAAGCGTTGGTTTGTTTTAACGCACAATTCTTTGGACTACTACAAGAGTTCAGAGAAAAATGCTCTGAAATTGGGTACACTGGTCTTGAACAGCCTCTGCTCAGTGGTCCCACCTGATGAAAAAATCTTCAAAGAGACAGGTAATTGTTTGCTCTTGTTCAAGTATGCCTTCTATCCTTCTAGCTAGTAATGCAAGAAACAATGCATATTTTAAATATGAAACAAAGAATATTTTAAATGGATTATTATGGGTGCAGTTCCATGAGCAAATCTGTTTCCCAAGTCACTGAGGTATTCAACAGGGAATTACTGGGTGAAAAACAAAGGTAATGTATAGAGGGGTAAAATTTTTTCTCACCAACATTCAAATTATTACAGGCTGACACTGCTGCCAAGTTAGCACGAGCACTTACGCTTACACATCAAAGACATAGGTAGCATTCTGCTCATACATTATTTTATGTGCTGAGGAACTATGAGGGCCAACATTGGAGCAGGGATAGGGAGATGCAGAGTAAGAGTCCAGTTTGTGGTAACCTACATACTGCACCTGAGTCAGCTCCAGTGAGCATTTTCAGAACTGGTTTTCAACTCAGAAGTGTCTGTTTGCAAATGAGAAGCAATTGTTGACAGTCCTGTATTATCTTATTGGGGTCACTGACACTTCAAAGAGGTTTTCACTAGTGAAAGATGAAACACATTTCCTTTTACTGAATCTGTTCATAAAAAGCCTATACAATGATGCAGAGAAAGAGTTTGAACTGAAATGCTCTTCCTGTCATAGTTTCCACTTCATTGGTGTAAAATTAAAGACAGAGGAGGTAGTTTGAGCTTTATGCCTGTTTGTATGTGTGCCACAGACTATGAAAAGACTCTCGTGTACAAAGCAAATTTGTCTCAGATTTTCCTGTTACAGACAGAACTGGAGAAGTAGGGCCCATAAGCTTCAAGGACCTAAGAGTATTCCACAGTGTTAACGGTGTTGTCTTACAGTGATTTTTACTGGGTTAAACAGGGGTCTCCATGATGCATAGTTGTAGTCTGAGACTACTCCTAGGCTTCTTTAAAGTAAATCTCCTTTAATACCACAGTATCTGTATTATGATACTTAATAACTCACACAACTTTAGTTCCTGAGGGACTGCCAACATGATCTGGGATGCAGCACTGGGTGTCTGCTGGGGTGCAGCTTGTGTGATGACCCGTTTTGCTGTTGTGCCAGGTTACTGGAATGTGACTGTGTACGGACGCAAACACTGTTACCGCCTCCATACGAAATTGCTCAATGAGGCAACCCGCTGGTCAAGTGCCATCCAGAACGTGATTGACACAAAGGCACCCATTGATACTCCAACTCAGCAGCTTATTCAGGATATTAAGGTAGGCACAAGTAGGATGGCATGGAGTGAAAAAGAATGGTTCCTTAAATCTTTGTTTTGGCTTTGCCATATTGGGTAATAAAGCATAAAATTATATTTTAATTACACAGTGACATGGACTAAAATTGTGAAACCTGAATGTATTCTCTGACCTGTTAAAGGAATTTCTGTCTAAACAGTAGAAGAGCAAACTTTGAAGTGCAGCTTGGAGGGCAAGAGGGATGACTTCCTGCCATTAAAAGAGTAACAAGTTTTATTGGTTTGTGTAACTTGACAGACATGGCTACACCTGGCAGTAGAGCACATTGTGCAGGTTCATGAGTTAGCAGACGTGTTTGGCTCAGTCCACAGTGAGCAGCACACCAGGATGTAGGCTAAACATCTCTTCTTTTTCTTCTGTCATTATTGTCCTTTCCTTTTTTTGATAGCCTGAGCTAAGCATCTCTGTCTGATGAGAAAAGCATTCAATTAATGCTTACTGCTTTATGATCTCATTGGAGACAGTGCATGCACAGCCAGAGAATGTCCTTCTGGAGCTTTTTGCTAATGTGCATTTATGAGAGAGGGTGTTGATTCTAACAAGAGACCAAAGAAATAGGCAAGAGGGGAGAATTGCTACTGATCTTTTCCCGTAGAGAGTGCCATCTCTTCTGTCATGGAAAAGAGGTATTAAGTTTTCAGCTCCAAGATCATGAATGCTATTCTTCAGAGCAGGAGAAATACATGGAATTCAGGACTGATCGAAGACAGTGATCACACATCTGTCAAACTTGGCCTAAGAAGAACAGTAAGAGCAGTATTTGGATGTTAGAGTGGGTGCACCAGGTTTACAGCAGCACTTTGGACTATTTTTTTTGGTAGCTCGTGCAGTTTCTAACTGAAAGGCTAATTAATTATGCGGGAGAAATACTTCTAAATAAAACTTGAATACAAATGTCATATTTGCCATTATGAATTACTGGAGTAAAAATGAAGATAAAATGAAAACACACCTCAAAAATTGTTATGGTACTTCATTTTGGTGTCCTGCAGCTCTGCTATAGTTTTTCATACTGCACAAATAAAGCAAGCCTGTCCAAGGCCTGAAGTTAGCAGGTACTGAGCTTTCATAGCCCAAAGCATGCCATGGCAGCCACAGCACCCACAACTGGATTTCACACCAAATAGTGTTGGTAACACTGATTGCTCAGTTTTTTACAACCAACCTAAGGGCACAAAGCATCGCATTATTCTTAAAGCTGGACCCCAAAACCTGTTTTTTTCCTAACCCCTATAGGAAAACTGCCTGAATGCTGATGTGGTTGAACAGATTTATAAGAGGAATCCTATTCTCCGTTACACTCATCATCCATTGCACTCACCATTACTGCCACTGCCATATGGGGACATCAATCTAAACTGTAAGTTTTCCAATAATAGAACCACTTTCCTTGTGAAATACTAAACCAGAGGATGGAAATTTTAAGTCTACAGTGAAGTAATGGTGGCAAAATACATGCTTATAATAGAAATAGACAAGTTTCCCTGGTCTCTTTTGAGAATAAGTTTGCCTAGCACAGAGCCATGGGCTTGTGATGTTCCTGCAAGAGTGTTACAGAAGGGAAGGTTGCTATTGCTTTTAGCAATACAGCTAAGAAGACTGAGTTTGAAAAGTCTTGCACTTAAATAAGCAACTGAACCTGATTCACTCAGTCTCCTTGAATCATATTCTCCTCCTCAAATTATTGTTGCTTCCTACCCCATGCAGAAAGCTGCAGCAGCCACAGCTTCCAATTAACAGGTGTATGTTTTCTAAGATGGGACAGGAAGCCTTACTTATGGGAAATAATATTTAGGAGTGTGCATGGTTTTAAAAAGTAATGCTTCGTTTAGTCCAGAAATGAGTGTGATAATCTCTTTCAATATTCTTGATTCAAGCAATAATTTAGAAGTCTCTTTTGAAGGAATGGTTCAGAGCCATCGATGATTGTGAACTTGGTGTCCTTAAAAAGTATTTGGTTATCTTAGTTAGCAACTGCATATTAAACAAGGTATTACTCAGACTACAAGTTTCATTCTTGGGAGGAAGGTAGGAGGTCAATATGGAGTGTGATATGGCACTTAGCAATGTGACTCACTCTGAAAGGAAAAACTCTCCGTCACAAAAAACAATCAATCAAGATACACCTTTTCACTTATTAAATCTGGAATAAATCTCAGTAGCAAATTAGCTCATAAAATGAGTTTGCATCCTACATTTGAAGTGGAAAATATAGATTCTAATATCCTGCATCCCAAGGGTCATAGAGTAGCATTAAGCAATTTCCACATTAAGCCTGAGTGTTTTTTCTTTCATACCTCAGTCTAAGCAAATTTCTTCCAAAATTTCTTTTGTAGTGCTGAAAGACAAAGGCTACACAACTCTGCAGGATGAAGCCATCAAGATATTTAATTCTTTACAGCAGCTGGAGTCTATGTCTGATCCCATCCCTATAATCCAAGGTATCCTCCAAACAGGACACGATTTACGACCTCTCCGAGATGAGCTCTACTGTCAGCTCATCAAGCAAACCAATAAAGTGCCTAACCCTGGGAGCGTGGGGAACCTCTATAGTTGGCAAATACTCACCTGCATGAGTTGCACATTTCTGCCCAGTCGCAGCATCCTCAAATATCTCAAGTTTCATCTCAAAAGGTGAGAACCTTTGATCTATACCACAACTCGTAACAGTGTTTAGATATCTAGAAGTGAGACTTGAAGATGTATTAGGAAACTGGCTATGCCAAACAGTGAATCTAAAAAGAAACTGTTATAGAAGAAGTGTGTGTGAGTTGGTCTGGATGGAATTACACACGTTTGAAGAATCAAGCAAAGTGCCACAGAGATGAATGCACAGTTTGTTAATGTTGGCAAAAGAGGCGTTTCCTGTAACTCTATAAACTTAAATGACTTTCAGCCCATATCCCCAGGTCCCATTCTCATCTGTCCAAACCAACCTGTCAAAAATTCTTCATGCCCCTTAATTTTATGAGATATTCATCATGCACATAAAAGAACAGTATCATATTAAATATGTATTTGAGGTACAAACCTACGATTGCAAATCTGATTTTAAAGTATTAGTGAACATTAAATAATAATGAATCATTGTTGTCAGTTCAGCATTAACCTGAATGTGGAGTTCCTCTTACTGTGATGCAATGGAAGAATGCAGAGTGTGTAATTAGGAAAGTTAGTCCACCAACAAACTCAATAATTTAAAAGCTTTGTCTGTACTTGGAGCATGTCAATTAAACAGTGTACTGGATACAGAAATACTCTCAGGGGGAAAAAATTCTCAAATAAGCAAACTTCACAAACTGGCAGCTTAAAGTAATAAGCTTTGTCTCACAGGGTTCGTGACCAGTTTCCAGGAACTGAAATGGAGAAATACGCACTTTTTACTTACGAATCTCTGAAGAAAACCAAATGCAGAGAGTTTGTGCCATCACGAGATGAAATAGAAGCGCTGATTGGCAGGCAGGAGATGACATCCACAGTTTATTGCCATGGTGGGGGCTCCTGTAAGATTACAATCAACTCACACACTACAGCTGGAGAGGTGAGAAGTGGTGATAGAACGTCTTTGGAAAAAAATCAGTGTTTTGCTCACATGCCACTCCCAGGCAGCAGCAGTGTTACACTTCGGAGCTTTCTCTGCCAGTCTCTCCTTTCTGGGAAGGAAAGGCTTACAGTGCTGTCCCTCCCTGCAGTATGTTCTGGAGAAATCCTCTGCTATAAAATCTGTCTTTGTGTTGCAGAGGATTACCCAACTGTAGTTCCTTCTTACAGGAAGTATTACAGGAAAGACTAAGCAATTAGGCAGAGAGCATTATTGGAGAAACTTTAGTAGATGTTGGTGTGTATGAGAGCCAAGCTTCTTCCTAAAACTGGAAGACTCTTGCTGAGTTGGAATACAGGGGGTTATATCTGGCCAGGAGATAGCACATACATATTCTGAAAGAATAAAAATTATAGTGGAATTTGACAACAAGTAATAATGCCAATGAGGACAAGTTAATAACATTTTAAGCCTAACTAAAACCTAGCTCTAATTTTTTCTAAGTATCTGTCTTACTCTGTAGTATTGTTTTTCCATGCTATGCTTTTTTCATCTGCTGTTTTTCATTAGGTGGTTGAAAAGTTAATTCGTGGCTTGGCCATGGAGGATAGCAGAAATATGTTTGCTTTGTTTGAATACAACGGGACTACTGATAAAGCAATTGAAAGCAGAACCATTGTAGCTGATGTCTTGGCAAAGTTTGAAAAGTGAGTGTACCTCTCCTCTCTTCACTCTAATAAGTAGTAATTAGATAAATTTCCAATGTTGGTAATGCTGAATGTTCTCTTTGACTTGCTTCTTTATGATGATGTAGCTGAATTACACACATGGTCATTTCTGGAACAAAAGTATCTCTTTTTTTAGTTTTCTTAAAAGACTTAATAGCCACCTATCCACTTGTGTTGGTTTTCCTCTGTCCTGACACCAGTAGAGTAATAGTTCTCATCATATTTCCATATTTTATTTTTCAATTTTTTTTCTACAAATTTTTCCACCATTACTGGCAGTGTGGCTGTGAGAAATGACCTCTGGGCAGTCACTGCCATTCTGACTGTTATCTAACTTCACATGGAAGTCACTACAGTACAGCTCACAACATTTCTCTTAACAGTAAAATTGAAACCACTTATAATAGCACTGTAGTAAGAAAATGTAATACAAGCCTAAATACCTGTTTGTCATCCTTACTTTCTATGCATGGCAATCAGTCCCCTTTATCCACATAAAAAACCGGGGGAAAAGGAATGTTTTAAGTGTTGTGCAGTTTTATAACGGGACTTAATTATGTTGCTTTTATTAACACCTGACCTAAAAATCAACATTTCTTAAGAGAATATAGGTTGGAAACCGTTGACTTGAGAACTGAGTCAACATTTGTCCTTCATTTTGCTATAGGCTCTAAATACACAGACACATAAAGCAAAGTTGAGCTGATGCCTTGCTTAGATTCCACAGGTGGCAATTTAGAAAGGAGTTTGATTTCACAGATCTGATCTCTCTCCCTCTTAACACAGGCTTGCTGCCACTGCTGAAGCTGGGGAGATGCACTGGAAGTTCTACTTCAAGCTCTACTGTTTCCTGGACACAGAAAACGTCCCAAAAGATAGCGTGGAATTTGCCTTTATGTTTGAGCAGGTAAAGAACAAAGGTTCTGTTTTGAGGCAGTTTTAAGAGGAGGGGAAAATGAAGAGATCTAGGTAGCGAAGAGAGTGTTATTATTTTGCTTCTGTTTAACTGAATGCACTACTACTCAAACATCAAGAGCAAAGGAAGTGTTTCAGTGGTCAAAATAGGCCTATCCTAGCATAAGTGAAGCTTGTATGATTTCTCTAGTGTTATGTTTCTTACTTCTGCATTATTTGTCAATTGCTTTTTGTATAGTGGTAGAAAAATGAATAACTGGATCTAAGCTGCTTAAAAAAAGAATAATATTTGCTTTTAATCTTTCTCTTCTTAAACCATTTTCTGAAGAAATTGTAAGAAATAAAGTGAAAAAAAGTGTAACTGGCAACAAATTAAATAAGAGATTCCTGCTGGCAACTGTACAGAACTAATTGAGCAATAGCCTTTTATCTTTTCAAAAACTGATCATTTCATAGGTACCACAGTATAATAGTCCAGTCTCAGCAGTAACTGTAAGACAGCTATGATGAAGAGAAATCCACTTAGTGAACATGCTAAGCCCAGAATGAGGCTACACTGCAAAACATAAAATAAGTTAAATTGATTTCTAATGAAAATTAAATGCATTGGCAGGTGGATTTCTGTTATATCAATCTCTGTAGTTACTCAGAAACTCACTGATGGCATTTATTACTGTTGATTTATCTTCTCCTCTTTTACTATATTGCAACTGATTAAAAATTCTTCTAGTAGTCACCTTCTTTCAGTGGGCACTAGACACAGATAAAGATTTCTGTATAGGGTTAAGACTCCTGTGTCTTTGCAACACCAAGACAGTGACATTCTGTTGGTGAGCAAGACTGATGTGATTAAGAACTGATGTACTTCAGTTTTCATACATATGAAGAGTTTTCCCTTTCTACATCTTCCGTGTAATACAGTATTTCTTCCTTGTTCAGTTTAGGTTTTAAGGCACCATATTACACCACAAGTCTACCAAAAGTCTCCTTCCAGAGCCTACTACTGTAGCTCAGTTCTGAACTGTTTATTGTTGGCTGAAGGATCTGGGCAATAGGTTGCCTTGGCTGGGCTTAGAAACACATCTGTCTGTCTGTTGTTACCTCCAGAGGAGTAATCCGGTGCCTCTGTTTGGGATGAAGTTAAAACAGCAAGAAGAAAATCTATGAGAACTCTGTATCCAATCTGCTACGTTACATTATTGGCTTAAGAGGCAGATTCAGGCAGTTTTCTGTATGAACAGCTAAAACAAGCACATTTGCTGAAGCAGATTGTTTTCATGCAGCCTTCTGTGCTGACTAGGGTTTAGCCAAATACTTTATGTCTTGCCAAAACCAGTAGTATTTGTTATAAAGCATGACATTCTATCCCTACCAGCAATATTACAGCAATACCTTGAAGAGGTAACATTAATTCTAACATCAATTCTGTTGTATTTTTTCTAATTATCTGCTTTTGATGTCAGTCATCAACTTTTTTTAGACAATTACGAAAATTCCCTTTTGTCATCAGTTTTAACTCTGCAGTCTCCATTATTTTAAAGTCTGAACCTTTAATAATCATAAGACACTGAAGAAAATCTCTTAGTTCTTCTTCCTCATTAAAATAATCTCTTTCCATTTTTAAAAGACAGCTCTTTCTCTGAGATTCTCTGAGATTGCATGTGTACAATCTTAGGTAAACCATTTTGCATGTTTAAAGGCACATTTTGTACACCTAAACAAACTAGTTGTCACTTAGCTGTGAATTATGTCTGTGTGTTTACTAAACTTGCAATTCTTGGATCTCTAGACGTGATGCATGTTTGTTTTCTCTACTACTGTCATATGAAAGAAAAAAAAGCTAGCTGCTGCACATTTTCACAGGTTTGGATTTTGAAAGTCTTCTTGAGAGCACTGTAATATGTAGATGTTGTACTAACGTGATTTGAGATCCATTGAAGATGTACTGTTTCCAGTAAAATTACAAAGCTGTTCTAGAGTTTGGCTTGTTTGGCTGGAACCATCAGCTTTCACAGCCAGATTATTGATAGCAGTAAACAAAACTGGAGACCCATTTCTTCCTAATGCCCTTGAACACAGATGGCGTCTCCTTAATCAGATTTAGATCTGTTTAGATCCTGTTTTCTTCCCTTAACATTTTATTTTCCTTTTTCATAGTTCAGTTACTCTTAGATATGGGAATTCACTAAAAGCTGTCCTAGTAAAAGTAATTCCTATTTAGCAGGTTACTCAGTTGCCTTGAAGTTCTTCTGGTAAACCCAGTCTTATCCAGCTTAAATTTGTCAAGAGATTTACGCCACTTGATTTATTTCATGGATCATTTATTTCAGGTCCTGGGTTTGCCTGGGAGTAAATCAACTCCCCTTGTTTCTCATATTTCTTTCAAAGGCTGCTTTATAACAAGCTACCTTTTTTCCCTTTGATAGGCTCATGAAGCAGTAATTAAAGGACATTATCCTGCTCCTGAGGAAACGCTCCAGGTCCTTGCAGCTTTGCGTCTTCAGTACCTTCAGGGAGATTACACTGTGCACACCACCATACCAGAACTGGAGGAAGTCTATCCCTTGCAAAAGCTGAAGTCTAGGATTACACAGTCGACCAAAACATTTACTGTATCAGAGAAGGCTGAGAAGAAACGAGCCAGCTTTCTTGAAGGAACGCTGCGGAGGAGTTTCCGCAGTGGCTCTATCAGCAAACAGAAGGTTGAGGAGGATCAGATGTTAGACATGTGGGTCAAAGAGGAAATCTCAGCTTGCAGGACTAGTATTATTGACAAATGGAAAAAACTCCAGAGGATGAATCAGGAGCAGGCCATGGCAAAGTACATGGCTTTGATTAAGGAATGGCCTGGCTATGGTTCAACACTCTTTGACGTAGAGGTAAGACCATATGAACACTCAAACTACAGCTTACACTGTATAGGTGATGATTTAATTCCAGAGCAGTGAAACCATAAATACAGTATCACAATGCTCAGACTGCTGATGTAATAAACTTTGAGCTATTAAAAGCCTACTCCCATTGCCAAGCACTGTAGCTATTTAAATCCACCACTTAACCATAAAATAGAGGGACAGAATGCTATTCTGACAGGTTGCAAACAAGTATAAAAGAGAAATAAGTATAAAAGGGTACATTTAACGAGGGACAAGCAATATGCACTTTTTAACAAATGGTTACAGACAAAAACATCAACAGTAAGTGTTGTGTGCTCCCACTGTTTCCCTTGCTGTTAATTTACATTTTTTTCTTCAGTGCAAAGAAGGGGGATTCCCACAGGAGTTGTGGCTTGGAGTCAGCGCTGATGCAGTTTCTGTCTACAAGCGTGGGGAAGGCAGGCCTCTGGAGGTGTTCCAGTATGAACATATCTTGTCATTTGGTGCTCCACTTGCCAACACCTACAAGATCGTGGTGGATGAAAGAGAACTGCTTTTTGAAACTAGCGAGGTAAGAGCAAGGCAGTTTTGTTATTGTGGTCTTCCTGTTCTGATAGCAAGGCCATTTAGTAATTCAAGTAATGGCTACAAATATTAGAGATTTATTCAAGATCCCTGTAAAGCTAAAGGAAAGACAGAATGACATGGACAGAAGTGCTGAGTATTTTTATGTGTTTAGCTGCAAAAGGGTTTTGTTGAAAGCTTGACGGTTTTATATTGTTAGTGGCCAAAGAAATTCATTAATATACTGTTACCTTACCTAAAGAACTGTGCTCTTCATATTCTTGGCAGGTGGTTGACATTGCAAAGCTGATGAAAGCTTACATCAGTATGATCGTGAAAAAACGCTACAGCACCTCTCGATCCGTGAGTAGTCATGGAAGTCAGGGCAGCTCCAGGTGAAAACAAAACCAGTTCTACTGCGCCCTAAATAGAATATATCACTCCTTGGCCTCTGAACGACCTGGGACATTGATCACATTTGTTGACAAGCTAACCAAGAACCAGAGTTTCAACGGAAAATATCTTCAATGTTTTAGAAAGACCACAGGAGGGCAGGGGAAAATCAGCTGAAATAGTCACATACTACAACTGCTGACTCATTCAAAACTTTCCAAAGCATTATTACCTTCAGTTGATGTAACAAATGCCTTAAGACTCGATCCACTGCAATACAAGCAGTAATAAGTGCCTTACAATATAAGCCTAACTTCTATTGACCTAAAATTACTGATAAAAGTCAAGAGGATTTCCTTTGTCCTTTCAGAACACTGAAAACAAAGTTATATTCATCCGTTCTGCACTAATCTACTGGCCTGTATACAGGTGGGAAGGGGGAGGGAAGAAGAGCAAGGTATATTTTTTGGAGCGCTGCTGGCAGCTTTCCTGATGGACGCCAACACTTTGTTTCCCCTTGCTTCCGTGGGTGTGCACATTGTGCATGCGTATTTGAGCTGTCAGTAAAATTTGACAAATTTTATTCTGTATTTCACAAGTCTTTTGAAGCAAAGGGAATAAGTATGTGCAATGGTGTAAACAGTCTTTCTGTACATTTTAATAGTTCAGAGTTATAGTTGTTACAATTGTATGGTTACTTTATAAGCAGTTTTATTAACAAGTAAATTCCAAAATTTTCATACATTGATTTTACTTTTGCAAATATGTATTACCATATAAGTAGCAGAAGTCTGCATTCTGTATCTGCTGTATGATAAAGAGAGATGTAGCTGAGAATATTTATAGACTACCCTAATATGGAAATACAGTTATCAGTTCAGTTCTTCATAATGTCCGCTTAAGTTTTTAATATTAATTTTTTTCTTTAAAAGACATCACTGTTTTATACTTCTGGCTGGACTCTTCAACCCAGACTGACTGCCAAAGGCCAGAGCCCTTCAGAGTTGACTAGAGAAGGCAACGTTATACAATGCAACTGCTTTAATACAGAGTTCTCTATTTTACCTGGTTGCCTGATGAAGGTTCTTGACAGTACCCTGTAAATAAATTGGGGAATATCGGCTAATAATAATTTGATTTTGGACTTTTATTTTTGTACAGAAATACTGTAATATAAGGCAAAACTTTGTTCAAAGGTGTCTTTTTGTCCACAGCAAAAAAAAAAAAGAAAAAAAAAGAAACCTGAAAAACCTTACTGTTGTTAAAAACCTCAGCCTTTAAGAAATCATGCCTACTTACAGGGAAAAAAAGTCCAGCAATAAAGAAAATATATATAATGTGCTCTGTTTCTATTTCCTACTGAGTCAGACTTGCAACAGAACCCTAATTTCCTGTCCTCTCAGGAGGCAAGCCTACAGCACAGACTACATATGTGTGTGTGTGTGTGTGTGTGTGTGCGTGTGTGCTTTTGCTTGGAAAGGTGCAAGTGCTGTGTGTTGTTCTGGGGCAGGTGCCCTTGTCCATGCACTGTGTCTTTACACACACAGAGGGAAGGACTGCTGAGCAGTTCCGTGCCACAGGGAATGTGCAAATGAGGCTTTTGCTATTTACGTAGCCCTGATGAGAGATGGCTTGTTTTTATTAGCCAGGCACATCATGGCAGTGCAGCATGCACTGCCCTCACACTGTACATAGCCTTTGTAGACTATAAGGCTTGCTCTGAGAAATCCTCCACCCTCCTCCTACTGCCAGATACTTCTAGTCACTCATCTGTGACACCACCCCTCAGTCCCCAAAGGCTTGCTAAATCACACTACTAATTTCATATCTCCACCCTCCCAGAAAAGGTGAACATAAATTAAGGAAGACAAGAAGAATGAAAGAAACTGTAACTTCAGTATGTATAGTTACACACAGAGTATCTGAAACTGACTTTTTAAAATTATTTTTCCCATATGCAAGTTGTTTTGAAAGAATTTAGCTGCTCCTAAAAAGGCATCTTTGGAATGGCACAATTTATGCATTTCAGCCAGCACAGCAAAAAAGTTCTATTTTGCCTGTGTGTAAACATGCTCAGAGAAGTCCCTGCACATCATCATAATCAGTAATTGGTTAACAACTCAGGAATACACAAGACAACAGTCTTGTAGAGGGTCACAGTCTTGAGAAGCAGACACCACTACCTGATTCATTTGCCTCCTGACTGACCTCTGGGTGTTCTCAGCCATTGGGAAGGATGTTTGCTCTTGGTCAGTACACAGAAGTGCCTGTCACTGCATCACTGTAATTAAGAGCTTCTCTTCATTCATGCCAAATCTATCAACCTGCCATGCAAATCTTTGTCCAATAACTGAGGCAAAGAGAAAAAATGCATAATTGTCAATACTCAACAGAATGCATGCACAGATTATCAAAATAAATACAGCATAACAGACATACCTGAGTTTGAAAGTGGAATGCCTGTCCATGTGCTTGGAACCGATCCCAGTTGTGGAACTGGCACTCATTCCCCTCTGGAAGATGGTGGTTACCCCAGGTGGTTACACCAACTCTGTCAAAAACCCTCAGGGAGCACACACTGAGTTCTCACAGCCTTGGACTGCACCTGATGGAATATACCCACATCGAGGAGAGCTCAGGAGCCCACCAGCCAGGCACCCTGCAAGAGCACAAGGCTGGGCAGAAACCATGCAGTCAGGCCTGGGAATAGTGTCAGCTGCACTGGAAATAAAATTGTACAGCTTCATCTTAGTATGCCCTTAAATCATAAAATAGCAGAATGGTTTGGGCTGAAAGGGACCTTAAAGATCATTTAGCTCCAATTCCCTTGCTGTGGGCAGGGACACCTTCCACTACACCTGGTTGCTCAGGGCTCCATCCAGTCTGGCCTTGAACACTTCCAAATAAAAGGCATCCACAGCTTCTCTAGGCAGCCTGTGCCAGTGCCTCACTACCCTCACAGTAAAGAATTTCTAATATCTAATCTAAACCTGCCCTCTCTCAGGGAATTTTGAAGCAATTACCCCTTGCTGTATCATTACATGCCCTTATAAAAACTGCTCCAGCTCTCTTGTAGTCCCCTTTAGGTGTACTGGAAGGCTGCTCTAAAGCCTCTCTGGAGCCTTTACCAGGTAGAACAACCCCAACTCTCCCAACCTGTCTTCATAAAAGAGGTGTTTCATCCCTCTAATCATCTTTGTGGCTCTCCTCTGGACTTAGCTGCCCATGCCTCAATTCCTCCTACATCTTCAGGCTTCTGTCTAGCACTTTCCCTGTGCCTCGTAATACAATACAACCATTTGTGAGGGTGCCAGAATTCTTAATAAACTTAATTACAGAAGCTATGCAGAGGAAATTGCTTCTCCTCAGAAGTGTTGCATCAGAAATCTAGGTTTCCAGCCCCACATTTCTCAGACATTACACGTACTCACAGGTCTGCACCAACTCATGCCCAACACAGGCACACTACAGCACTGCCAGTCATGCTGGCCCAAGTCCATTTTACAGAAACATGGCCAGAACAGTGTCTGCTTTTTCAATCCTGACAGACTCTTTCAGACTGCACATGCACTCCACATAATTTACGACTCTGTGAAGTAAGTACAAAAGGGTACCAACCACATGTGACAGCACTGTCCTGAATAAAACTAGTTCTTTGTGGAGCCCAGCCCTATAATGTCACTGCATTTCATTCCACAACTTCCCATAACATCAGAACGGCCACAAGGCCTTTGGTACAGTACAAAAACCCTCCATGCCACAACAGCCATGGGAAGCCAGCAGAAGAGGGCAGCAGTGATCCAAGAAAGTGAATTATACACCAAGTGTAGCATGAATTTACCTGGTCTTGATCAAGAAGCTGGGGTAGGAGAGGGAACAGAGAGGGAGTCTTCTCATTATTCTTGCTCGCCACCTGTCACAAACAACTGTCTCAGGTCACTCAAAGAATCACCAGCTAAAAGGTACCAGTCAAAGCAGGTTTAGTATTAAAGGGAAAGCGTGACAAAATTTGTTTAAAGGTTTGTCCTTCTGCTTACTAGATGGTTAAAGCACACAAAGAAAAATTTACTAAAATCTAAAATCAATCAATCAAAATCTAAAACTTAAATGGAGGCTGGGGATGGAAAAAGGGTAAGAATGGGAAAGGATAAGGATAAAAAGGATGAGGGAAACCTACCTATTGAGTCACAAGGTTCAGAATGGACCCCTTTGCCAAACTTAGTCCCAGAAGTGACCAGTGGTTTAGGCCTAAAGGTTTAAACTGCACTTAACAGCACTTAATTGATAGCCTAATTCAAACAATTTAACAAAAGATTCTACAGAATTTACTACAAGCACAATTCTAACTCACAGGCCTAACTTACTAATCTAACATATTTAAGGTTATTCATATTCGTAGTAAATTTTCTATGGCATATTCACACTTGCACGCACACAGACCTAAAGGAATCTTGAAAAATTCAAAAATTCCCCTTGAGTTCAGCTCATGTTGGCTGCCTTTGCATCTTTTCAAGGGGCAAAGGGTTGAACCTCAATCAATGATATCATCCAAGGTCTGTCAGTGGCTCCAAGTATAGCAAATTTGAGAATTCACTGGTTCTGAGGGGCCCCACTCAGAAGGAGGCTGCTAATTGCAGCCCACTGTGGTCCTAGGGAGTTCATAGGGTCTCACTTAGGACTGCTGTTTATAGGGTTGCAAAAGAGCTGGCTTAAATCACAGTAATTTTCCATCCTGGCAGCAATTCAGGTCAGTAATTTCTCTGAAAGTTTGATAACAAAAACATTGTTCCACTTGGGTTATTCAGGCAAGAAAAATAATTTTCTGAGGTGCTTGTTAAAAAGCAACTGTTCATGAGACAGCCCAAGTTCCTGAGAACAGTATTTCTGATGAGCTCAAGAGGAGTTTAGCCCAGGTGTTATTTCCTTTTTCTTGCATAAAAGTTCATTTTGCCTTTGCTCCCTGACACTCACACACATCTCCTTGGGCAGACAGGAATCACACCTGATATTTACCAGCTGACCAACAATAAGGGGGATAGGAACAGAGACAGGGCCAGACTTGCCAGAGGTTTAGGAAAGGGGAGAACTATAGTAACCAATCTAGTAGCAAAAGGAGGCTTAAGAGGGGATATTTCAATCAAGTACAAGCAGACAAAACCACAAGCACTAGACAGGACTATGGGGTATCCCTCTGCACCTCCACTGGGATATTAAATACTTGTGTTAAATGCCTGTACACCAACACGCAGCAGGGGAAACAAGCAGGAGGAGCGAGAGCTCTGTACGCAGCCACACGGCTTTGACCTCACTGCAGTTACAGAGATGTGATGGGACAGCTCCCACAGGGGAATGCTGCCATGAAGGACTACACACTGCTTAGGAGAGGCAGACCAGGAAGGCACAGTGGTAGAGTTGCCCTCTTTGTGAGGCAACACTTGGAACTTGGTCTCAGGGTGGATGATGAGTAAGTCAGGAGCCTATGGGTCAGGATAAAAAGGCAGATGAGTAAGGCTGACACTCTGAGTGTTTGCTCCAGGCTCCCTGACCGGGAGGACCAAGTGCGTTAGGCTTTCTACAGGTAATTACAGCATCCTCAAAGTCACAAGCCCTTGTTCATGTCAGGAGTTCAACCACCCTGACATCCACTGGAAAGCTACACAGCAAAGCACAAACAGGCCAGGGGGGTCTTGGAAAGCTCTGACGACAACTTCCTACCACAGGTAGTGGAGGATCCCATGAGGAATGGTGTACTGTTCAATTCATAAACAAACAGGAAAGGAAAGCCTTGCTTTAGATGCAGCCTTGGCTGTAGTGGCCATGAGATTGTGGGGTTCAGTAACAGGTGAGGAGGAAGAGGGGCAGCAAGTAAGATTGCAACCAAGGACTTCAGATCAGCTAACTTTAGCCACTTCTGAGACCTTCTTGGAAGAATCCCATAGGAACAGGCCTTGCAGGGAAGAGGGGTCCAGTAGAGATGGATTCAAGGATCACTTCCTCTAGGCTCAAGAACAACACATCCTGATAAGCAAGAAATCAGACAAAGGGAGAAACACACCCACTGGACAAAAAAAGAACTGCTGTCATTACTTATGCATACATGGGAAATATGCACTAGATGGAAGCAGGGTCAGGTCACTTGGACTATAGAGAGGTTGTCAGAGTAAGCAGAAATAAGGCAAGGAAAATCAAGGCCCATCTGGAATTAAATCTGGCCAAGGACATCAAGGAAAAGAAGGGCTTTTTCAAGTACAAATCAATAACAAAAGGAAACCAAAGGATAATATGGGACTATTACTAAATGGAGGAAGGTCCTTTGCTGAATGCCTTCTTTGTATCGGTCTTCACTGACAAGACCAGCCCTCAGGGATCTCTGACCCTGGAGACAAAGGCAAAGGAACATCAGGAGGAAGACCTGCCCTTAGTCAAAGAGGATTTGGTCAGAGAATACCTAGGAAAACTTGACATCCACAAGTCCATGGGCCTTGATGAGATGCATCCATGAATCCTGAGAGAGCAGGTGGACATCATAGCAAGGCCACTAACAATTGCCTTTGAAAGATCATGGAGATCAGGGGAGGAGCCTGAGGGCTGAAAGAAAGTAAATGTTACCCTAGTCTTTAAAAAGGGCAAGAAAGAGGACTCAGGGAACTACCAGCCAGTCTCACTTCAATCTGCAGAAAGGTGATGGCATGCCTAATTCTGAAGTCATAAAACAAAGCTGGGAGAAGTGGCTAATACCCCAGAACACCATGCAGCCCTTCAGAAGGACCTTGACAGGCTGCAGAGATGGACAAAGAACTGTCTGAAATTCAACAAGAGCAAATGCAGGGTCCTACCCCTGGAGAAAAACCACCTTATGCACCGGGGCAGACTGGGGTCAGACCTGCTGGGAAGCAACAGTGTGGAAAAGGACCTGAGAACCCTGAGAGACAAGAAACTGTCCATGAGCCAACAGTGTGTCTTTATGGCCAGGAAGGCCAAAGGTATCCTGGGACACATTAGGAAGAGCATTGCCAGTAGGTCAAGGGAGGTGATCCTGCCCCTCTGCTCAGCCCTGGTGAGGCACATATGGAGTGCTGTGTGCAGTTCTGGGCTCCTCAGTACAATATATGCAGCTCCTGGAGCAGGTCTAGCAGAGGGTGAAAACGATGATTACAGGACTGGAGTGTCTCTGTCATGGAGGAACGGGTGAGGGAACTGGGCCTATTCAGCCTTGAGAAGAGAACTGAGGTGGAGTCTTATCAATGTTGATAAGCACCTGAAGGGAGTATGTCAAGAGGATGGAGTCAGGCTCTTCTAAGTGCCAAGCAGTAGGACAAGAGGCAACAACTGATGCGCAGGAAGCTCCACCTGAACATGAGGAAGGACTTCTTTACTGTGCGGGCGCCTGAGAACTGGGGCAGACTGCCCAGAGAGGTTGTGGAGTCTCTCTTACAGGAGATACTCAAGAATTATCTGGACACAGTCCTGTGCCATGTGCTCTAGGGAACATGGATGACCCTGCTTGAGCACGGAGGTTGGACCAGATGACCCACTGTGGTCCCTTCCAACCTGATCGATTCTGTGACTCTGTGAAACATCCTCTCATTTGAATGTGTTAGAACTAAGTAAGAGTAGGTTCTGATGAAATTCCATCTTCAAGTCCTGTTTTCTCAGTCATAAGGAAGGCTCTTGCATGCGCTCTGCAAAATTCCATAGAAAGGAGACTATGTATTTTGCATTCTGAAAGACATTTCCCTTTTTTCTTACACCCTGCCTTCTGAGAGAGTGTTTCCCCATCCATGCTACAACATTCAGATGTCTAAGTACAATGCCAGTGTCCAGTTTTCTCTACCTAGGCATTTATCTCACTAGGAACTTCTCAGTTTACTAAACCTAACATTGCACCTAATGTTTTTACTTAGATCACTCTTTCTACAAATAAAGCCAAAATGTCCAAACTTGCTGATTCACAGTAATTTTGATTCTTCCTTGACAATGACAACTCCTGTATGAGCCTGCCTGTTTCATCAACTCTAAACAAATGCTTGTTTCAAAATGTTGATGGCCTGCTTGGCCTGCTCTCACACAAAGTTGACCGAAGAGTGGAGGTAAACCTATAAAGCCATTAACTACTCCCCATCACATATAATCAAACAGGTAATGCCATCTAAGAGATTACAGTAATTAGCTCCAAAATTAGATCCATGAAAATCCATTATTCTTACTGATCTTCTACATGGCAAGATTACACAGACAAGAAGATCAACACAGTTTGGTGTTAAACACCTACAAATTGTTGCATAAATATTTTATGAGACTGCTGTACAGTACTATTTCTGGGCTAAAAACACTCTTTCGAGTGGCTTAATTGGCTTTGACCATAGCTGCTGAGCCATACATTTTCTTCTGTAAACTCCCTTGTCCCAATTCCTAAGCAGTTACATCAGAAATACCATTCTTTCTAATAATTCAAGACATATAAATTATATATAATTGCTAAAATAAGTGTATATAACTGCTACATTAGCTCAATTCTATAAAACCTTGATTCAGAAAAGAACAACACTGCATTCAAGCATAGAATATTTACTACTGTCCTTACACACTTTTACAAAACAAAAATGAATATCTGCTGTGGGAGATATTAGAGCTTCCTGATCATGAGCTCTATTACAGAAAATATAAAATTGAAGCATTATTCTTCCATACATTAATTCATTGTTGAGTTCTACTCTTAAAGCTTTGAGTTCAAAGGCATTAAGAAGCATAACCTCTAGCAGTGAGGGAAAAAAGTCCCAAACACTAGCACTTCTGAATAAGAAGCAGCATCAGCACTCATATATTTTTGTCACTTGTGTTAAATTTTTCATCTTATGCCACCTGGTATTATACACCTTGTATTGGGCTTGCATGGCAAGGTTCTGGTAGTGGCAAGGGGAAGAAGGAGGGGAACTGCAGGGGTGGCTTCTGTGAAAAGCTGCCAGAAGCTTTCCCTATGTCTGCAAAGCCAATGCCTGCCCAGCTCCAACATAGACCTGAGCTAGCCAAGGCCAAGCACATCAGTGATGGTGATAGCACCTCTGGGATAATACATGTAAGAAGGAGAAAAAAACTGTTGTGCAACAGCAGGTGGGAGAGAGGAATGAGAACATGGGGGAGAAACAACACTGCTGACACCAAGGTCAGTGCAGAAGGAAGGGAGGAGGTGCTCCAGTCACTGCAGCAGAGATTCCCCTGCAGCCCGTGGTGGGGTAGCTGTCCCTCTGCAGCCCATGAAGGTCCATGCGGGAGCAGAGATCCACCTGCAGCCAACTGAGGACCCCACACTGGAGCAGGTGGGTGCCCAATGAGGCCGTGACATTGTGGGAAACCCACACGGGACCCTCACTGGAGCAGCCTGTTCCCGAAGGACTGCACCATGTGAAAGGGACCCTATGCTGGAGCAGGGGAACAATGTGAGGAGTGCTCCCCCTGAGAAGGAAGAAGAAGCAGAGACAGCACGTGATGAACTCACTGCAGCCCCCATGCCCTGCTCCCCTGCACCACTGTGGGGAGGAGGAGGATGAGAAATCAGGAGTAACATTAAGCCTGGAAAGTAGGAAGGTGTGAGGGGAAGGTGTTTGGAAGGTGGTTTTAAGATATGGTTTTATTTCTCATTATTTGATTGGTAATTAAACTAATTTCCCAGTGCCGAATCTATTTTGCTTATGACAGTAACTGGTGAGGGATGTCTCTCTGTCCTTATCTTGACTGCTGAGCCTTTAATTATATTTTTCTCTCCCCTGTCCAGTTGAGGGGGGAGTTATGAAATGGCTGTGTGGGCATCTGGCACAAAGCCATGGTCAAGCTACCACATAGTTTTAGTTTACAAGGTCAATCAAGTCCCATGTATTCCAGCTGCTCATCACATAAGTATTTCAGTGGAACACAAGAGTATTTTGAAATGCAGAGATTTGTACATAAAATACTTTAAAGACATATCACAGTCCTAATTGTATTTTGCATATCACAAAACAACACTTAATGCACTCCTGTTCCATAGCTGAATATTATATTACAGTTAAATAAAAGAACAAAGAGCTTGGGATGTAGTTTCAAACATATTCCTCAACAGAGACCTTAAGGATGTTGCAAAGGCTAAGAGGGTGTGCATCAAAGGAGAAAACTGTTTGCAATTATTAATTGGCAAGTTGTTCTACACTTAAATGGTAACTAGGAAAGATATCAGAATTTAGTGAAAAGACGCAGGAGAAATTCCACAATAGCATGCATGAAGCTTCAGGATGAAAGAGGATTAACTAAAAGTGCATGGTACGTATGTCACCTATGAAACCAGTCTTTATTATAGAGTTTTGAGGAATCTAGACAACTAAAGACTTTTCATGTTAACTACTCAATATTATAATAAAGCATATGAGTGGATACCTGAAGAAATATCTGTTGAGAAGAAACAGCATAGGTTCTGATTAACAAAGCTCTGCCCTAGAAGTCTGCTGAAGTTCTCTGACAGATGTCTGAATGAGGGCAGTCTGGTTTACCTGGATTTCAAAAAGGGTTTGGGCAAAATTCATCATTCATAAGGTTTACAAGAAGCTATGTAGCCACATAAGAAGCCCTGATGTGGATAAATGACTGAGCAAACAATCCATTCTAAACAAAGGAAGGAGATCATTCCTGAGGTTCAGGAGAGGCTCTAAGATCTTCAGCCTATTGAACAGTGAACTGGAAAATGATGAAGAACAAGTTTAGAGTTTAGTGATGACATCAAGTTATTCAGGAAAGTCAGGACAAGGGCAGATTTAAAACACCTGCATGACTTTGTGAAACTGAATAGTTGTCAATGAAATGGCAAATAAATTCCAAGTAGTTAAAGTGAAGTGGGTGAGGTAAGGGGGGAAGCCCAATACCAGAATGACCTGTATGGCAGGCTCTGAAGTGAATATTAGTACTTAGGGACAAAATGGTGATGTTTCATTAGTTACAAAAATTTTAAAAAGAGAAAAAAAAGAAAAAAAAAGGAAAGCAGTCCTTAGAAATTATTACAAAATCAAACCACAGCACAGCGTTATGAAACTATTCAAATCTATGATCTGTTCCTACTTCAAACAAATGCAGAGATGATGTGACTAGAACCACATGAGAAAGTTATTTCTTGTTGAGAAATCTTATTTCAGTTATAGAACAGAAAAAAAAATTCAGGAAAAGCAAAGATGGATGTTCAAAGTCACACCTTATTAAGAGTGACTAAGACACAGGAGTGCTGCAATAGTAAGAGTGACTAAGATACAATTTCTCAGCCTCAAAGCAGAGGCAAGTAAGAAAGTGCCATGGGTATGACTGGGCAAAGAGTCAATAATCCTTCACTAATTATAGGTCACTAGTAGGACACAGGAAGCAATTCTTCCTCTCCTTCTACCATTTGTGAGACCAAGTATAGTACAATTTGTCCAGTTTGAGACAACCCAAGACAAGACAGATGCTGACATACTGGAAGGAGTCTGGAGGGCCCCTGGAATGCCAGTGGCACAGAGCTGATGACACAGAAGGAAAGGCTGGGAGAATCAGGTTCACTCACTCTGGAGGACAGAGGTTAACAGGGCTCTACTTACAGAGCACCTGATGTGTGTTTATAGAATGGATGGGGACAGAGCCCTTCCCTACGAGGTGCAGAACCAAATTAGAGGAAATAAGTGAAATAGGAAATTTAGAATAGATAATAAGAAAATATTCTTTGCAATGAATGTGGCCAGATGTTCAAACAGGTTGCCCAGAGTGCATTGCAGAATCTCTAGCCCTCAGAGATGATCAGAGCTAATCTGGGCATGACATAGAGCAACATCACAGCCAAGTAATGGGGTGCTGAGTGTGTATGGTGAGAAAGGTCAGACCAAATGTCTTACAGGCATTCCTTCCAAACTAACCTAGTCTGTGATCCTGTGATGAAATTAAAACAAGCTTAAACAAAAAAGAAAAAGAAGGGAAATTCAATTCATTTTGAGTTGGAATCCTCAACTGAATTCAATACTTACTCTATGACGACATCAGCATTTTCAAACATATTTCAGGAGCATTAGAATGCTTTTATATTTGTAAACTTTGAAACAACCACTTACAAAGCTTTCTCCCTGGTTTTCATCTATCATTTATACTGTCGTCCCTAGCACCAGACCCACAGTCCCTAACCTAATTCTGTGCATTACAGCTCATACATGCAACTGCTCACCAGTTGCTAGTCCTAGTTTTTCCCATCCCAAACTCAAATTGCACACAAACTTTTTAAACCCTGGCAGGCAAAACATCAAAGTACAGGAAGATCAAAGCCAGACAACCTACTCACTACTTTTTTTTTTTTTTTTCTGAAAAAGACATCTGAACTTTCAATGGCTGGGAATGAAGCATCCATTTCTTCTCTCACACTAATATTTATACCAGAGTGTTTTCAGTAAAATCATTCATATAAACCAAGCCCAAGAAAAATTAACAGTGAAAAAAGAGAACTGGCATCCATCAAGCATTCTTTTTTTTCCATTAGCTATATTACAAAACCTATTCTGGAAGAGCTTTTCACTAATTTCTGTTAATATCCTGCATGGTAAATGTCAGGAAAGCAGAGGCCAATAATCTAGAATGGATGCAAGTTTAATCAAAATCCAAGAGTTCCCTTATTTGCAGTCTGCCCTTTCCACTGAAACCTCACCTCATCCTTCACCTCCCAAAAGATTCCATCCCTTTTCTGAGGAGAGGGGGGAATTTTTGAACATCAGTGATTGAAAGGAGTGTCACAGAAAGTAAAAATTTGTGGCAGGGGGAATATACAATCATCCTCATGTTTAAAAAAAGAAGTGGAATATTGGTAAAGGAGGATTGCCTCAAACCTGCCGTGGTTATAATCGTTAGGGCAATGGGATTATATTGCCATTATCCTACAGTTGGTTAAATCCAATTTTTAACATTTTAACCCCAGTGTGCTTTCTGAGTCTAATTATCCCATGGTCACTTTAAAAATGCATGAGAAACATCTGACTGCTTCCCAGGCTTACCTATTAACTGTCTGGAGTTAGCTAGATTTGGATGCCGGATAGAACTGCCCACATTACTGAAATAACTGAATGCTAGCAAGGGAAAGTAAATTACCGCTGGCTAAGCTGGGGATGGTTTTTGCAAGTTATGGGCAGTGTTCACTAGAGCAGCAGCTTGGCATCCTGCATTGACCTGAAAAAAGGGTGAGTATAGGAGAAACTCTCTCTTTTGTGCCCATCTCTCTACCTTCTTTTCCTTGCAAAAAGGCTGTTTTTACTCCTGTGGACTGTAAAGATTTCCTGTTAGGACTCCCTCTGCTCCCTCTCTCAAAACCAGGGAAGCAAACAACTACTACTCAGCCTAGGAAAGCATGAGATGTCCAAGTGACAGCAGGAGGAGTGCTCAGTAACTGTGAGCAGCTGCTTGCACACACAGGAGACTGCTTGCTTTCCAGCACATGGAGAACACCCTGTTTTGACCAAGTCATTTTAGGACAAATCTTTATTCATCAGCACAAAACTGAAGCAAGAGAACAAAGTATTTCTCCAGTCTTGCTGAGACTACTTCCCTTTCTTTTCCATGTATGTTTCAGGTTATTAAAGGAGTCTGTCTCTTTCCTTTTGCTCTCAGACTTTCAGAGACAATATTTAATCACATTTTAGCTGGGCTTATTATTCAGGTAGGTCTGTTTGAATACCTCCGGGTTCTTAGACATAAGACCACAGAAATATAACTGATTATCATAAAACTAAAATGTGCTTTAGAAAAATGTTATTTGACTATGTAGAATAACATTCTGTATATTTCCTCTCAGGTGCTAGAGACAGCATATGGAATAAGAAAAATAGAGTAACTCCTTCCCAAGGCTTTTGGTGAAAACACATAGTAGACTTGCAATCCACAGCCAATGTTACAACTGAATGCTGTAATTTTGTTTTGTCTTCTTTTACCTCAGAGAAAAAAAAAAAGACATGTTGACCTTCAAGTGAGTGTGACTCATTTTCCCATTAAAAAAACATTCTAAGAGGGTAACTTAAACTTGAAACAGATGTCAATTTCCAATCAAAAATTATTATTCTTGCTCTTGCAGTAAAAATTAATTTCTTTTACACACACTATCCTGTGAAACACCTTCAATGATTCCAATTTTTGGCTCTTCTTATTCAGCAACAGATGCTCAAGTGACAATTCTCACCAGGCATGCTCCCCAGAATTCAGATTCCCAGCAGTCACATCAGCTATTATGCACATCATCAGCTCAAACATAGTGCTACGCTTCCATCTGGAGCTTGGGGCTGGCCAGATAGGTAATAGTGCAGGTGACAGGATAGCACAGTACAGGTTTTAAAGTATTTTTATTGGATATTTAGGATACAGATGTAAGCCATAGACTCCTTTGTGGTCTGACAAGCTCCCAGCATTATGACAATAGCAACTTAGTTCCATTTGGTTTTTTGAGGATTTTGGGGACTGTTATTATGGAACTATGGAATCACAGAATGTCAAGGACTTGGAATAGACCTTAAAGATCATTTAATCTCACCTCTCTTGCCATGGGAAGGGATACCTCCCACTAGACCAAGCTGCTCAAGGTTTTGAGTGCTGCCAGGGATGGGGAATCCACAACATCCCTGGGCAACCGCTCCCAGTGCCTAACCACCTTCACAGTGAAGAATTTCTTTTTAATGTCTAACCTAAATTTCTCCTCTTTCCATTTGAATCCATTATCCCTTGCGCTATCACTGCAGTTCCCGATAAGAGTCCCTCTCCAGCTTCCCTGTAGGCTCCCTACAGTTACAGGCAAGTTGCTATGAGGTCTGCACACAATCTCCTCTTATCCAAGCTGAACAGCCCCGATCTCCTTAGCCTGTCGCCGCAGGGGAGGTGCTCCAGTTCTCTTGTTTATCAACTTGGTGCCCCTCCTCTGGACACGCTCCAACTCTGCTTGGCTGTGGCACACACACGCGAGGAGGAGATGACGGACCAGTCTCACCTTTCGGTGAGCTCCACCTTCCCAAATCTAGAAACCAACCGGGTTGCCCAGCATTCCCCCAGCAGGGAACCGGAGTGCTCCTGCCGCTCCCTCCTGCAGCCCGAGGAAACTCCCGCCAGGGCCGGCAGCCTCGGGCCCGCCCGCTCCCGGCGCCTCCCCCGCCCGCCATCGCGGCCTCCCCGGCCCCGGCCCCGCCCGCCGGGCGCCGCCCCCGCCGCACCTGCGCGGAGGCGGGCACGGGGTAACGCGGGGGCAGCGCCGCGCTCCGCCCCGGGCCCGCCTCTGCCGCCCCGGCCCGGCCCGGCCCCAGCCCCAGCCCCAGCCCCAGCCCCAGCTCCAGCTCCGCCCGGCTGAGCCGCAGCCCGGCGGCCGCACCGAGCCATGGCGAGCGCGGCGGTCCCCGCGCAGCCCCGCGAACCGGAGGCCCCGCAGGAGCGAGGTGCGGCGGAGCCCGAGGAGACGGAGCCGACGGAGGTGTCAGGCGGGGCCGGGGCGGCGGCGGTGCTGGGAGAGACGGGGCTGGCCGTGAGCTGCTGCATCGCGGCGGCGCTAAGCTGGGAGCGGCCCCTCCGCAGCCTGGGCGGCTTCGTCTGCGCCAACCTGCTCTTCTGGTGAGCCAGCCGAGCCAGGGTGGGCGCCGGGTCCGGGGTCGGGACCGCCCCCCGGGATGGGAAAGCCCCCGCCCGGCCCCGCCGCCCCGCCCGAACCGGGGTCTCCTCCCCCCGCGCCGCGCTGCCCTCGGCGCCCGGCGGCAGCGTTTGCCCCCTGCCCTGCTCTCCCGACCGCCCCTCGCGGGAAGCTCCCGCTCCCCCAGCCGAGGAAGGTCCCGCTTTTCGCTTCACCTGCGCATTCATGGCATTCCCTGCCCCCGCCGCCGCTCCGGGGCTGCCCATGGCCCTCGCACCCAGCGCATCTGCTTGGCCGGCTCCTTTCACCGGCGGTGTCCGCCCCAGCCCGCACACACACACGGTCTGCCCCCATAGCCCACAGCAGGATGCGTGATGGTGATGAGGGATCTCAGATGGAAGCTGAGCGGGGCGGCTGCACGACACCCCGCCGAGAACTCGCATTTATCACAGCCGAAATGAGCCTCGGGCCCGCATTTCTGTGCAGAATTTTGAAACCTGCTGAAATCAGGTCCCGAGCCTATCGGTAGTGCTGTGCTGATGCCCTGGTCCAGTACTTTAGAGTTCACTTTGGGTTTATGTGCTTTTCCGAATTGGTGGCCTACTTAGTGGAGTCTTTGTGAAGTGGGCACAGCCGGAATGTTACTGCAGTGCACCAGTTCTCTTTTTGGACTAAGCTTTTTGTAGTTGGAGACACTTTAGTTGAATAAACCTCAGAGATTAACATAGGGATGTGTTTATTGTTGTGTTTGTCATGTCTCTTCTATTAATTTCTGTAGGAATAAAGTTGTCCTTCTATGTGAAACTTCTTCAGGGCTTTCCCATGATCTTAGGTTTTGCTAATGCCTATGTTTTTTTGCTTTCTGATCTAAAATGGTGTTGTATGCCTGCTTGACCATGTAGAGCGATTGATAAATTTGTGCACAGTCTAATAATACTGCAGAGGCTCTTCTGACTGAATAGTGTTTCATTTCCTGTGGCTAGAACTGCCTCCTTTCCTCTTAAGCGAGCAAGAGGTAAACAAGCAGTGCAATGGATTAATAGCAAACTCTTCTTGGTTCTCTATAACCCTAACAGTGTGATGTTGAAACATGAAATCCAAGTCATAGAAAGAAAACTTTCTAGAGCTTTGTGCGGCACAAGAAAATCTCTGCAAATATTTTCAAAATCATTTTATCCTTTGATCCCAGGAGCAGAGTGGTGTATGTGACGTCTAATATAGGTTGATTTTTATTATCCATCTTGCTCTTATGTATCCATGGTAAATCCTTTCATTGAGAAAAGTTACACGGTTTTGCTCTCATTTTCTGCATACTTCAGAGGTCACCTGTTCTTTCAGCCCTTTGGAAGAGTCATAATACTTTATATTTCTTTTCAACGTGGCTCTGATAAAATTTTCAGCATCTAGCAGAATACATTTCCATGTCTCAAGGAGTAGCAGCTGCTGCACAGCCTATTATTGGCTATTATTTTGCGAGATTTGATCAAAAGCAAAGTATAAAATGCCTGCATTATTCAATGCCTGTAGGAAGTCTCCTTTGGTAGTCTCACTGGCAACTTGTTATGTGAGCAATATTTGTAGTTATTTTGTCAAAATTTATAGGTCACTTTGTTACTTTCAAGATGAGTTGGAACAGCAAAAGTCAGGGCACAGATTGCTCAATTTAACTTGGTGGTATTTTATCTCAGAAGGCACTATCCTAGTGCCAGGGTGTTTTAAGAGGTGTAGACGAATTAAGAAATATGTAGAAGCAGGAATGATGACCAGTAAACTTCTGTGGTTTGAAAGCATCAGGAAAGATCTCATTAACAAACCTATGAAATCTGACACTTTGAAAATTAAACAGTGATTTAAATCTAAGGTCACGTTTCCTTGGTTTGGTGTTGGGACTATGAGTGTTTGCAGCACAGTGTGTTAGCTGCTTCTCCTTTTCTTGTTTGAGATCCAGCTGGTCAGCCTGGTTTGTGGTGACTCAGACAGTCCTACTGCTTCAGGACTGGGAACAAGTGTCCACCCCTGCTGCCTGTGAAGTCTTTCCTAACAGGGCTTTGTGCTGGCTGGAGCCTGTAGGTAGAAGGAATATTTCCTAGTTGCTGTTTCATGTGCCTCTTCTTTCTTTGTCGTATGCCTACAAGTATCCCTGCCCCATAGGGGGACTCCCAGTGCATGCAGTCTCTAATCAGGATATCTCGGAGTTGAGAGGTCTGTATTGCTGAATGGGAGGCTTCTCCCACTATAGCAGCAACAGCGCTGGTGGAAGAGAGAGAAAGGGGAGGTGAGGTTTCATTTTACACTTTTTTGAATTTTGGAAAAGCAACACCAGGTCCTTCCTTCCATTTATTTTTGTTGGGACTGTTTTCCTCACAGATATATATATATATATATATATATATATATATATATATATATATGTATACACACATAGGTACCCATCAAAATACTTAGTGTGTAAACTGTTGCAGTAGGAGCTGCTGAAAATGAACTGTTTCTCTGGTGTCACAGGATTTTTTTTTTTTAATATATTCCATTGTAGCCTCTTTTGTGTTAAAAGTCTCTTAGCCATTGTACTCCATATAAGTGCATTTCTGACGGTTACTACTAAAGTATTGTTCTTGTAAGTACAAAAAATTTCCTAACTTAATTTCATTCTGATTTCTTTGATTTTTTAATATCAATATTTTAATATTTAAATAATTGTAGACTTTTAACAAGAGAGTAATAAAAGTAGACAAATCTGACTACTACCAAAAAAGAATTTTTCAGTTACCACATCCATTATTTTTTCACCATGAACAGCTTTAAGCCTCTTGCCCCAAATGAACCTGACTGAAAATCCTTAAAATGAACAAGGATTATATATATATTATTTTGCACCTAACCATCTGAAATATGATTTATATTTTTGTGCTGTATATAGTTTGCAGACTGAAGTCAAAATAACACAGGAAAACAAGGGTTTTTTTCCCCCCTGTTTTACAGCCTTTGTACTGAAAAAGTGGGTGATTGGCCCAAGAACAGAGAAACTCTGTTCTGGTGGGTGCCAGAAATTCACTCCAGGTGTTCTAAGTGTTAGGCTGTTGACTGATAACTTTCAGTCTTAGGTTTAATCTTAGCCAAATATTAACATTCAGTCCTAGATTTTTTTAAGCTAGTATTCTATCCTAATTGTTATTCTTTGTGTGTATGGAATAGAGGGGATAGTGGCAGCTTTTTGTTCTCCCAATCTGTAATATTAAATTTCTACAAGGTCAGAGGGACGAGTTTGTTTTCTGTAATTCTGTATTGTTCCATGTGTTTTGTAGTTTGCAGATAACTATTTCAAATATATGTCTTCTATCTGCAGATAAATGTTTCAAACCTAAGTATATTTATGTCTGCAAGGTCATCCCTATATACCCCAGTTGCATCTGTTGACCAATTGCCCAATTTCCTGATTTCCCTAGGATTTTTTGTGAAGGGAGGTAGCAGAAAGACTAAGATGTAATACATCTCTTCTCTTTTCCCGTCTCTTTGTGGAAGTAATTTATTGCATTACCCTGTTTGCTGTTCTCTTCACCAGCCCAAATGCACATATTTCTTTGAGGATTTTAATATACCTTCTGACCCCAGAAGGTATATTTGCATGTTACTGCAGCTCTGTTCTTACCAATGTTACATGATGTCATTGTACTGGCTCAACAAAGTAACTGACCAACTCTGTAAAATGCAAGTATCAGTCCTAGATTTAGAAAGGTGTACAGGCCTAATTTGGTCTTAAAAATAGTCTTTTCACACCCATATTGTTTGTTTGTTTCTTTGGTCTCAGACCAAGTGAATATTTCCATTGTCTGAGAGAAACAATCAAGAGAGAAAACAATATTGCTTATATCTGAATTGTCTGTGTGCATTGCATTAAGTAAAGATTGTGTATTTTCTAGACAGAAATCTAATTGCTCTTTAAATGTTAGTTACAAAACACACATCCAGAGCTTAGAGACTTGGTGTGTTTTGTTTTTAAGTATCCAATTTGTTTTAGGAGTTGTTATTGAAGTGTTTGTTTTGTTTTAAAGTATCCAGTTCAGTTTAATATTTGTTCTTGAAGTGTCTTTTACTTGAAATCTCTGCTTGGCAATGATAAAGTATACCGTGAAGAGATTTCAAAGTACTTTTCATTAATTAATTTATTTTTTCAATGTAAGAAAGCAATATTAAGCTAAGCATTTCTTTCATGTATTTGCGTACAACTTGTAAATGCTACCACTACTATACCTCGATGGACAGCTTGCCTATTAAGCAAGATTTCTGCCCATTTAGAGAGAAGTGTGCATGCACAACGTATGCTTGCATTTTTATTCTTTGTTACAAGAAAGAAACTGACCTTTAAGACATGCAGCAGCCCTGTTTTATATATTTGTGGACTGTACATTTTTTTCACTTTTGGCTCTGACTGTGGCTATCACTGGAAATGTGGTCTAGAGGAACTACTCAGGCAGGACATTCTTGGTGACAAAATGTCAAATTAAGTGAGAATTGGAATAAAAGAAATCTTTGAAATCAAAACATAAAGAAAAATACATGAAAGTTAAGTGAGTTGAAGTAAGGCAAGGTATTGATATTCTGAGGTCAGTTTGTAGTATGTTGGTCTTCAGATCACTTAATTAAATTTGTAATATTTTCCAAGTCAGGAGAACACATACACATTTTCCTTATAGCATCCACATGCTAAATATGGTTTTGAATGTGGGAAATTTTGGTGTTTGGCTGTCTTTGTTACAGGAAATCTTAGAGCTATATTCATAGTTGTTTTAGGATTACTTTCCTGAAATCCAAAGTATCAGGATAGCACACAAGTGAATACTTCTGCCTTAAATTCTAATAAGAATTTATGTCTCTGATCACTCAAGTAGGAATGGTAGAGTAGGTTGTAACGATAATACATTCATTATCAGAAAAGAGAAGAAAATTCTGGCATGGACAGTTTTGAAATTCACTGTGCATTCATGTGAATGGGTTTCTTAGGTGGTTGCTAGTTTGTTTTTTCTAATCTGATAGTTCTATCTTACTTAATTTGCTGCCTTTTGTGAAGTCTTTGTAATTTATTGGTATTGAGATTTATTTTATTACACCTAGCTATAGTGCAGCAAGTTGCTGATACTTCTTCAAGATTAAAAAATGTTTGTGATTTGTTGTTTTTTGCTTCCTAGAGGGTGATATTTCAAAAATACTCTTCCTCAAGTAAAGCTAAACTTCCGACCTCAGCACAAGTTGTGATAAAATTTTAGAGTCTACTTGTTTTCACCCAGGCAGTTTTAGGTTTATGTTCACTTTTCCAATACAAATTATGAAAACTTTTGAAGGCTTTGGAAGTAGAAAAGTGGAACAGAAAGTTACATTAATTTGATTTAGCTAGCAAAAATAATTAAAAGCCATTAACAGCTTTTTAGTGACAGTTTGCATACTTTTGGCTGAGAGATTAGTTTACAGGAATGAAAATTGACGTTGTTTAAGAGCCAGACTGTGTTACATAAAAACCTGGACAGTTGACAGCATTTTTCAACCAATAAAATGAAATCAGGATCAGTCAGGAAAGAAATCAAGTGGGGTAATTGAGGAAAAGCAAGCATTACTAAACAATTTTGGATCAAATCTGGGATGAGAACTTTATAGAAGATGGAAATGCAGAACAAAGGAGAACAGAAATGAATTGCCGCATGGCTTGTGTTTATTCTGTCTTGCTGAAATGTACATATGCTGTGTCTAAAGCAGTTGTTTCAAGAGAGAAATTATAATTTCTTTGTGTATTGCTTCAAAATAATGAGACCTTTCAAATTGTAAGTAGAATTTTGAGAACAATGGACGTTTTAGGGGGCTATGCTATGCTCCATGGTAGATGTTACAGGACTAATGAGAGCATTAAAGAAAAGGAGATTTAGGGCAGCACGGTAGAGGTGCTACTGCTCAAACTACTGCTACTGTATGAGAAAATGGGATTAAGATTTCTTCTGTACTTTGCCAGAGCACAGGTTAATTAAGGTCATCTGGGCATTTGTCTGCAAAAACAAAGCAGGCAAGGTTATTTGATGTTATGTGTTTCAATCAAAATAATTTTAACTTCCATGGAAATACCATCCCCTGCTTTCACTGATGCACCAGTAGAATTCGATGTCACGGTAGACTCAGAAGGTATGTAGTTTAGGTCATTTAAAACGTCTTCTCAATTGTTTTTTATGTGTTTGAATGCAACAGGTTGCAGTAAATCTGATCCAAAAGCACAAATATTGAAACGTGATTCTAACTGCTGCATTCCTCAATAGATTTCCTTGCAAACAGTGTGAGATAATTTTGCAATGCGAAATTATTAACTTAATCTTATTTCCCAGACCACCAATATACTTCCACATGTTCCTGTTTATAAGGACATTTGTCTTTGGTGATTAAATGCACAGCATTGGAACGATTTTTCTAGTGTTTTTTTTATTAGAGACTTATACTATTTTTGGTTTTATTTAGACTTATTTTTTAGTTTAAGACCTGATTTCTTGAGTTGGGGCAGAGAAAATGCACTATTTAAATTCCTATCCTATTTGTTAAGTTAACATTGTCCAGCCATCTTTGCTTTTGCCCTGAAAGCTGTTCACAGACCTTCCAGAGAACTACCCCTTCTACAGATGGCTGTCAAAGTAACAGTAATTTAAATTTCTGGGAGTCTGGTTCTTAGGACAAGAGGTTTATTTATTATTCAATTTTTTTTTTCCTGCTAAGTTCTTGAAGGTTTTCTAAAGAAAAACTGATTTGGTCTGTGCTTTCTGGCTGAATAAATACGATCCTAATCTTTTCAATTGCAACCTGACAAATAAGCTCTTTGAATAAAAGGCTGATGGCTGAGTTTTCTTTGTCTTAACAAAGAAAGAATTTTTTTTAAGTGGTGAAAGTTTTAGAATAATAGGCATGCCTTTTCTGCTTGAGGTGGTTTTTTTTAATTGTTTGCTTATTTTTATGTACATAGTGATAGAATTTTTAGATTTCTGGGTGCTATCCAATGGAAGACTCTTTGCTAGCTGGCACATAGTTACAAATCAACTGCTTTTCAGTGCTTCATTTCACTCTGAAATATCTCAAATTCCTAAGTTTTTGGATGGAACTCTTACTTAAAGAAAAACTTGAAGTGAAAATGGTGCTTCTTTCTAATTAATGTCTTTATGGAGGGCTTTTCTCCACTCAATTAGATGTGGTCTAAAACATTTTTAATGTATATGTTTTTAAGAAGCATTCTATTACAACATTTCACAGGTTTTCAGCTAAACAGACATACAGCTTTCTAAGTTCAAGATGCCAGGCACCCAGGACACTGGTGTGCATATTTTAAATTTTAATTAACATAAGATGTGGAGTAAATGCTTTTGAAATTATTTTATTCAACAAATTATGCTTTTTGGAAGGCTGGGGAGGTTTTTTAGAATTTAAGTCTTTGTTCCTTCTAAAATTTTTGACAGCACATATACAGATGTGTTTTTACATGTAATTCCCTCTCTTCAACACAAAATCTGTTGTACCAGTTTTTGTTTGTTTTTCAGATGTACAGGTTGATAGTTAAATATCATATAAATAAAATAATATTGTACCAAACTCTATTCTATAAAGAGATTCTACTAAAAGAATTATAACTTTTAGTGTAACTAAAGTATATAAAGTAACTGCATAACTTACTCTGCCTTAAGTGAAAATCTACACTTTTTGTAGGAATTGAGAAGGGATGTTTGCACTATAATTCCTGAACAGTTATCTAAGTACTTTGGCTCAGACCAGGTGTCTTGGTTTTGGCTGGGATGGAATTCTTTTTCTTCCTGGTACAGCGTTGCAGTGCTGTATTTTGGATTCAGTCAGAGAACAAAGTTGATAACAAACTGATGTTTCGGTTGTTGCTGAGCAGTGTTTACCCTAAGTCAAGGACTTTCCAGTTTTCCATGCTCTGCCAGCAAGCAGGTGCACAAGAAGCCAGGAAGGAGCACAGCCAGGACAGCTGACCCAAGCTGGCCAAAGGGATTTTCCAAACCTCTCATGACCATGCAGTGTGTCGTGCTCAGCACACAACCTGGGAGGAGCTGGCCAGGAGCTGCCCATCACTGATCAGGTTGGGCTGAGCACTGGTCAGCAGGTGATCAGCAGTGGTATTGTGCATCACTGATCTTCCTTGGATTTTATCCCTCTCTCTTTTTGTTGGATCACATTTCGTTTATTATTATTGTTGCTCTTATTAATTTATTTCAATTAACAAGGTGTTAAGCCCTGGCTTTTACTTCTTTCTGTTTTCCTTCCCATCTCATCAGGGCAGGAGAAAAGTAAGCACCTTAATTGCCAGCTGGTGTTATACCACAACACCAAGGTGTACTAAAGGAATAATAGGAAAAATACTGGATTATTGAGTTCTGATTTCCAATGTTTTGAATACTCGAGACTTGCATTTCCATATTTGTAGCTACAGCATTTTGATATTTACAGAGGCTTAGTATGAAAATAATTTATATAGAAGAGCGATTCACATAAAAGTTGTAAATTTCATAGACAACAAAACCAGGTTTGACAAAACTGCTTTGGGATGGTCTTTCAGTCAGGAGAGTCTAAGCGTTATATTGCCTGTAAATAAAATAGAGTTGAATATATGTTTTTCCTTCTTGATTAACAGGAGGGCAAACAAAATGATTGACCCAGTGATCACTAAGGGCACAAGCTTTCTAATACTGCCTTTACCATGCATTTCAAAAATGTTATTCAGGCAATGTACTTCATGCTGTAATTAGAAGAAAACAAGCCCTCTTCTCCTTCCCCAGAACTCTTGCTTGAGACGGTCATAAGAATTTATTGCAACCAGACAGGTGTTGATCACTCCAGTAGTAAATGTGGAAGAACGGTCTACATTCAGCTCCACGCAGGAAACAGTTACCACCAGGAAAGAGTTACTGACAGATCTTTTCCTTATCCAAATGCCTTCACTGTAGATATTTGTCTGAAACAGTGTTTGGTGGTCCCCCGTCAGAGCAAAGTACACATAGCTTTGAAATTGGCAGTTCAGTATTCTCAAAATGCACTAGAAATATTTTCTCTCTACAGGGGAGGGTCATGCTTGCTTATCAGTGTCTGATTGGAAGAAGACCAGTTCTATGGAAAGCTCTGGCTGAAAGGTGTCAGTAAATTTTCGCCTAAACATTTTATGAGGAAACAATTATATACTAACCTGTGCTCTTTAGAACTCCACAGTATTACTCTGAAGAGTTTGGCCACTGGTTTTAAGATGTAAATATGAGTTTGTGGAACACAGAACTGAAGTCCACAAGTCACTCATGCAGCCAATAAATGTGTCAAAAAAAGTGATGGTAATGCAAAGCTCCATGCTCACATCTGTGTTATTGACAGCTTTCATTTATTTATGTGATTATCTCTGGAATTCATCTAAGGATAGATGGTTATTAAAAATATATCTGCTAAGGCTTTCCAGAAATAACTAGCACTGGATGCTGATAGTCTAAATAATTTAATATTTGAATAAATGTTTTCTTATGCTTTGTGTTTACAAAGTGCAACTCATTCATAGTTCTAGAATGTGTTGTAAAAAACCCAAACCCTTAACAGCTGAAATGAAAGAATCAAATTAATTTATTTAACATTTGAAACAATTTGTAAGGTCTGTGCCCTCCCTGTATCTCATGGTACAATTAAAAATAGCTTTTGTCATGCCCCATAAGTTTTTATTATGTTTACTGACTGCAATAGTGTATGATATTGTTAACCTTCAAAATTTCTTAGCTGGCTCATAACACTTGAATAACTTGTACAATCCAGTTTGTGCAGTTAATTGTCCCAGGTGCTCTGGGACAATTCTGGTGCACTGTGAGATACCTGCTTTTTGATACAACAAATTGACAGTATTGACATAGGACCATCCCATACTATAAAGAACTGGGGAAAAGAAGGAGAAGGTGCCTTACTCTACTTTTCTATCTTTAGGTTCACCATCATGCAGTTGAAGAATTTCCACTTTTAATTGTGGAAGTTGTCAAGTTTTGATTCTTACTTATGCAGTTTAGAATAATTTCATCATCACATACAGCTTCAGTACGACCAGGCCCAGCAACAGAAAATGCTGTGCCTCTAAGTTCTACGGTCAGCATCTTACCTAAAGATACTTGTCAACCACTTCTACTAGCCTAAAATAGTCACAGAATGAAAATACCATTCAGGTTGGTAGGAGCTTCATGAGGTCTCTTGCAGCTCAAAATAAGATCAGTACTTAGATCAGATTGCTTAGGGTTTTGACTTCGCATCCATCAAGGTTAGAAAGTCCACAACCTTTGTGGACAGCTACTGCTTAATTATCCATTGATATCGGTCCTATTTCATTTTACAAAAACAGTTTCTCAATCTTCCACAGTGGAGTTGAGTGGCAGGCTTAGCTCCATCACATTTACATTCTTCCAACATAGAAGAATAGAGGTTGGAAGGACAGCTGCAAGTCAGCTACTGTGGCTTGCTCAAATGTGCTCCAGTTGGAACATATTGCTCGAGTTCTTACACAGTTAAGCTTTTTGAAAGGCCTACTCTGTAGTGGTCTGCCACCTGCTTAGCACCTCCAGTAGCTCTTTCACTTGAGTGCTCTGGACCAGAAGACATCTTTCCCAGTGAGGCCACTTGCCATCAGTGCAGGGGGCAGGCATTTCTTGCAGCCTCAAACCCAGGTGGCTGTATCCCAGTCCTGGGCGTCTCATGACTGCACTGCCTACAGCAGAATTTCTTGTGCCCTTGTTGTGCAAGCTGTCCTGTTAACTGCTGAAGTAGTTATCTAGAATTCATAATTCTGTACATTGCTTTAACCTTTGCTTTCTTAAACCCCCTGTTCCCCAGAAAAAAACATTCACAAAATACTGCAGAATTCAAGAGGGGAACAAGTCTTGTTTATGTCTCTAGTAATGATTTTTATTTCCGCACCACTTGTAGAAGAAATTAAACAATTTGAACTTCAGTCTGTTTTGTTTATTGCTTAAAAAAGAGAGTATGTTCAGTAAGCTTCACTTACATAGCGTTTTTCTATAAAATAGGAGGAGTGCAGTCTATGAAGATTTCATTCTGGAGCCTTTAATTTTTTTCATGTTAGAAATGCTTAAGAATACAGTCTATTTTTTTTTTTTAAGAAGGGGAAAAATGCCCTAACTTTTATTAATAAGCAAAAGTACCACAGAAACTGTTATTCTGTTGCTATGCACAATGTTGATAATTCCAAGAAAAATTCTGAATCCTGACAGTGGTGGTAGCATAATAAGTGGTTTTCAGATCTCTGCATGTTGAACTAACCGTTTGATAAGCTTATGGTAGATATATGCCAAAAAAGTACAAGGGGGACCTATGAGCTTTTCACCAGGAAGGGTTTCAAGGACGCAGATCTGACATACAGCTCACAGTTTTTCTAGTCTGTGCTGCTGTGGCACCTGAGGGCTGACACAAGCTAGATGAGTGAATTCACAAGGGATGGTCTTTCTTGCAAACATCACAGTCTAGATAAAAAGCTGGTAATGTTAAGGCATGGGAGGTTAAATCAGAACAATTCAAAGCTCTCCGAAAAAGTGAAGAGTCCTTGTTTGGTGACTACATTAGCTGCTTCAACTAGATTGCTAGTTTTTTTCCTCAAACATTGGAGCAGGGAGACTGTAGCATCAAGAAGGTGGAATGACATGACTTGGAGGCATCTTTCAGAGAGGATGCTACCTTGTTAATCCTTGTTTGCTAATCCTGGTCCGCATTAGTGCAATTGTTTTTAACAGCAGGTGACAGCTGTGATTGCAGTGAAACTAACAGTGTGGTTTAGTTGTGAGCATAAAGTAGGTCAAACATGTTCTGTGCATTTTTTGAAAGATACATTAAGCCTTCTTAGTAAGCATCTAATCTTACCTTGAAAAGCTAATAAGATGTGTGCATGTACACACATGCACACACTTGTATATCAATTTTGGTATTGATGGGTGTATTTGAGACCAACAGAGTGGCCAATGGTAATTGCTAAGTCAAGGCATTCTGTGTGATTCTATAAACATTAATGCACAAGCACCATGAAGACCCTATAGAGTAGACAAGGTACTAAGCCCAAACAATTTGAAGGTCTACATTTGCTATAAACTTCTGCTGCCTAGAAGCTGGATAAAAAATTCTTCACTTGATTTTTTTATCCAGCATCACATCTCGAACTTAATACTTACACACAGTCAAAGATTTTTAATGCTGAATTATATTACCAAGAAAAATAGTAGGAAAACATGATGTTAATCTGTTACAAGTTTTGATTTATTGAGCTGTGATTGGGCAGTTTTGATAGAGGTTGCCTTGTAATCATTTTTCTCTACACTTCTCTGTTGGTTTTCTTGAGCTGGCTGAATTATACAAAGGTGCTGATTTTATACATTTATTTCATAGAGTAGTCTTATAATTCAAATTCTCTACAGATATAAAAACCCTTTATATTTGGATAAAACCTTCAGAGTGAGCTTATGTATTTGCATTGGAATTCATATACTGGTCTGCTCAGGGTGATTACGAGTTTGTGTTCAATGTGAAAATTAGTGGCATGGATATTTTCTTTAATGCAGTATTTTTTTTGACGTTTTCGAGGAACACTGGAGCAGTTTGCTACTACAGCAGTATGTCCTGAGCTTGTTAGAAATATTATGAAGTAGATTTTCTTTCTAAAATCCAAGTGTGCTCAAAGGGTTGCCTCTAGGCTTCCTGCAGTGGCCGTGTTTTCTACTATTTTCACTGCCCTTCCCCCTCTTTCTTGCAGAAAAGCTCTGCAGCAGAAACTCATTGGATAGCCAGCTGCCCTGTTTTCAAATCTGAGAGATTTCTTGAAAACATCCCAGCTTTGTATGATTTTGTTACTGTTGGTATTCTCATTTGATCCAGTGCCTTGGACAGTGGCTTCTTACTAGTTTTGGCTGACCCCAGCTTTTTAAAGTTAATTGCTTTTACCTGGAAAAATTAACTTGTTCACTATTTCTATTCAGATCTCTGATTTAAAGTGCTCAAAACCAGCTATTAAAATACTTTAGTTTAGTTATTGATTTAGTTGAATTTTAATTCTTTTTACTTCACACCCTTTTTTAATGAGTTAGGATATTTGCCAGTAAAACAGATAGAAGAGCTAATCTCCAAACACACCTGGATAGCAAAGTCAGCAGTGCATGAGATTATAATTCATACTTTCCGAGCCTAGGTCTGTTTGACTTGACTAGACATGCTCTAAAAAATTATGTAATTAAAAAGAATTCATGAAAGCTTGTTATGAAGACAAGTTTTAGTGTTATTCTGTGATATGAATTTATCTCATCTTTGAAAGAATTATTTGTATGAAAATCTTGCTTAAACGTATGTTCTGTAGGAAACAAAAGAAAATGTTTAACCTTTTTTTGTGCATTTAGACAAGACAACTAATTTTAATGAAGCCACAGTTAATTTATAAGTAGTATTTTCTGTGCAATAATTAAAATATTTTGTTTTCTTTATTTTCTCTGTCTGTAAATAAAAGCATGGACAAAAATCTACTACAAATTCAATGTTTAATCTTTGTATCTTTAAATGTCATGCTCGGAGCTCTCAGTATTTACTTCTCATGGAAAGGTTGTGGGGAGAAACTGAATTTGATTATTACAATATGAGTCTATTTCTTCCTATTTATTTTCAGTATTAGTAGCAGCTGTCAGTTTTTGCATGCTTCCAATGAGTTTTAAAGTATTCAACATTTATTTCTTCTTGACATTCTAGGTTTGTTGCATTGACCCCTTGGAGAGTGTATCATCTGACTTCTCTTATAATACTTGGAGTGTTAATTTTTCAGATAATGAAGGATTTGGTATTCTCAAAGCTAAAAGGTAAGTGTACTGCTAGACTTCTGTGCTTAAACACCTGCAATTTGGAGCATGCTAATTCATTACTAAAACTAGTTCAATATTATGATTATTGTAGAAGTATCAACTAATTTTAGAGAGTGATAGTAGATCTGTGATGGTCTATTTACATTTCAATTGAGTTTTGCTACATTTTATAGGAAGGGCATTAGGAGATTTGTTTCAGCATTTAGATGAATGTAATTGTTAGGAGTGGGCAGTCATTCTTGTTTCTTAACTGCTATGTCTGAAAATGCATTATTTTCTAAAATACAGAGTTTTCCTAAACATTCATACTTCTTCCAATATTAATCATGTCATTTTTGGAAATTTTGGGACATCCAATATAAATCTGAAATTTGTAAATAGATAGAGAAAATACCTATCTTACCACAATTGAAATAAGAAGTGAATAGTATTTTCTTTTCACTTTGTAAAGCATTTAGTCTCCAGAGCATAAAAAGTCTTACATGAATACAACCAATTTTGAAAGGGATTTTGAGTTTGTTGGCTGGTCTAGTATTTTGGAATTTTTTTTTTCATTCCTGTCCTATACTTCTTTGCCATCTTGGAAAATTCTTTGACAAAATACTCGTCCTAAGTTTTAATTTTCATTGCCAGGAAGTGGGGTTTTTTTTAAGATTCTTATTTTGCTTTTTGTTTGTTGTTAAATCCCATGCAAAATGAGGGAGAGGCCCCTTGAATTTTCATTCTAGGGGAGACCACTTCAGAAGTTTCAGAAGTTTGAAAAACCATCTGAACATAGTACAAAAGTAGGAAATAGACATTAGAGAAGCATGGTTTTCCTCTTTGATGTACTAACACATCATTTCTGACTGCTAAAGCCAAGTTGTTCCTTGCTAAATTACAGCAGGTATTTGCTACCTTTTCTGAAGGATGATTTACTGGCATTTCCTTTTCTGGGAGTCTTGGTTACCATTCTATTTTCTGCTTGAGTATTACATGCCCAGAGGCCAACTTATAAAGCTAAGCAGAATTTGATTTTTTTAAGCTCTATGCTGTATAAATCACCACAAACACTGAATACCTTGCTAGCTGGAAGGCAATAATTTAGGTAAATTCACTCATACCTGTAAATAATATTTTTGTAGTGACCAAATCCAGGATGTACCACTCTTGTGTGATTATTTAACCGTTCATTTTAGAGATGAGGCTAGGAAGATTTCTGTTTCTTAGCTTATAGAATAATTACTTACTGTAGTAAACTCCTTTATTTTGCTATTTTATTTGATACCATTGTAGACAGAGTTCAAGAAGAACCAGGCTCTCAAAGTAATACTGCAGGAGTCTTGTGGTAATAAATAGAAATCAATGAAGTGCCACCCCAAAAAACAGAAAAAATTCCAGTATAACACATCTGCTTCACATTTCCAGCCAGCCACTAGATGGCAAGACTATTACAGATTCATGAGGAATGTAAAGAGGTTTCAGTATGTAGACATAAAGGGTATGTTGATGTAAAAGTTATGTTGCTTATCATCTTCATGGCATGCTTCCATGTGGAAATGTAGCCATAGAAGTTCCTGACTTTTTCCATTTATGATTTAAACTGTATGTTAATTTACAGAAAGCAATTAAAAATGGTTACTGTAAGATAAAGATAACATAGCTTTCCTGTTTGACTGATACAGAGAATTCCTTGGTCATTTTGTCCCACTTCTGAACATGTTCTATGAATAAAAATAAAAATGCTTTGTGATTTAGTGCATTGTGTTTCATCTTACATTCCTACAATTGCAGGTGCGCAGCTTTGGAGGGCCATCACTGGCAGGTAGGTATTTTATTTTTAATGCATGGTTATTTATTACTATATTTTTTATAATTGGCCTGAAATTTTTTAAGAAGTCTGTTTTCCTCTAATGAATTATTTTGATCTGAAAATATTTTCTAAGTTTGTTACTGCTTGTTCATAGCTTTTAATAAATTCTTTCTTCTGATTTGAGTTATATGAAAGTACAGAGTAGTATATCAGAATAGTTCTGGCTTTTTCTTACACTAGGATTATCATGTTTTGTGTTTTCTGAGAATGAGTTCTTTCTTTGAAAAGTGAGATAATACTGTGTTGGTCAAGAGGTAACTTTTAGAACTTCATTATTACCAGTGCTGCTGACTGAAAGTAGGTAAGCTTGCTGGGGTTTCTCTTCAAATCAACACAAGTAATTGATCGTTATAATTGCCAATAAATATTAGTTGATATCCATATGAATAGAAATTAATAATTCTGAAGCTTATTGACTTGTCATTGACCTGTCTTAGTTAAATGTTTTTATCATGTTAGTGGAGAGTATATAATTTATTCAATTTGTGTCAGTGGTCCTGGTTCCAGCCAGGACAAGGTTAATTTTTGCAGTAGCCAAAAGGGGCATGGCCAGGATCCAGAGGTTATTCTCTACTACCTCTCATTTTCCAGGGATAGGGGCAAGAGTGCCTCCCAGGTCAGGTAGTGTGGCAGCAAGGTCAGGTGTGGTCAGGGATTTATGCATGGCATGTGAATCATTCATCTGCCACTCTGATATTGTTGCTGTTGCTGTTTATTGTTCTTTCTCGTTGCTGTTTCCCATAAATTTTTCTTATTTCAATCCGTGACCTTTACCTTTTTTGTCTCCAGTTCTCCTCTTCAGCCCTCCACAGGGGGAGGGGTCATGGGGGAGTGAGCAGTGTGTGGTTTGGAGTGTTTAGGTGGGAACACTGAATTGGGGAACACCATTCCTTAAGCACAGCAGCAGTTTAAGCAATGTCTAAACAATTTGCAGACAATCCATTTTCAGAAAAAAAGATTGCATATTTAAGGCATTATTCTTCTAAGCAGACCATCAGGATTTATTATATATCTGACATAGTTCGAAAACATATCCACTGGTACACTATCGTATTATAGCCTGACACTGAAGAAACAGTAATGCAAAGTTTAAAAAGGGAAGATGCCAGGTTTTATTCTCCTTCTAGAGACAGATACCAGTGTCATAGAAATTACAGAAAGCAATTCAGATGTGCAGCTCCGGTTCAATTTCATACCTCTAAACTTCCACAGGTATGAAATCTCCTCAGACTTTCCTTTAAGCATGAAATGAAGCAATGTGGAATTGATGGCAGCTTAGTTCAAGAACAAAGCGGAGTAAAATGCTTCTTTTACTATAGCTGGTGCTACTTTGTGTATCTGTGTAGAGTGGCAGTGCTTCAATAATTTTAATTGAGAGGCTATTGCTGTGGCACAGTAGATTAGTGTGATTTATGTTTCATTTCTTCCACCTGTAAATTTACATAAAATTTACATAAAGTTTACTATCTTTTGGGTTTTGAATCTGACTTTGTCTGTTTACGTTTGAGAAGAGGAAGGCAAAGAAAGTTAAATTACTGGTGAAGTTGAAGGAAACATAGGGTTTTGACTGCCTTTTGTTTCCATGAAAAATAATTCTGCAGTCTGATACTTTTTTTTTGTCTTACTTCCCAGTTCATCAGGTCTCCAAACAAGAATAGTTCATTTTAATGAAAAGACTATAAATAGTACTTAAAATATCTTGGATTTAGGTTTCCAGTTGTTCAGAATTCTGGACTTGATTTGCTGTTCTGTGCGGAGACAATGCAGAGAGGGGAAAAGAGAATTTGATGAGCTCACCATAGCTCATGCCCTTGGGTAATATAATAGAAGCATTGTATGTGTCCATCTAGCCCAGCAGCTGCTCTCTGAAGGGATCCAGCCAGGAGAAACACGACCTTGGGTAATGTCCTGCATTAAAGCAGACAAGCTTGCAAGGTTCTCCTGGTGTACTTTCCCTGCAGCTTCCAGTTGGACCTTACCCTCCATCCCCCCAAGCTGTTCTAGGTGGACCTTCCATGAATTAGTCTCATTGCTTTTGTTCTTACAAACCTCTGCTGTTGGCAGCATCCTGTAGCACAGAGATCCACAGCTGAACCACGTGCTTTGTGAACAGTTTTCTGTTTGTTTACTGCTCTGTAATAGTTTGTAAGCTCTTCCTACATTTTTTTCTTGTTTGAAGAAATATTGAGCAATTACTCTCTATTAGTATTCTCCAGCAAGCTGTGACTTTATAAACTTCTGTCCTGTCCTGTTTTTTTCAGTTTATGACTGCTTAATTTTTCCCAAAATAGAGGTTCTCTGAGTTTTCATGTCTTCATTGTGCTTTTCTGCACTTTTCTTCCATATCTGTTCTTCTTTTTGTTGGGGGGACAGAATTACAAATAGCATCCAGCATTCAGAGGCATCCTTGGATTATATGTTGTCCCTCCCTTTTTTTCATGACAAATCCCAACATGTGATAGGGGTTTTTTTACCTCTACTGAGCTCTGAGATGATGTTGTCATGGATATATAATGACTTCAAGGTAATGTCGTAGTAGTAGTAGTAGTAAAGATCAGCTTAAAGCCCATGTGACTTTAAAAGTTTTTTGTTTTTTTTTTTCTCTTTGAATTTCTTCACATTTCATCTGCCTTTTTGCAAGAAATCGTGTGATGCTTGATTAAATTCTGCTGTTCCTTGCAACTGGTCTCTGTCTTCACCAGAGTAATTCCTCTCATTTCTCATGGCTTCTCAGGCTCCATAAAAGCATTTGATGAGAAGCCTTGTTGAAAGCCTTCTCAGAAATCCAGGTGATTTTTTATGGACATCTGTGTTTGTCTAAAAGCAGGTTGACTTTTTGAAAGGGCAGAAGGTTTGTGATACGATGTCCTTTACAGCTTACATTAGGACAGGCATGCATGTCCTTTGTTAGTTTTCCTGACAGTTTGCACAGAGCAGAGATGAGTGTTTGGTGGTTTGCAATTCTCTGGCTCTTGCGTACCTTCCCTAAAAATAGATATTGCTTTAGACACTTCACAGTCCTCTGCCTTAAGGCAGCTTTAAGAGACACTGTTTAACCTAAGTGAAATTTAAACTGTTGCACCCAACCTTTCATTTATATCTTTTATACATTCACATAAAGACTTTACATTTGTTTGCATTGTGGGTGGGTTTTTCTTTTTCTGAATGCTACTATAAATGTGTCTATTGATTGTGTTGAAATTGAAAGAACTTCTGTAAGATGTTGAGGCTGGGTGCATGGTTCCTTTTCATTTTATTCAAAATTGTATATGAAAAACTGTTTTCATGTTATCAAATATGAGCAAGATGTACCAAATGTATCCCCATATCTAGCAGAGAAAAACCTGATCTAAAGTAGCTTACAGAGAAAAAATGTGGTAGATCTGTGATATTTTCAGTGAGAGATAATGCCTATTCTAATAAATGTCTATTCTAATAAATGTGTACATGATTTTTTTTTTGGCATCATGGCCCTACAGCTCTGCATCAATAGTTTGTAACTGCCTTAAGGACTGTGCTGAATGGCTGTATGCAGGCAGGAAAGGATTTCTGGTCTGTGCCAACTTTGAAACTCCTTTGGATTGTTTTAGCAAGTGCTAGTTGGTATCTGCCAGAAATGTTCTAAGAGCTATTTTGATGTTTTAACTGCACAACTGACCAATTCTAGTGCCTGACAGAATTGCCACACACAGTTTGGTTTACCAAAACAGATGTAGATAGAAAGTACCAAAAAATTATCTGAACAAACTCATTTCCTGCCCTACCTTTTTGTTATGTGGTTTTGGTTTTGAAAGTTAATATCAGTCAGTCACTATCACAGTAGGATGTTTCGTAAATGATGGCACTGATTTCTGATGAGTTATGTAGTGAAATGGTAAACTTCTGGTAGTTGGAGGGTGAATTACCAACTGTGACTGTTCTGAAACTTGCATTTTTTCAGCATTAATGTGCATTGTGTATTTCGTCTGCTGCATGTACATTCCAAGTATCAGAGACAGAAGTACTTCAATGAAAATGCTGATTTGTGGCACTTGTTTTTGGTCCTCCTTCGTCTTTGTTGAGCACTGCTGATTAGTCAAAGCAAGCATAGCCTCACTTTTTTCATTGCCATAACTTAAATACAGAATGCTTGTTGTCTCACATGTAAAATGTGTCTGTGTAAGAAGACCTGTGATTGTATTTCTAAAGGAATAATTTAGTACTATTTTATGTTTAAAATTTCAAACTGAAAATAAGCTGAACCTTCCTTAGGGAAGGTAGCACTGAAGCACCTTTTTTTTCCTAATCTGGTTCTGTTTCTGAGGAACTGCTGTACTGGTGCCTTGCCTTTTTTAAAAATGGGTGACAGCTGTTAAAGGAGCATTGGTAAAGATCACTTATTAAATTACTTTTCCTCATTATAAAGCTGTTTTACTTCTTTCTATCCTAGTGGTATTTCTTTGAAATCTGGGGCTTCTCTAGTCAGTAGATGTGTTAAAATAGCCGCAGGAATTGTAGCACACCTTCATTTCTTGGGTGGTCAAACTTAAGGTGAAATTAATATTAATGCAAAATTATTCTTTTATAGCAAGCCTAAAAAAAACAAGCCCTAGTGACAGCCTGAGAAGGGACTAAGCCACAGTCCTTTTAAATGGCCATCAGAGAGTCAGTGAAGAGAATAAGCCAGAAAGAAAAGAGTTAATGCTCTGAAGACCAGCAAGCTCTGCATAGCTTGTTTTCAGTCTCCTGTTATGTTTTATCATTTTCTCAAATCAAGGCTATTGATTTCTGGGAGGAGCCTTCCCTGACCAGTCATGGTGTTAAGTCCCCTACTGCACTAATGGCTGCTAGAGCCACACAGACTGCAGTAGGTGTGTGGTCCTTACTGTATTATTATTCATTGAATGTGTTGGATGTAATCCTTTGGGCTGTGAAAATAAATCCTGAAGGGGTTCTCCTGGCCTTGCAGGTTGAAAGAAAGGGGTTTTTTATTATTCCCAAGGTTATTTTATTATTCCTAAAGAACATGTTCTCCTCTGCTCCTAAGAGGAGGGAAAAATAAGAAGGTGCAGCACCATGAACAGCGTGTCTCATCTGCTGCCGCTCATATGATCATGTCAATGAAGATTTGGAATTCCTTAAGAAGAAACAGTAACATTTACAAGAGAAAAAGGACACTTCTTGGTCAAAGCTTTTAACTGGCAGCCGTCTTTACTGAAGCACTTTAGGAACTGATGTTGAAAACCGTGGGTTAGTATTGAAGCACCCTTGAAGCTCGGTAGTTAGCTAACTGGGATATTTCTGAAATAATAGCCTTCACTGATAGAAGGTTACAAACAGACACACAGAGGTTATTTTCTAAGCCCAGGACATTCCTCTTCCTCACCACCTCCCTCCTCCAGTCCCTTCTTTGTGGATTCTTTTTATGAGAGTCAGCTGTGGTGATACTGCTGGACTCCCAGAGCTGCCCACTTCCAAGCGAGTGTTACTGTTTGGTAGGCAACAACATCCATTACTGGGTCAGCTGATGTGACAGATCAGCTTCAGATTCAGGTCATAGCTTTTCCAGACCTGAATTCATCTTTTGAGCTACACTGATTTCACACTTGCATCAGCCTAGCTCATAGACATTTGTGTGCATTACAATGGTCAGTGTGTTCTGAAGAACAGTATTCTGTACTAGCACCATTCAGAGCTTGACAGACTTCACATAATGTGACTATTGGCTTTTTTCCAAGAAGAAAAAACACTTTTGAACTCATCATAATTCCATAATGCACTTGTGCAAAATTATTCCTAATATGTCACTGAGAGCAATGAAAAAAATTCTTCTTGTGTTGTCCCTAAGTATAAATGAGACAATTGCCCCTTTCATCTAATTACCATGCTTTGTTTATTATAGCAGAGGCTTTACATACCTCTGATTTGCATATGTTTTGCCTGCTGGGTTTGCTTAAGACAATCTGCAAGTCATGTGCTTAAATATTTCTGATGTAGTCTGCTTAGTCTAATTTCATGATCAATGGAGAAAGATTTGAAATACTTCCTGAGATGTATATCCTGATCTATCTCTTCCCAAACAAATGACTGTGGGCTGGTCAGGTATACTGAGTCTTAATGATGACTGTTTCCCTTGAATATATGCAGGAAGCCTAGGGTGGTGAGACAAGTGAGGACATTTACAGCCCTTGTGTCATTGCTCCCTGTCGATCTGAAGGCTTGGCTGTTTTGGAGATGCCATTGATTGCTGCTTGTGGCTACAATAAGAAGCTGACTCTTGCCACAACAGACAAGAATACCAATCCACAGCAGTAACAACCTTAAGGCATGAGAAATTGATTTATTTATCTGAAATGAGACTCAGGCACAGTATGATTGTGCATTCAGATCACTTTTGAGACACCAAGGATATGCTGCTTCACTGTATCTCAAAAATCCTGTCCTTCAGGGTGTTGCAAAGAGATTTCTTTGCAGATGAGTGGATTAGGAAATAAGAGGTCTTCTTCCATTAGGAACTCCAACAAGATCAAGGCTGTAGCAGAAGTGTTCCTGTTTTACACTTGTTAATCCGTTTCCCTGATGTTATAGATAGGAACAAACGTAATGTAAGCCAAGGGTAGTCATGTGGGCCAGTCAGTACTAAAACACGGCACCATCAGCTCCAGTTTCTGTTGCGTAGTCTCTTTGTCTTGTTTGGTCATCCAGACAGGATCCATTCCTCACATGGCCCTACACAAATACACAACCTGGATACAGACTGAAGAAAATACTTCCTGTGGACCTACATTAAGGCAGAGGGCAGAATATAGTCTAACAGATAAATAGATACAAATAAGCTCCAGAAAGCAAATATTTGCTGCTTCAGTTATGTCAGTATAATCTGAAGGCATCTGGAGTTCTCAAAGATTTCCAGCCTTGGTATTTCATAGTGGTTGCTGTTCTGTTCATTTCGGCTCATATATTCATATGAGTTTCTGTTGGAAGATATATATGGCTGGATAACATACCTCAAACAATTCTGCTTCAAATAAGGTTCCCCCAAATGTTCTTAGTATATCGTAGTATATTACAGTCCTTCAGGAAGTGGGTGCATACTTGCAGAAAGCAAATGGAAATTGAGTTTAATTTGCACCCTAAACCTGTACTTTTTCAGTGGCCGCTGTACTGTTCAAATACCAGATTGTAATTTTCCTTTTTTTTTTTTTTATAATGTGTTGCCACAACTCAGGCAGCAATATGTGTGGTGGGGCTTTCTCTTAAGGCACTTTACACATAAATTATCAAACCTAATGCAGATTGCAGAAAGATTTGTCTACATTGCAAAAACCTCTTGATGCTTCAACTTTTTTTTTTTTTTTTTAATATTATGGGACCTTATTCCTGCTTTCTGGCTAGTTATTTCCAAATTGTTAGCTACCTTTCTAAGTAATGTATTTTGCCGGGTTTGTTTGATTTACATTGATACATGATAAAACCAACATGCTGGTAAAGTTTTTTCTTACAGGAGCAAAACTCAATACTTCCATAAAAATGCTGTAACTTCGGTAAAAGTGTCACACTTAGCCTGAAAAATGTTTAATACCTTTTTCTATACAATGACACTATATTCTATAAGGTTGGTTGGTTCTTTTTTTGTTTAAGGGGAGGGGAAATGAGGAATGTTGCACAGCATTTGTAGGTGTCATGTATCTCACTGGTAGAAATAGTTGGCTTGTTTGACTTGTTATTTTTCTTATATTTGCTAGAAATAATATGTAGTGCAATATAACCAATTTCTTCTCACATAGAGTGGTTTGCAGACTTTTGAAGTCAGGCCTACTTTCTGTGGTTCTCTCGTAATTTGGTTTTATCTCAATTTTGTCTTAGCCATCACACGGCATTTTCTTCTCTTCCTTCTCCCCAGAAGCTCAACAACTCACCTTTCATTATGAAGGGTACACAGAAGAGATGAGGAGAAAATGTTGGAATCGTCCCGTTTCTTTACAATTGCCAAATAAATATTGTATTCCTCTTTATGTAAGCCTTACTTGCCTTCTGTCCCTGTTAGATAAACATAAAGGTTAAACATTATCTTGGCTGTAAGAAGAGAACTTCTGAAGAAGTAAGGACAGAAACAAAGAACCAGCAGAATTGTACTGGGGCTACTTTGTTTTTATACAAGGATGTATTCTAACCCAGTTATGTTTACAGAAACTGTCATTATTTGTGTGTCAGTATCTCTGTTGCTCTGAGCATGATGCTCAAACTGAGCAACATCAGTAAGCACTTATATCAGTATAATGTAAAAGACATGACTTTTGCTGTATATGGTAAATATCTTGTAAATGCATCTTAGGCATAGATTTTTTTCTTCCTAAGACTTGTAAATAACTCAAGTAGAAACATTCTCCTTTTCCACTACACTGCTTTTTTAATAAGTTGTTTCCCATTTTATGTTTATGCACTTGGCTTGTCAAATACAGTGTGTCCCTTATGAGTTAGGGTAGTTGATTCTGTGCCATTTCCCAGTCTGATCTCCTATACATTTTGAACCCTGACTCTGTTCTTTCCAGTGTCTGCCACTCCTCCTAGGGTATTGCAACTCACTCATCTGAAGGATTAAGGCAAATACTGAATGAATATGTTAAGGACATACCAGTCTCATATAAAAAGGCACTTCTAATGCCCTGTCCTTGCCCTTTGGTATAGCTTTTCAAATAAATGTGAAGTTATGGGGATTGCATATGTGCTGTATTTTTGCAGTTTGCTTTTAAGTGTCATATAGTAGAATTTCAAAAGCCTTGTAGCAGTTGAGATGTATGCTTTCATCTTTTCTTCAGGACAGGCTGTGTACTTTTAAAAAAGTAATGTGCCTTCTTTTTACTTTTTTGGACACTGATAATCCTCCTTGACTGCTTTAACAGCTTCTTAATTACTTGGATAGCCCTTTTTTTCTAGTTTTACTTCATAAACCCTAATTCCTAGAGAAATTTATTACTTTACTTATTTGTCCCACAATCTTGTCCTTTCCTCTACCCCAATGGCTAGGAAATCAAAATTATTCAGAATTATTTTAAACTTTTAGTTCTATTTAGAGAGCTCTGAGTGCATTCCATGTTGTTTATTTTGGTGTTCCAGTACTGAGATACTAAGGAATCATTCAGAAGACTGCTGTAGTGTACCTCTGGGAAATCTTTTTCTTCTGTTCTGGTAACAGAAGTGTTCTTAAACAAATATTCAATTAAATTTTTGAGATTCAAAAGAATACCCCATATAGTCTTATTTGATAGTTGTTTTTCAGTCTTACTAAACTCACAAACAGGTTATTTCAGTTATAATTTCTAAGCATATTGTTTGAAAGCTTTTTGAGGTGTGTGTGTTCTGTTTGTATTTTCTCAGGGATAAACAAATATTATTCCTTTATTAAGCCAGAAGGATTAATTTCATGAAGGAACTCAAGGCAATTTCATGTGGAGGTTTCAAAAGATCCTTATACCTAGTATTGTGGTTGGACTGGATGATCTTGAAAGCCTTTGCCAATCTAAATAATTCTGTGATTTTTACCAGTTTGCCTTCATGCTGGGAAAAAAAATTATCTGGGTACTGTGAGATGTGTATTTTTACTACACTTAATTAAGTTTGAAATACTTATTTTTAAAAATTTTTTAAAATTTTGTAGTACTTTGTTCAAGTGAAGTCTCTGCATCCATCATTAAATGTGTGAAAGAAATATCTGACATAAGTGCAGTTTGTGTAAACTGCTGATTGTGCTGCATCCTGTGCAAAAGTAGCTCAGTAATTAATTTCCTTAGTTACACATTGGTAAAAATTAAATGCTACACTCAGCTGGTCATAGTCTGTGGTGATGGGAGGACTGATATACAGCTTTTGTTTGTCATCTTTTGTTTAAACATAGTGCATTTTTTCTTGGGCAATTTTCAACATATAGCAAAGCCAGCTCTATTCTATGTTAGATATTTTGAAGTATGGAGCTGCAGTCACTGTTCAGTTATTTGTGAGAGCTTTGCTTCTGGGTCCACTTTGTCTAAAATGCAGTTCTGTTAAAGGCATCTGTGAGTGCAGGCAGGTGGATTTGCCTGTTGTGAACAGCCTAAGAGCTGCTAATTCAGAGCTGACCCAGTTCTGACATGGCCACTGGCATGTCGTGTGCCACCCATGATGTCATCAGTGGGGAAAAAATGCAACCTCCACACTGCTGCCTGCCATCATCTCAACTTTCTCGTGTCTTTTTTTTGTCACTGCGTTTATTGTAATGCTAGAATGTTTATTTTGATCTCAGCACTAACCAAATATTAGATAGAAGATACGTAGAATTGAAGGTATTTGGTTGTTTTGTTTTGTTTTTTTTTTAGTTCAGCTTTTTTCTAGAACTTTGAAAATAAAAGAACTTCTTAAAGCTGATGGAGTTGAAAGGAAAGTTATAAAGCAAATATAAAAAATTACAGTAAGTACTCAGTAAGGAGTGCTTAGATCTACTCTTCCATCTTAGACAAGAGCAAGTATGGCAAGTGCTGCATTTGAATTTGCAAACTTGGACTGTGTGGTCGCCTGTTCTTTGGCAAGTTTTCCCAGATTTCTGCAAGGGAATTTGGAGGAATCCTTCACTCTTGAATACTTTTGTATTTCTAACTTATACAGCAATATTGACACCAGTATTTTTTACCAACCAAGCTAAAGCTTTAAAAATGTTAATTACAGGGAAAACAAACCATACTCTCTTCTGAGATGTGGGCCACAATTTGAGATTTGGGCTACAATGAAAGCTACAAGCTTTTCTTAAAATACTTGCCTATCCCATCTTCCTGGGTTGACTGTGAACATCTCTGTAGAGAAAATGTATCTGAAAAACTGCAGAGAAATTGTGCTGGTACCATCCATCTCAGATTACTTTTTCTGTTTTCAGAGACCCCTTGTGAAGCAAGCAATTAATCTTGTTGTGGAGTGCAACACCCCCACAGAGAGTATCGAATGAATTAAAAGGGCAATATCTGGTTACCTCCTGAATCTAATGAAATGTTTTCTGACTGTTCTTGAGCAGGTCAGCTTTTTCATGCTAACCATAGCATCTGTTATTCTTTCCCTATTTTTTTTTTCAAAGCTGTTTGGAAATTGTCAGTACTGGCAGGCACACTTACATATTGTTGTCAATTCTGAATATTACTGCACTTTCACTATAAATATTTTGCTTTGGGTTTTGTTTGGTTTGGTTTTTTATTTGTCTCTATTTACAAATTGTTATTATAAATAGAATGCTTCAGCAGCAGGGTGTAGAAAGATACACTCTTAATTTGGCTGCCAGCCTAAATAGCATTACAGGAAAACCTGCCCAGGGATGTGATTGATGGGTATTTCATCAATAAGAAAGTGAAACTTGGAATTGAGTTTATGTGGTAGAAAGTGGCAAAGACCCTTTATATCTTAAATAAAGATTTGTCCATTTGAAGGATCCAGGAAGCTTGGACATAATCTTACCAAATGTCAGCCAAAAAGTAATGTCATGTACTTAAACTCATGTGTTGAACTTACTAGGCTCAAGTTGCAAGAACTGCCTCTTGAAGTGTGGCAACAGCCTTCCCAACCGGCTCAGACAGGGAAAGGAGATGACTTGGATTCAGTCACATCATTTTGAACAGAGCAAGTGGTTACTGCCTCTGTCAGGTCTCATCCCAAATATTTATCCCTAATCCATAAAGATTTATGAACAAGTATCCCGTATTCTGGGATTTTCTAATTTTTGTTGGGAATCCATGTGTCTTGCAATTTGTAGTTGTGACTGTGTAGAAGTAGCTTCATATCAATACAGTAGAATTGACACTAAGTTACTGACTGGAGCAATCTTTCATTACTTATTCTCAAGTGGAGATACTGTATTCCAAGGCTTTGCAGACAGCACAAACTGGAAAAAGTCAGTTCCTTGTAAAGGACATCTGTTTTCTAGTGCAATTCTCTGAGTTAGCAAAGCTATCTCTTCTAGTTCAAAGACTTCAAAGAGCTTAGGCATTAGACGTAGTAAGATGTCTAGACAGTCGGACCTTAGCTGCACATTGCTGTAGATTTGAATTGGTTAATAGGCAATAATACTTTTTTTAGAGTACCAAGGTACCAAGCCTTGCTAAAGGGAACAGAAACCTTACATACCTTACATACCTTAAATATCCGTTTTTCTAACTCTTTGTAGGTTTATGCCATAAAATAAATAAAACTATTGCCTAGTCCGGAAGCAGCCTGTCTGATTGCCACAGAGCTGCTGGATATGTTTGCCTACCTCAGAGATTTGTTTTATTTGTAAATGTAATGTTGCTATTTTTCACATTTTTTATGTATTTTAAAATGTATATTATTCTAGAATTTGGTGGGTTGCATCAAATTAGTGCCTAAACTAACAGAATATTGTTGCAACAAGTACCAGACAGATCATAAATAAAGGATGACTGCATTTTTGATGAGTGTAAGTGTGTGAATGGAATGACAGACCTCAGGCTGCTCATCAGGACAGAAGTTCACAAAGCTGACCTTTTCTAAGGGTAAAGAGTAAATTTAAGTGAAAAGAGTAATGTTTAAATGGTCATGTCCTGTGGGCTATGTTTGTTCCATTGCACATGTAATATTTTTGCCATCGGTGTTTTTATTCTATTCTTACCACTTTCCATTTTAACAGTTGAACAACTGTGAGAGATAACTTGCAATCCTGAAGTCATTTGACTTGTCATCTTAAAGGGTATTTATAAACTATAGCATTCAGGGAGCTCCCAGTGTTACCTTAAATAGACTCCTTTCAGCATTAAGAAGAAAATTGGACTGTTTCATTTTGGAATGGCTTTTCTTAAATGTAAGTCTAATGATGGTTGATTAAAAACTCCATAAAAATGGGTAGCAAGCTAAACCATATTCTGTATTTTTATATTATCACTAAAGACTATGTGAAAAACAAATGGAATGACTTATGCTAAATTTATGAAAAAGATGTTTTTCTCCTGCAAACACAAGTAGCTTTTATCCTCTTTTAACATTGCCCTATATGAACTGTTTCCTGCAGGGAGAAATGCTGCTTTTGCTCTTTTATTTTTTTGAGAAGAGTAGGGTTTGTTCCGCACAAACAACAACAAAAAAAGTGCTGGTCTCCCAACAGCCTATTGAGTTAATTTCTGTCAAATTTTCATCGTCTAAACAATTTTTAAAAGGATCATGGAAATCTGAGGGTAAGAAGAAAGAAAAAGGAGAAAGCAACTTTGATTAATTTGAGAACTTGATAAAAGAAGCAAGAAACATTTGTGATCAATTAAACAATATATACTAGTTATTGACATGGAGAGAAGAGGACATCCTTGCTCAGAATATTTAGAATGGTGATAGTCAAGAAAAAGATCAGAAGAAGTAGAGTAGTTAGGTACTTTCTATAGTAGTCAGGTTTTGACCTTTAATTGCATCTGGTTTGCCAAATGCAAGCATTAGATTACAAAACGCATGATGGAAATTATTTATAGGGGACACAAGAACATATAGTTGTAGTGGGGGTTTTTTTTGTTGTTGTTTTTAATGCTGCAGACGTCTGGGTGGTTGTAACATGTGAGGGTGTGCTTCCCAGCCCAGCATCTGATTAGTCACTAATTTAGTAAGGAATGTCCTGGCACAGTTTTGTTCAAGCATGTGAGCCTATCAGCAGAATAACATATTATATTCTTTTAGGTGTTTCAACATGCAGTTGAGTAAAACAGCTCAGCTATTTTGAAACAAACTTCATGATATTCCTTCCAATTCTCATTTTCTTCTGTTATTTCTTATTGACAGAAGGGATGAAAATATATTTCATGCTTTAAACATTTTAATTAATATTCAAAATGTTTTAGAGTCTAAATAACACCGAAGATAAATTCTATACAGTTATAAGTATTTTTTTTTTACACTAAGGGAAACAGAAAGTAACATGCTCATATTCTGCATTTTCTGCAATTTTCCATACTCAGCGAATACAGAGAATCAGACATATTAAGGTGACCAGTTTAATTATAATTTTCAGAAATAAACATTTGCTGTAGTGCAAAACCACATTCTCCCAAGTCAACCTGTATGTTATGGCCACAGCACCATATGACACACATTTCCTTTCCCTAGCTTAGATTTTCCCTAGCTCCTCTTTCAGAAGTTCAGCCTTTTTTTACTGAATGCTTGGATTAGTAGCACGATTAATAGATCACTGATGCAGTTGTGGCCATTGAGGTTACTGTAGGTCAGTTCACAGTGACAGTGAATTAAGAAAATATCTGCTAGTTGTGCTGGAACTATTCTGACAAATGTACTCATAAGGGATGTGCAAAGGCAGTGAATAGTGGGATGGCCAGGTACCAAATAATTTTTAAAAATTAAAACAAGGACCAACTATGATTTTCAGAAGATCCTTACAGGATTCTTTCTCAGTAAAATAGCTTCTGAAATTCAGTGTAGATAACTGTGAAGTTATGCAGAAATACCAGTACTAAATTCACATATAAAATAATAGTGTCTGAAGGTGACTGTAACCACTCATGAATAAGGTGTGGTCTCACAAAACCAGCATTGATTAACAGACTATATCTACTCTTAAGTATCTGTAAAAAGGACATACAGGGAAAAAGCAATGACAATCACATGCTACTCTTGCAAATCTATTTTATGTCCAAATCCTGAATACCCTGTGTGGGACTGATCTGCTAGCTTCCAGAAAACGGTACAGGAGAAAAAATAATCCAGAGTACAGCAATAAGGTAGATCAAATGCACAGAACTATTTCCTTATGAAGAACAAGTAAATGAGGTAGGACTTTTGAAAAGAGAAAAAAAGAGAAATACAATAGAGGTTTCTCAAAATACCAAGGGAAACATGCCTTCTCTCTCATACTTTTGGAATGAGGAGGCATCAAAATAGCAGACAGAAAGCTGAGGAAAAATAAAAATATGTAATAAGTTCCAGAAATCCTTGACACATGGTTGCTGTGAATATTAGAACTATAGATGGATTTTAAATATAAATTACAGGACAGTTTTTAAAAAGAAAATTAATTGAAGGCTTTTAAATAAAAAATTGCCACCTCTGGCTTTGGAAGTCTCCAAGCTGCAGACTGTTGGAAGCTGTGTTATATTTTGCAGAGCTGTCATTATGTATTATCCCATATTTTTAGTCTGTTGCTTAGGTATCCCCAGGTATTTAGTTTTGGCAAGCATTAAAGACAGCGCACGGGGCTAGATCGGTCTTTGGCAGACCCAGTCTAGCTGATCTTGGTAATACACGCATTAACTTTTTATTCAGTTAAGTGACACAGTAAGACTGAATGAAATGTAGCTGTTTATATGTGCATTTGTATATAAATTGTATATAAATGTTAAACTCTGAGCAATCTGAGAAGGGTGCATGAGATAGCTGTTGCTCAGTTTTAGACAGAGTGTCTGTTGCTACCACCACATTCCAAGGAAGTTGCAAGGTCAGTGTGTACCTTAACATTGTGCTTTTATGCATTTAGGCATGAGATCAGAGTAATATAATTAATCAGAGCAACAATATCTGAGGTTTGCATGTCTGATCTTTAAAAAAATACTGTTCTAAACACGTGTAGCTTGCCTTAGAATACAAACTGTGATGTGTTTGAACAATTACTGTATGAAGTTCTCATGTCAGGGCTGTATGGGAACAAGCTGTTTCCATTGTGTTCGCCATAAGTAGACAATTTTCTTAGAATGGGCACCTTGACAACTTCTGTCCTAACTGGTAAGCTGAATCAGATATTTTTTTATTATAATTAAAGTCTCATAAGTGTGGGAATTCAGCTGGAAATTCAATATGATGATAAACAGAAGTTTCTGAAGGTGACACATAAGTAGAACTTTAACAAAAAAGTTTAAATACTTTGCTCAAAATCCTTGCAGATGTACCTTGGAAAATACTTATTTCTTCAATCAGTAATCAAACTCAAAACATACTGAAGAGGCATTTTTTTGGTAATGAATAATTTTAGCAAATGGAAATAAGTCTTTTGGGGCTTTCTTAGTTAGTGAAAGGAGGTGAAAAGCTCTACAGGTTACCTGAAAAGCAGTTGAAATATTATGTATTTAAAGTGGTCTGAATGTTTCCCAAATAAATTATTTTGGGGGTTGGTTTTTTTTGTGGGTTTGTTTTGTTTTGAATTTAGGTTGTTTGGGTGGGGGTTTTTTTGTATGTGTAGTTTGTTTGTTGGTTTTTTTTAATATTAAAAAACCACCTCACTGAATTGTAGTAGAAGTTTGAGTAGAGAGGGTTTTTGCTACCCTCCTACTTCCCTTCTTTATAGGAACATCTATGGGAATATCCAGGGAGATGGGTTCAATTATCTTTATACAAGAATAATACATGAATAAAGGAAACAGCAAAAGCTGTGATAAAATGTTGTGTGTTTTACAGATTTCTATAGATATGTACAAATTTATATATCAGTAACTTCTAAATTGAAAACATAATTTTTCAGTCCTCTAGCAGCAAATTGTACTTTTAAAATGTATTTCATACAACTTAATAAAAAGGATTATTTATACATCTTTTGATGTCCATTTAAAAATGAGGGGAAAGGAAGTTTTAGCAATGACAGGAGCAGTTGTCATGCTGTACAATACAAATGGTCTATGCCTGTGTTCGAAACCACCTTACAAAATGCACTGAATTTAAATAGAAATTAATGGCAAAGGAGTAGGGAATGGCAAATTTGTCTTTGGGATAAAAGCCTAGCTAGCTGAAGTTAGTTTTGTCTTCCCAGCAGTTGTGTCAGCCTCTCAGCAGAATGTCATCCTCTGCTGAGGGTGAAGGTTATCGGGTGCTCTGCCCTTCTGGCTGAGTGCTCTGGCAGCGCTGTCCTGGCCAGCTCGAGGGATTCCTCTCAGTCACAACTCAGCAGGTGCCCTTGCTGACAAACGGGTTAAGCTGCAGGCCCTCATTGATCATCATCTCTCCTCTGAACCCTTCTTGATTTCTACTAGCCCAGGCGCCATTTGACTGTAGTTTTTGGGGGAAGGTGTGGGTGTGGGAGAGCACTGAGGTCTCTCTTGCAGTCTTGGCTGCCTCTTTGCCTTTTCCATGCAGCTGTGTGGTGTTGCATTGGCCTCCCATTGCTTTAAATGTGCAGATGATACACAGAGAGCTGGATATTAAAAGACCAGATTGTTTGGGTTTGACAAGTATTCACTTTAGAGAAACTCTGTGAAGAAATTGGTTTAGCCAGTCACTTCAGGATAAAATTAGCTTTGTTTTAATCAGTGCACTCAGAATTAACCATCTTACCCAGCTTCTAATCGTGTATGTGTATGAATTGCCATCATGTGAAACATACTGTTCTTTGTATAATGTCTTTCTTGCTGCTGCTTCTCATTATTACCTATCTTACTCTTTTATGTTGTCACAAGTGATACTATGTAGAACTATTTTCTTTGAGTTTTGATGTTAGCATTTAAAAAGTTTATGTCTGCTTTCTCTCTTCAGCTAGTAGGGCTATAATGTGAGGTCAAAATGTAATATGGACTGTGGTGACAGGTTCCTATATGTTTTTAAACCAGCTGGTTGCTCAGCATACACAAATATGTGCTTTCTAAAGTGGCATGCACTCTGACATTTTCTACCCGATTTTAGTTTGTAGATACTTTAAACTTCTTTTATATAAATGTACATGTTACTGTTTTTCTTTTAGTATATCAGAATTCCTAATTTGCTGTTACAAGTGTTGGAGTTGGAAAGTAGCATACAGATCTAGCATACAGATTACTATCATATGAAAATATGGCCTTGAAACTGAGTCATGTTAGTGACAATTTAATCATCTTTTCTTTTGCTGCAGCTGCACAGTTTTATAAACCACCACACTGTGACTGAAGAAAGACAATTCTAATGAAAAAAAGCTCTTTTTAAAGGGAGAGAATATTATTGTAATTTTACCATAGGCCATGTAAACTAGAATGAACTCTAGATGAACTAGAGAGTTCATCTCATCACATAATAAGCAAATAAATAGATAAGTTGATATTAGTAAGTCGATAAATTTGCAATCATTTAGTCATCTGTCTCACTTCCACTATACAGGCATTGAAAAAGGCTGTGGAGCTTAAGGAATCAAAATAAGTCATACCTACTATGATTTGGCTAGCAATTCTGAGTATTAATCAATACTTTGGCTCTTTGTGCTGGGATGGAAGAGTAGGGTTGGTGTCGGTGAAAATGATGAATGATACATAACTGTGTGCTGTGCTTACATTATAATGTACTTGAAGTCCTGCAGTTATTCATCCTTAAGCTTCTAAGGCCTAATTCAGAACTGGTGATCTGGACTTGAATCTAGTTATGGCTTGCAATTGCACTAATCCCTCTCTGAAGAGATTTTCTTAGGCTGCACCAAAGAAGAAATTATATGATTAGATGGAAAAGTGGCTCCTATCCTCATGTTCATAGTATGATTGCAGCACTGAAATAATGGTGGGTCATCTAAGCAAACTGTGAGCATACCAGCAGCATCTTTTAGACATAGGTGCTTTCAGTATGTGGTCTGAGTATCTTGCTGTATAGTCAGCCTTTTATATAATTCAACTTTTTGTCAGTAGGAAAAGAAAACAGCTGCTGAGAAGAAACAGATTCAGAGTGTTGCAAACTAAGAGACAGCTTTCTCTTGAAACCTTGAGTAGCATGTATGCCTACGGAAAAAAATGCATTTTAATGGGACTTGACTGAATTACAGATCATGAGATGAACTAATACCTTTGCAGAAATGTAGAAAAATGAATCAAATAATTTCATGAAACAATATGCAAAAGGTTTCTTGAAAATTTTGAAAAAATATTCAATTATCTTTAGAAATGGTTGACATCATTGCTAGGTGGGTTTGGATTTTTTGTTTAGTCTTTTTTTTTTTTTTTTGCCTCCAAATATTTGTTTCTTTTATAGCTGTTTAACAAGATTCCATGGCCAAAAAGTCACAGAGCAGTTGAGATTTTCACCCTTAGTGGTAAGATCTACCTTCCTGTCTCCAGCTCCTTTCCGTTTGTCACACAAATCCAGCATGATCTGTCATATTTGTAAAGAGCAAGATTTGCTATCTTCATGTGACTAAAATCTGCTTTTACAACTGCAGTTGAAGTGTCTCTTACTTCCTTTAACTCCTCTTTATGCTTGTGTTTGAAACTTGGAAATACTGTCATGCACCAGGGAGCATTATTATGCGTGCTTTGTGGGAAACACTAAAACCTCATAGTGACAATTCATTGTTGCTGATACAAGTCAGGTTTTGGTGCCTGTTGATAGTTTGCTTTCATACTCAATTTTTAATGATTCTCTAAAACTACATGTTCATGTGCTTTGTTCTGCCCAGTGAATATTTCTTGCATGTGGTATCTTGTTTAGCTTTTTGAATGTTGCACTACTTCTTTTTTGTCAAAATGGAATGCTCTTTGTGATTTTTTTCTGAAAATGCAGCTTATAATCTTAAAAATCTTTAACAATTAATTGTTTCATCCAGGTACAAATAAGAATCCTGCAAAATATGCAGATTTCCATGAAGAAAGAAAAATTTTCTTGAACACTTTTTTCCTTTGTTTTATTGGTCTTCAACGGTTGAAAGATTTTATCTTTTTCTTTTTATTTTTTTCCAATCCTGAACCTTGATACAGCTAAACACCAGATTACGTTTTGTGTGTAATAGGTGTCTTCATCTTTTTTAGCACACTGCTTACTGCTTGTGGTTACACCTGGTATAATACCCCAGCAAAGAACTGAGTGTGTTCAGCAGGTCCAGTTTGAGGATTTTTCATTTATGCTTGTGTGAAAGATTTCCTCTCTTTTAAAACCAGCCTCCTTTGTATATCTCACACACAGTAAGACCTCAAAGTTAAGTAGATATAATAAGTATTGGTAGTTTGAAGTCAGCTTTACATAGAAAGAATCGGGACAGGAACGTTTCAGCAAGTTTTGATTGAAAATACAGGAAAATTGGGCATACCCTTCAAGTTGACGAAATATAGTAAAACATCTGCTTTCTTATATGTGTAGTTACAAATATATAAATGTACACATGCCTGCACACACACACAAATGTGATCAATTAATTCAGTTTCCCATATTGAAAAAAAGGGGAAATAGTCCGTTTTGGGGAACTTCATGTATGTTAATAATGTGATATTTTTTCAACGGTATTAAACAGCATGTGTCCTTTCACATTAATTTTCATCCTAAACACATTCTTCGACAATGACAGTAGTTTTTAAACCCATGCTTTTGCTGAAGATAACATCAGTTCAAACCATCTAACTAAAGTAAAATGCTAGACTTTTCCATTCATTCTGGAAACTAAACTAGATGTTCTTTTGAGAGTGGGTTATATATATGTAATTTTTTAATATCAGTTGAGGGTTTTTAGGGTGTCTTTAAGTGTACGGTAGGAAGTTCACATTACTGGAAGTGAGACTCATTCATAGCTGAATAATTAGAACAGGGTTATACATTGAAAGCACCGTGTTTCTTTTTAGGTGAGGAGAGACATAGAAGGCAACAGTGGTTGTGAGTAGTTCTGGAGCTGGTTGTTCAGCTAAAGCATACAACAGGCTGATTAATTAAAGTCTTTCAAAGCTTGCAGCCTGAGTGGGACATGCCACTTACCTCCTAAAACCCTTGAGCGTTGTCAATATCTATCTGAGTGTGTAAAACAGTGTATGGGACATTATTTCCAATCCTTTTTAGCTTTTCAATGAGGCTGCTTCCATGTCTCTGGGAAGAACATAGCTTTTAGTTCCCTTCTTTTGCAGAAGACTTCTGCAGTCTTTGGTGCCTGGCTGTGAAAGAAAAATTTTGCCTAAATGTCCATACTCTATGGGGAAAAGGCATTTACTAGATAGTTATGATACATATTCAGTCCAAGTCTGCACTCAGAAAGAGCAGAACTGGTAAGATTCCCTGATCAAGCAATATGTCGGGCAACGTGTCAATCAGATTTGTTTGCCAGCACATCTTACCTGACTGTAAAGAGTTCTTACTCAACAGCTCTCAAGGAAGTTTTCAGAAAGGTCTAGAAGAGGTTAGCTTACTTGAAAACAGGATAATGGAGAGAAGCAGAAGCAAGAAGAATTTATTCTTAAAGTTATCCAAATAACATAAAGAAGATCAGGTACTCTGGAAAGCTCTTTTAAAAAATGTAATGACAGCCAATAGCGCATGAGGAACAACTTAGAAAAGTGTTCAAAATGTGTAAATAGTAGTATGCTCTCACTGGGAATAACTACATTTCTGGTCTCTCCTACCTTAAATTGGTTATGGTAAACACAGGAAGAATTTACAAAAGAATAATGATGATTTTTGAGGGCACGCAGGAGCATACACGCATGAAACAGGTGAGCAAAATAGAGCTTTTAAAGCTGAATGAGCTGACCAAGAGGAGGACATTGTAGATAGGATCTTTTTCCTCTTGATTACAAAACCAAGGGCTTCCTTGTTCCTTTCAGAAATAATAGCACAAGGGGGAGGAATTCACTGTAAGGTGGAAGGGGTTGTTCTTTTTGTTGAAGAACAAAAAGAACAGAGCCAAAGGGAGGGAAAATTTCAGAAAACACTGCAAGAAGTGAGAGAGACATGGCAAGGGTGGAATGTAGCAGCTCTAGACAAAGAAGTTGCTCAGAGAAGCACGGACTAGTCATGTGAGTTGAGGCCTCAAAAGTGGCAAGAAGGAACTTAGGACAGAGAGGAGTCACTCAAGTCCAGTGCAGTTAATGCAGTGCTTAGCTGCAACTAAGCAAGGAAGTAAGAATCTTGAAAAATAACATGTGTAGGAAAAGATTTTCCTTCCTCATTCTGTCATTTCTAGTCACTTTGAGTTTTCCATACTGGAAAAGTTTAAAACTGATTTTTAGCAATGATAAAAAGTGGTAAACTCTTTTCTAAACAGGTTTGTATTTCAATTTTGCAGTCCCATCAAAAAAACTTAATTATAATGATCTGCAAAAACAGTAAGTCACTGTGAAAAGATAGGAAGTCCACTGTCAGCCTTTTCCAGTATAAGACTTCTTGGAAACCAGTTGAAGTGGCTAGACCAGGGCAAATAATATTGGGTGGGGGCTGGCTGTTTATTTCTTCCCAAAGAGTATGCAGTTAAGCTGCAGATGCCCTTGCCACAAGATGTTCAAGATGTTACAGTTGTTATCATAGGATGGAAGTCCACTCAGAGCTAAAAAATAGGCATCACATCTGACTCGAATCTCCACAAGCTGTAGTCTGTAAGACTATATGTAGAAGGCAGCAGTGTATTTTTTCCTTGGCTGTTCCTTTTGGACACAGTAGAAGATGCCAAAGTCCTTTGGCCTGATTCAGTACAGTACTTCTGTTCACCTGCTGCTGTTCCACCCAAGCGTTCTTGGAGACGTCATTCCATCTCATGCTGCTCTGAAATAATCTGGAACTTGATCTGCAGGAAACCTCCAGATGGGCCAATACAAATTCTAATTCTCTTGGGTGCAGAAGAATTTGGAATGATCAAAAAAATGAGATGATTTTTCTAGATAGTCTTCTTTTAGTGATACCAAGCAAAATACTTCAGTGTGATTGCAGTTCCACTAATTATGCACTCATGCTGTTCCCAAGTATGATTTTCAAAAGTGAGGAGCAGTGATACCAGTAGAAACTACTCTTTGAGTGTTGAAGTGTTTTATAAATGCTCTAATTCCAAGCTAACAGGTCCTTGACATTTTAGATAGGTACTCATTCAGTAGACAGTTTTGAACCTAATCTTTCCAGGTCTTCCTTGTGAATAAGTAAATAAGGTGATACTATCCTCCTTGCCTCAGTGAGGGCTTGGAAGATTTATAAGGAATTGTAAAAGTAAACAGTTTTTCTGCTGTAGCAATAACCTCTGTGTACAGAGTGTGACCAAGAAATGAACAGTCCAAAGCTTCACTTGAAGACTTTGGAGTACATCCAGTTCCAAGGCTGAAATACAGAGACAGACATGATACTGAAAGCTTTTCAGCTTCTGAGTGTGATCATCAAATGCATTAAAATGGAATATTTTGTAAAAAGGCATTTGACATAGTAAATGTGTGTGCTTGTGTAAGAGTATATTGCAGTGTGTGGAAAGTAAAGCAGACCAAATTGCATAAGGGGTTCACTTTTGTTTGCTTTCATTTTAATGCTACATTTAAATTTTGAATGATGCTCCTACGTGTTTGCAGATTCCAGTTATTTCTTTTGCTTCATTTCCTAATTAGAACACATCACAACTTTGATCTGAAGGTGAAACTGTTACACATAATTGTTTCATTAATTAAGATTTTTCAATTTGGCAGCTCTGTTGTTTCAGGGTAAGCTTGAAGAAATTCAACTCTTAATTATTTCATCTATAACTATCAGAAGTAAGAGAAGGAAAAAAAAGAAAAGAAAAAACTATTACATTGGCATATACAGGTATTGGTGACCATGGAAACTCTCAGTTGTAGGCAGGACATTTATTAATGCTTACATATATAATGCATTGCATAATTTAGTCAGAGGACTTTACTCCTGTTTTACTAGATCTTACTCGTCCTTTTGAAGAAATTTATATGAAAAGAAGAAGAAAGGGTACAATCCTTCATAGTTCTAAAAGTTAAGCAGCTTTCTAGAAATTATATATTGCTCACAATGCATCAAAGATACATGGCATACGTTTTTTCTGGCTTTGATTATTTTTTAAAAAATGTATCTTTAACACGTGATATCCCAGGACAATTATTACTGTCCCATTGAAGGACATTCTCACTCATGCAGGACAGGCAAGTGTAAATCTTGCTGGGTTCCTTCCTAGAAAAAGAGATTTCTTACCTGAAGATCTCTGGATGTAATGTGGATTTGAAAATATATTAATAACCACAGGTCAGCCTGTTCAATGAAGGAAGGAAGCTGTGTGAAGGAGCAGTGCTGAGCCATGTGCTGAGCGACAGACATAAGGGATCCTTGGAGTCCTGGACTGTGTGACAAAGCTTCACCAGCACAGATAAGGTTGCAGGGGTGTTGAAAATTAATAGAGACATAGCTGGTGTAGCTGGAGTGACAGAATCCTTGTCATGCATGCAGCAATAGGAGGAAAAGCCATAGGAAATCCATATTCAATTCACCTTCACAGAAGCAATCAAAGTATTTTGTCAGAAAGCTTCCTCCTGTCAGCATACTTTAGTTTATGAGGACTCCTTCAGCACAGCGTTCTGGTATTCCTGTCTAAGATTAGTTGTGGCAGATGAGCTTGGAATCAGAACTTAAAAGCAATGCAATTAATTATTATTGAAAACTTGTCTTCCTATTCCTTATTTAAAAGAATTACTAAGTTTTTATGGATTTTTTTCATCTGTGAATTCAGTCACTGGAGAATAATTTGGCTGCTTCTTACAGCCTGTGACTGACACTTTGCAGGGAGGAAAAAAAGGATTCTTGATAGGTAATAATTTTAAGAGTAAACTCTTTACTCTCATATTTTCAAGCCTTTCATTTTATTAAAGTTTGAACGATTTAGCTTCTCCTCATTTGGGTTGCTGCTTACACCTGCGAAAAATGGGAGATATTGAGGAAAATTTCCAGTAGAAGCAGAAAAATAAAAGTACTAAATGGGTGGTGATTCTCCCTCACATGACCAGAAGGAAAACAAACTGTTTGGCTTTTGACTGCTTGCTACTAAACACCCTGTCATAGTGTGTGAGGTGAGTCACGACTTGTTTATTTATAGCCACGGCCAATCAAAGCCGACCGCTCTGAACTTCATTCAAGAGCAGCAGCCCTTAGGATGTCTTGTAAACATTTGCTCTCTGAGCAAGGAGCATTCTTGCTGGAGCGAGCAGCACAGGTGCCTGGCTGGTGGCTCCTAAAACACAAAACAGACCAGAAGATCGTTGCCTGGATTGTCTAGATTGGTAGAGAGAGACTGAGAATTCCCCTTTACATCTGAAATGCCAGACAGTGAGGATCTGGGACAGGATGACAGGTACTGTACTTTGCTTGTGCTGGCCCTCCCGTGCAGTGCAGCGAGGACTGAGGTTTCATGTAATTAATCTGTGTGTGCTCCTGAATGCTCAGCCTGAGATCAGTTTTCTCTGCGTTGTAACCAATCTTCTGCTTCTTGAGGGCTTTGCCTCTAATGCTAAGCTTCTCAGGAGGGAATTGTAAGTCTTAATGTATGATAGAGGGTAAATGCAACAGCTCTGAAGTGCTTCTTAAACTGAAGCTGAAGGGAAGAAAATACTGTGTGGTTTCTACCTGGTCACTTTTTCCTTCAAAGCCTAAATATGTCAGGCATGGAAACAGTTTAGTTGGAGCCATGCTACTGACAGAACACTAACTCATTTCTGTGAGATAAAGCACTGTGTCCCTTTGAGGTATGCCTGTCTTTCTGAAGTTCAGCTTTTGCTTTAATTAGCTGATAAAACCAACAGTCAGGACAAAAAAACAAAGTAATTGCATCCAAAACTCGATAATAATTTTAAAAATACTGTTTCCTCAAATGTGATCCAGTACATTCTTGTGAAATAAATGCCCCAATTAAATTTAGCCAAATACTTTTTAAACTAGGTATTTGAAAAGTAGATGTTACTGATGTTTGACTATGACAGAGTTTATAATCTAGATTTCTTAAAGGCCACATGGTTTTTCCATAGTCTTGATGCTAATCAAAATATTTGCTCTAAAATGGTGTTAATGAAATATTTGATGTTGTAAAAAGAGTATTTGTCGTGTATGTAGAACTAGATGGTTTTTTTTCGAAGTTAGTGAACAAAATGCCAGAATACAGAGGCGAATATAAGAAATTAGGCAACTAGAGGGATCAGAATTGGGCATTTCATTACGGCTTTGGGTTTGATTTCTTCTATTTAAATTTAAATCTGAACATTTATGTGGATGCTTTTCCAGTATGTTTGTCAGTGTGTTGTGAGATGAAATGCAGAAGATAGTTCTGGTTGCCTGTTGTAGAGCAGCCCATTCAAGCACAGCCCCCTCACTGGATGAGTGTGGGTGAATGGATCCCCAGGGGCAATTGGGTCTCTGCAGGGGTGGTTTCACCTACACATTTCCGTTTGCAGGGATATCTGGGTTGTGTCCTATATATACACGACATAGATTACAGTTAATTGTAGTTGCAGGTAGCATTTTTTTCTTCTCTTAAGGAAATGTTGACTCATTACTGATAATCACCAGTGTTAATTGCTGTTCTTCAAAAAGTGTTTGGTGAGGTTTCCACTTTGTTCAGTTGTTTATTTTTCAATAAAGAAAAACAGAAATAAATCTGACCCCTTAAAAAAAGCTTTCAGCTTTGTAATAATATCTTATTTTTTTTGTTCACAATTCTTTCTCTATAAAGGCTTGTAGCAAGCTTTGGCAGCTAAACAGAAGGCCTAAGACTCTAAGACCTCTTTTTCTATCAAAGTTGGGAGGTTTTGTTTTGGAAGAAAAAAGATGAGCTTTTCTAAAGCAGTAACTTGGAAAAACATAACAGCCTGCTCTTTCCATTTATCATTTTTGAAGCTACCATTAAATTAACTGACCCTGATGCTCATCTCTCATCCTTTTGCGTCTTTGCTATTGAGCAAAAAGGTTTGAGAAAGTAGTTTAATCAAAAGGTTCCAATTTCTTTTTCTGAAATTAATTTGCCTTTTTTTCTTGGTCATTACAAATAGGATATAACTGGAGAACATTGCTAAAGAAGTGCTAATGAGGTTTGGTGGAGGTCAGAATATTTTGGTCCAAGTTGAACAAGATGGAATAGAAGGGGGAGCTATGGGAGCTGTACAGGAGCAATTAATCTTAGAATTGCAAAGAAAGAAATTGTAATGTAAATGTACAGATAATGGTGTCATTTTAAGGGCACACTGAATCAAAGCTTCAGCTTGTATGCATTTAAAAAAGGAGAGCAATACTATTTTTGTGGAAGGTGCAGAATGAGCTTTGATCACTGATTGGTTTCAGTGCACTGCCCTCCTTGTAAGCTCTTCTCAGATGCAAATGCTTCCTCTCTCCTCTCAAGTTCATGGCCTACTTCAGAAAATATGTAATATTGTGTCACAAGTGTATTTCATGAACATTGTTACATCACAGTTAAATATGTGGCATTGGTCAATACTCTGTTAGTCATACTGCTAATTAAAATGAAAAATAAGCAAAGGAACAGATGCACAAGTACTTCTTAGTAAGGCTAGCCAAAAAGTGAAGAGTTGTGAAGAGCAGGTACCCTCTTCTCTTCTGTTTTGGCACATGATCATGGGTGGTAACAGATGAAGAACATTGAGGAACTATGTAGCCACAGGTAGAGGATTAAAAACACTTTAGCATAAGGAGATATTTTCCATCAGTAATTCTTTATCAATGGATCCACTACAGTTTTGGTGTAAGTCAGTATAATTTTTTAATTTTTTTTCTTGAAAATTGACCTTTTGTGAGGAATATAATGATAGTCAAGAATATATAAAAGACACTGTGAATATCAGTCCTGAAGTGGTGGAAACATATGGCTTTAGGAAATCTCAGTAATCTATCAGAGCAGTAAATGATAACCTACTTGTACAAAATACATTAAAACCCACAGAAAAGAGTGAAATGAAGTTGTGCACAGAAAAAGTTAGTCATATTGTTATGTAACACAGAAAGTAGTTTAAAAATATATTCTTTTGCATCTTTGGCATTTGAAAATACAGTTTTCCTTTTTTTTTTTTTTTTTTTTTTTTTTTTGTGCAGCTGTTCTACAAGGGAATATTGTTCTTCAGGGAATATTAAGCTCATCTTTCCTAGCTCTTTGACTTTTAAAGGCCTTGAGCTAGGAATATCCCAGCTGAAGAATGTGGAGGCTGTGAAGGAGGAAAATAAATTTATTTTGTGAAAAAGCACTAAAAGAGTTGTCTGCAAGAGAAAAATAATTCCAAAATAATTGCTTCCAACAGCTGGGCAGATCTGTTTAAAGTTGTGCAAATGGAACTTTATGGTCTTGTTGCTTAGTAAGGAGTTTCCTTACTTTTCTGAACAAAAATATCTCTTTTGTGTTTGTAGCAGTTACAAATGGGAACCTGACCTGAAGGATCCCAGCCCTTGGACCATCTTGGTAAAAGGACAACAGCACATAGTAAATAGCATAATGGTCTTTGCTAAACAGAAAGCAAGTCAATAATAGTATTTACATGGCACCGAAACACTCCATTTTCATGCAAAGAGACATTTTAGAAAATCTTAGTGGCTAAGTCATGAATTTGGACTAATGGCACTTGACTGTCAGATGATGCTTTGAATGACCTTGCACTGCAGTAGTAGCTGGTGTTCTCTGCAGGGGAGCTGGGCAGGAGGAGTACAGCTCACAGGAAGGGTTTCCTGTGAGAGCTGGCCTTCCAGTCTGCTCACCAGTCTGCCCAGAGGAGCTCAACAAGGAAATGCCCCAGTTCAGCTTCAGTATGTTTTGTTTGTCTTAGCAGGACATTTAGCAAAATGTGACAACGTTTAATACTGTCTTGCTGTATTGAGGAACTTGTATACTGACATAACCTTCAAAAAAGGCTGGAATTAACCAGATCATGTTTGGTCAGCTGAAGAAATAAAATGCAGCTCCTTGCTAAGACTTCATAAGATGACTGATGTATTATACCTGAATAGAAGAGATGAACACATGGCCTCCAAAATAAAATCTTGTTAGTAATGGGTCATTTTTTTTATTTAAGCAATCTGTTGGACAACATGAATTGCCTTATCTCTTTGCAGAACACTTCAGTGTATTTTTATAAGAGTAAGTTTGCTTTCATTTTCTTAGTTCTTGACTAGCAATATAAGCAAAAAAACTACCTTAATTTATTGGATTGACATTGTTTAGCAGGACAGTGGTAAAAATGTTCCCGTGTCAGTTGAAGAGAAGAAAATATAATTATGGCTTTAGTTTAACACTCTGTGCAAGGAGTATAAAGAGTCAGGGATGAAAGTTTGCTTATCTGTCACATGGCCCCACCAATCTGCTCTGCAGTCCATTGAGAAAGGTACATCCAACCTCATCAAATGCTGATGATTTAAACATATTTCTTGTACAGTAATGTTACAAAATAGTCATCTTGTTCAGGAAATGAAAAGGGGAAATCTGTGAAATAAGATTTTTTTTCCAGATTTTTATTCCACACCTTCCCTTGAAAAAAAACAAAACAGGAACAGTAAATTGGACTGATCCACTCTTAATAAAAAGCACAAAATTGAAGTGTCAGATGAAAATAGACAAGGCAGGGAAGAAAATGGGAAGAGTTTGAGAAACAATTTTATACAATATTAATACAATTCATTTACTTCTTATAAACAATGTATTTGAACTACTGGAGGTATGATAATTAAAGGAGATTTTCTGATTGGGGAATGTTAGTAACACTTTAAGGCTGATAACTACATTCTCCAGCTTCCATTTAAAAACAAAATCTATATCTTAGAGATTCCAGGGGAGCCAAAACTTCAACAAGAAAGGGGTGGTCAAATGTGATCAGTTAAACTATGTTAGCCACAGTAGTACATGTTAGTGAGCCTAAATCTGTGCAGAACCTGTGGATTAGCAATGGGAAATAGGGTGCATATGGATATCTACAAGCTGAAGCGATTTCTGTTTGAAAAGCTTTGTAATATTTGGAGCATAAAGGTTGTAGATGAAAATTCTCCCTGAAGGCTAAGAATGGAGTATATTTGTAGATGCTTCCTGTTTTTGCTTTTTCTTTTGTGGAAGTCTTTGGTGCAAGGACAATTTTACATGGTATCCAAGTGATTCATTTAAATTGAAGGTTTTGATGACTTGGTAATGGCCACATGACACAATTACAATTATTTTAGTATACTTAACGATTGCTTAGGATCCAAAAGTGGCACAGGATAGAGCCCAGTTCTACATAGTCACCTTTAAAATTAGCCGCATAGGTCATTGGGATGCTGTGCTATGAGTGTAGTAGTGCTGACCATTCTGTCTTTCCACATAGTGCACATTACATTCACAAATGGGTTACATTGTGTGTCTGTAAGACTAATCAATAGTGCATTGTGTCCCACCACAGTTCAATAGTAGCTTTTAGAGGTTTTGCCATTGGTACTTTAATATACTTAACTGTAAAATTTCCTTTTAACACTATTTTATATTTTGGAAAGAGAAAGCGGTGTTAATTTTCAGTATATGAACTCCTGATATTTTTATGTTTAAAAAAAATTACACAAAACTTTTTAGTCTGGATACTATTTTAAATCCCTTATCTCTGTACCTTAATAATTTAGAAGAAAAATTTCAAAACCTACTTTTTTTTTATAGGTCTTCAGGTATAAAATTTTTCCTTCAGAGAAAAACTACCATTATAAATCACTCCCTTCTGCATTGTGGTGATTTCTTCTTTACAGCAGAAGCCTGTGAAAGCTCTGAAAAGGTAGACCTACTTGACTGGGCTTTGCTAACGCTTTACACTCTGGATCTCATTTGATTAAGTTTCATGATGAACTCTTGTTTGCCTGTTTGTCCTTTGATATCCAGATCCCTTACAATTGCACCGTTCTAAGTAATTCTATATATTACCTTTTCTTAAAACTACCTATATTTTGATTTACATATATTTGGGAATGTAACTTTCAGTTCTTCCACCTTGACTACTACATTCTAAGTTACCCTGAAAATTACAGAGTGCACAGGCTTCAAATGTGTGTGGTTACAGTTGGGAAATCAGGAGGGTTTAGAAGCTCTATAATTACTAACTCTATGTTTATGTGGGTGCAGTCCTTCCGATCCACCGCATCATGGTGTTCTCTTGTCCCTCCTGCAGTTCTGAGTAGCGTGTCTGCATGAAGATACATAGAAAACTGTGTACGCGTAATTTAAAAAAATCCAGCACATCACGAAGAGATCTTTAAACCAGTAACATGAGATCTGCTGACCTTTCTGAGAGAAATGTGATGGGGCTTTGCTTGAACAGATGTCTAGCTATGAAATGGGAGCATGACACCATCAGTCATTTTTAGCGAACGTAATGCCACTGAGTCTTCTGGCCAGAGTTTGTGACTGTGATCAGTGGACTCATCTGGGTGGTAGAGTGTTTTGGGTAGTTTTTTTTTACAATTACTAGGCAACAGCTTATATATTTGCTCAGTTATTGAAATGATGCAATAGGCAGTCAGAATGATGTGAGTAATTTATTTTTTTCTGAACACCCTCAACCTTATTGATGGTAGTTTTAGGATGAAAGTGTAGCATTGTATATCAAACTAAGGATAAGTGATGGGAGCATAAAATGTTCTTTCTAAATGATCCACAAAGGCCTTTGGAAATAATCAGAGTTGGCTGCTTATCCCCAAAGGAGCACTTGGACAGCAGTTCCCAAAACTGTTTTGGCAGGAAGTACAGGGTTCACATTTAAGTAATGTATTAAGGTACTGAGAGTACTTTAATTAACTCCACTAATATTATGCTGAAATAGATTTATATTCTTGGTTGACTTATGTCATAATCAGGCACTCCACATTTGTCATCTACATCACTTTACATGTCTTCTTTTTTCCTTTGTATCTTTAAATGTGACCGTTGGAAAATTAATTTCTCTGGAGTATGCGTCATTGTGTGCCTGTTTCCTTTTGATCTAATGCAGGCTTAATAGTTATCTCTGTTTTTACAGGGCCATGGCATAACCTCTCTGTCTTTGTGTACATACATTTTATGTTGTACATACGACTATATGATGTGCCTCCTTTCTCACTCTCCCTTCACCATGATCTGTTGCTTCCCCCTTGTTCCAACCCTCTGGTCTGTGGGTAACACTGCTATTTAAGTTGGCTCAGAGTAAAAAGATAGGAAAGATAGACATCACCAAGGCTGGTAGTTGTTGGGAGGTGTGAACAAGAAGAGGCAGCATGTGCATCTGGTGGTCACACTGAAGATCAGCGAGCTGACTTTCTTACACCTCTAATTGCCTAAGATCAGAATAAAGCTTCAAAATAGTGCCTGGTGTTCCTTGTAAAATAGAAAATTGTAGCTATTGTAGAACTGACAAAGGTGTCTTGTGATTGCTTGTGGCCTAGAAGCAACTGCCAAGTGCTCTTTTGTGGAGCTCAGTAGTGGGTTTGCAAAGTTTTGAAGCAAATTTCACCTGTACCATCCACTCTTCTTGTGGAGGAGGCTTGTCTTCTTGATGTGGACCACAGGGCCAAAGCATATTGCAATATATTTTATCTGCACTGCAGCTCATGTTTTTGACAACTTGGCTAAAGAAAGCATCACTATCATCAAGCAAAGCAATTGCAGAAAACTTTCCCTGCAAATATGCACTTTTTATTCATAATTTGCATTCTTAAAAATTGTTAGTAATTATCCCACTGTGCCTTGTTATGGCTCCTTCTCTTTAATCTATATTGTCTTTATATTAGTGGTTAGCATATGTGAAGATAGTTTGTATTTTTATTGTACTTTATGCTTTCGTCTTTCATCCCTCTGTTTTTGCTATTAGCTTAAAACTATTAAAGTAAGTATCTGCAGTTGTACTAGGTATTTCAGAGCTCTAATTTGATAGCAGGCATCAGGCCTGTTCATTTTTGCATTGTGCTTCCACAAAGTTCTACTTTGATCGTCAGCAATATAAAATACAGAGTAGGAGTAAAAGTCTGTAAAAGGATTTTTGTTATTCAGAGCAGTGTCATGACAGTAGTATTGGAACAAATGGGCAACTCTTAAAATACTTATTATTAATGCTGTAGAATGGTTTACAGAAGCTGGAAGCAGTGTTTCTTTAGGGGAAGTGGCCTATCCATAAAAATTGCAGTTCCTGTAGGCCAAAACCCTTGTATGATACTTTTCTGAAGCTGCTAATTATCAGAGATGATGGAAATTGAAATCCCTGTTGTGGGTGGGATACAGACAGAAAGTTCTGTCTAACATTACTCATCCCTCCAGCTGGGTTCCTGCAGTGATCTCTATGAGTTATGGTTTTATTTGCATCCTCTGTCATGGGCAAATATCTGCATTCAGTGGCTTGTATGGCAGAGAAATTGAAAAAGTCACCTAGTCCAAGACACGGGGCTCTTTATCCTATGCATTTCAGGTGCACTCTTTTAAATAGTTCATTGGTGTTTTTCCTTAGATATGGGGAAAAACCCTCACCCTGACTGTTTTGTTATGTGAGATGAAATCACACCACTGCAACACCATAAATTCTATAATGCAGTCAGGAATAGGGCACCAGTTTTGGGGTGAAAAATAGTGGCTGAAGCCGCTGTTTCACGCGGGTCGCGGTGCCACGGGCAGGTGAGGCTGTGTCCCCGCTGTGTCCCCTCTGTGTCCCTCCCGTCCCTGGCTGGTCCCCGCGCGGCTGTGCCACCACCTCGTGGCGAAGGAGGAGGACGGTCGGGAGGCAGGGAAGGGTCTCCGCGGAGCAATTTTGACCGAAATTGTACCTTTTTACAAAAATGCGGAGACCGTGTGTAGCTGATAGGAGTCAGGGGTTTGATCTGACCGTGTGTGTCCCCTTATGGCTGTGCTCTGACCCGTGTACAGTCATTTTTTCATAATGCAGATTTTTATTTATCTTGTAATTCAGTCTACCTGTGACAAAATGTTTGGTCTTAATGCAGTGATGGATTAGACATGTTTTGGGTTATATATCTCAGTGAAATGACCAGAGCTGCTCATGGCCGACTTGCATTCGCTGTGACCAAAGCTGTGTGTACTCAGCAGTGCATTGTGTGAAAACTAACTCAATAAAGCTGGTGCAGAATTCAGCTTCTCAGTGTTTGCACGGTGGTTCATCCATTCTTTGTACCAGTTTGACTTGACATTGACTGGCCTGTGTATGTCTGTATTATTCTTTGTTGTTTCATGAAACAGCTTCGTTGTACTCCACAAAGGTGTATGATGTGACCATTTAAGCTCAATATTGGATAAACTCACCAACCCCAAATGTGATAGACACATACACTATCCTATGGTTTTCCAAAAATTCTTCGGTACAGGTTTTGTGGTGGGCTTGTTATTTTATTAAAAATACTGAACAGTCATAAGATAAGCTTTAGAAACAGTCCTTTCAATATAACAGAAAAACTAAAGTTCCGTAGCAAAATTAATGTAAATAGAAAGACTTCAAGAACAATTTCTTTTTTTCCAGGTAGGTTAGCAATTTCATCATCATAGTTTTCAGAACAAGATAAAAAGTAGAAAAGAGAAAGCACAAGGACTATATGCATAAAACAAAATGTATTAAGATGTGTGGCCATCTTGTGGCAATGAAAAGTACTGTGGTATATTTTTAAAAGAAGAAATAATATTTAAAAATAAGTTTGGGGTCAGTTGCTTGATTTAGATGACAACTGTGCCTTGAACTCAATGTCTTCATATGACCAGAATGAATAAGCAGTAATTTTTATATGGACTGAAAACTGCTACTACTGAACGGATTAATTTTGTTTTGTTAAAAAGATCAAATTAGCTCAATATAAAATACGATGAAACAAGCACAGGTGTGTCTAGCATAGCAACAGCCATTGGATTGCCAGAGGCTAAGGCTTTACATGATGTTTTCAACCACTTTCAACTTCCAAATGAGCTGTAAACAAAGTCGGGTATTTTTGTTTGTTTTACTCAGCTGGAAAATCACCGATTCCAGTCAAGACTACAGACCCAGAATAAATCAGTGCATTTCAGAAGCACTGATGAATTTATTTGTATTTCTTCAAGAAATGTCCCACTTTAAGGAACAAAACCCTGGCAAGGTAAGCACTCCCCAGTAAGATTAACAATTATATATGATTTAGTATATATATATGATTTAATAAAAAGGTGAGAAAGATTTAGGAAAAAAACAAGTAAACAAGAAAAAAAAATACATTCTGACACATTCAGTCATGAGTTTCTGCTAACTTTTTTTTTTTTTTTTTGCTGTGAAGAGTATGGGTAGGTAGTCAGTGAGAAAAGCTGTTCACAGTAAAGTTTATAGCAATACAGTCCATCCCCTTACAGCTGTTGGAACCTCAACAGTTATTCCATGGACTTTTAAAAGGAAATTTAAAGGATCACAATTTAATAAAAACTTGAAAAAGCAAAGAAGTAAATAGGTATGTTCCTAAATGTAAACATTGGAGGTTTTTATCAAAAAACTGTAGTTTTCAGGAATAGCTGTATGAAGAGAGTTCCTCATACTTTATTGTGGCAATTTTTCTCCTATACACTAATAGTTGGTGATTTTCCTTTTTTTACTGGAAAGACTGAGCTGGAGAACCCAGTTCATGAAGAGGGAAGCAAGAGTAAGGCTTTTCTCCAAGCTGGAAGAATATCATTATTTAGTATAGTATGATAATAGTAGATCACATTTTTATATTTGTATTTCTAAATACATGTTAAAATACAAGTTAAAAGAAGACTACGAGGCTTTTACTCTTTTTTTAATCTCTCGTAATTTTGCCAGAAAATCTTTCCTGGAAACAGGCCGTTCAGAATTAGCAAATAGAAAGTATGTAGTACCACACTGAAATATTAGCAGTTTAGACTGAAAATACAGGTGAGCAACTGGATTTAAAAATGAAAATTATAGAAGAATGAAAATGACCTAGAAAAAAATAATAAATTATATAAAGAGCAGTTGTGTGTTTGGACAATAGTTACATTTAAAAGAAATAAGTTTATAGTGAAGTAAGGAAATGTAGTATCAGCAATGTGGTAACATGACAGTAACTGTATGTTAAGAGATATCTAATACTAAAAAAGATCATTTTGATAGCATGTTTTCCTTTCTTTTCTCTGACCTCATTCTCTAAGCCATGCCATTATTTTACTGCTATAATTAGAAGCAAATTAGGCAGTAATGCTGTGTGCAAAATTTCTTTGAATTAACTATTTTATTGCAATTCAGCTCCAAAAGCAAATGGATCCTCTCTGCAAACTTTCAACAGATTAGTTGAGCACTGTGCAGTTGTGAAAAATATACTGTTATGTCTCAGGCACCACAAAGGCCAAATCTTAAATTCTGTATTGAAAATACGGCTCAGTCTTGTCATTAACAGGGGTACTAGAGCAGCCAACAAGGATCAAGAGATTGCTTGCCAGCATATGAGAGAAAATAGTCTCACAAAGTAGCACAACAGGGGAGAGAGCTCTAGATGGAGGAAGGATGTTTTGCTTTTGTAAGCATGCAACAAGCATGCACTGTAATATTGCAATTATTGAGTTGGGCTTTTTCCTGTATATAAATTGTTCAGTCCATTTTCATGCCATGAGGGTATAATTTCTAGTAATTTTAGCAATAAACATTAGCTTTTTAAAGCTTTACAGTAAATGAATAAAAATAGCATGTTGTTATGGTAGAAGAGGGGATGCATCCTAATTATCCAAAATGGATATTTTTGTTTGATGCTTATTTTCACAAGAAGTGTTAAAAGTAATTCTCAGTTTTAAAAAACAAACTTCAATTTTGCATTGCTTTCTAGACTTCATTAGCATGCAACATCTTTCTTTTGTAAAATGATCTAATCATTTAAGTGGAAGTGTTAATGGTGAATTTTAATGTTTTTGCCAGTTTTGCCTACTAGTCTGCAGCATATGTACATTTTTCACTGTCTTGGGAAGTTACATTCCTGGAGTTGTCCTCTCCTATGTCTTGTGTAAGTATGGTCTCTTTTCCCGTCATGATTTGTGTATGTGTGTACTGTTCATTATTTGGTCTCTGTATAGGGACTATTTATTTATTTATATACCTGTTTACATACTCATGCAAGTTTGCAGAAGACACCAATCTCTGTGGTACAGTTGACAAGTCTGAGGGACAGGATACCATCCAGAGGGACCTGGACAAGCTTGAGAAGTGGGTGCCTGGGAATCTCATGAGGTTTAACAAGACCAAGTGCAAGGTGCTGCTCCTGGGTTGGGATAACCTCTGGTATCAACACAGGCTGGGGGATGAACAGATCAGAGCTGCCCTGCCCAGAAGGACTTGGGAGTGCTGGAATGGCTGGACATGACCCAGCCATGTGCACTCACAGCCCACAGAGGCAAATGTGTCCTGGGCTACATCCAAAGCAGTGTGGGCAGCAGGGTGAGGCAGGGGATTCTGCCCCTCTACTCTGGTGAGATCTCACCTGCAGTCGTGGGCATCCCCAGCATAGGAATGACATGGACTTGTTGAGTCCAAAGGAGGCACATGGAGATTATCAGAGGGCCCTAGCACCTCTCCTATGAAGACAGGCTGAGCAAGTTGGGGATGTTCAGCCTGGATAGGAGAACACTCTGGGAAGAGGCATTTCAGTTCCTAAAGAGGGCTTATAAGTAAGCTGGAGACAAACATTTGAGCAGTGCCTGTTGCAATAGCACAAGTAATGGTTTTAAACTGAAGGAAGGTCAATTTAAGTTAGATATAAGGAAGAAATTCTTTACAATTTTTTGTCATATGGAAGTCAGCTTCCAAGTTTTTTCAGTGTGTTGATTCTGGCACAATGTTGCATAGTCATGTTTGTCAAGTTGAGATATCAAAATCAGGCTAAGGCAAGGTAATGATAAATGTTATAATGACCATAAATCATGTCTTACTGATAGTAAAAAAGATGTCAGTTGACATAATTATAATGGTGTTTTCTGTGATGAGTAGGAATAGCCCCTGAAAACTGGATTTTACCATAAAATTGTCTGACATGGGCATTTCACAGTGCATTTTTATGTAAAACTAACTGTATTATGTCAAATTAGTAGTTATCTTCTGCAAAGGCATTGTTTAAGCTTTGTTGAATAACTTCTTGTACAGCAATATTTAAATACGATTTTTTTCTCTGTCTTCATTTTTATCACAGTATTGTGTGCCTTTTTATGTCCCTTCCTTAAGTGCAATGAATTTGGACAGAAACTGTGCAGCAAAATAAAGGCTTTTCTGATGAAACTAGATTTTGGAATAGTGGAATACATTAACCAGAAGAAAAAAGAGAGATCTGGTGAGTAGTTAATTATAGTCCCATATATTATTAGATAATATCATTATATTTCCGTATGCAGAGCATTTTATTCACCTTGCAGAAAATTTGGTTTGTCCTGAGAAGCTAGCTGTAGAGATATTTCTTGCTTTGAACCTGGCTACTGTTATTAGCTTTATAAAGAGGGACAACGTATGTCAAATGTCTGGGTATGATAATAAATAAATTACGACTTTATGGAAAGACACAAGGCAAGCTCTTTGTATGTGATTAGATGTAGTGCTTATAAGTTTTCAGAAAAAAACTACTTGCTGTTAGGTTGCAATGATTATCTCTCTTTAGATAAGGCAAACTTGCCCAGCAGAGAGACTCACTCAAGAGTCTCAAAATAAGTACATAACAGAATTTTCAGGAAGAGACCAAACTCTGTTCCTGTATCTAAATTCGCCATGGTTTCACTCCCTCCAGCAAAAATAATTAGTTTTCTTCTCCAAATAGTCCAAAAGCATATAAGAATTGCCACAGGATAGCAGCTACAAATTAATCCAAGTTTCTACATGGAAAGGGGAGAACTCAATTTAAAACAAAATCTTGCCCATCTATCCCAAAATCTTCCTAATACTAGAAACTTTTAGATTTTAAGCAATAAAGTTATTTGAAGGAAAAATCTGTATGTGAACAGAGTTAGTTTGTTTTTTTGTAGTGTAGTCACACTACTTGCAGGTAGCCTACTAAGTGCTACATCAGTAGACTCAGTATCTGCTTTAAAACATGCATTTCTTGTAACCATTATACAATTCATTATACAATGTGCTGTTCCTAGACCCAAGGAGAACCACTATGTGTCTTTTCCCCTTTTCTTACATGCAATGTGTTAGTAATTGGAAATAAGGAATAATGCATTGGAAATTTTCTTTTATGCATTATTCTACTTGTAAAGTTCTTTAAGTGAAACTGGCAGAGAAAAAGATCAGAGTATAGTTTAATAAACTTCATAAGCCAGCACTGGGAAAATGGTTGAGGTTAGATGCATTCTTTCCTGCATCTCATCCTCCAGTTTAATTTAACCCAGACAACTTCTCTACCTTGCTTTGCTCCTTGGATTCACCATGTGGGCCCACAAACCTTGTGTTGGCACAAGAGAGGAAAAAGCAAGTTGCAGGATGAACAACCAAGAACACTATGACTGTGTTTTTCATTTCATATTGGTTTAAGAGATTCTCAGACAGAGGATGCAAAATTTGTATCTCTGCTTATCTGTAAAGTGCAATATTCTACCACACTTCAGAGGATGCTTTGTATGCATATTTGCATATGACTGTGAATGCAGGGTAGCTGGGTGTTGTCAGAAGAAGGGGTTTGTGAATGAAGATTACATGCAATTATCAAGAAAATTGCACGTTCTCATGTAAAAGTAATGTGGTGGGATAACTACATAGCCTGTTCTAACAGCACATTGTACCTGTGCATTTTACCAGCAGTGTAGTCTAAAAGAGAGATACTTATTGCCAGGGCAGATGACATGCTAGTGAGCAACAGAGGCTCCTGAAGGAAGTACAATGCAGGTAAATAGATCTACTGGAATGTATTCAGAATAACATTCTTTCTCCCACTTTGATTGCTGTATTTTGATAAGCAGCCTGTCTCTCAGTCAGGCTTGTTTCCCTGGTAGCATAGCACACAAATGATGCACTGTGTCAGCAAGTGGAAGGTTATTTTGCTATACAAGCTGCGTGACAGGGAGCAACACTGAACCTGGAAATCCGTTGTCATGAGTAGGATAAAAAATATATCTTTTTTCTTTCAGAAACAGCAAAAACAAAACCCACAGAAGATGACAGTGAATTAGACATATCAGCTCTGTGTCCTAAGGTGACTTTTTTTCAGTCAGCCCTGTCTTGCTTGTAAAATCTATATAGATAATGGGAGGCTATCTAGATTGCTGTCTCTGTTCTTCTGTGGAAGACTTTAACCTCCCCAGGAGGCTGTGTTCCTGAGCTAAGCAGTATGCTTTAGAAGTGATTCATAGTCTCCACCTTTAGCCTTACACAAATCAACCTACTGCATTTGTGACTTCTGGCCTTCAAGGTAATGGTTTCATTGGCCTACTGAGCTAAGAATGTGTTTATTTTGTATTGGCTGTAGAATGATTACATAAATATTTAAAAGCAAAGGTGGTTACTTTTATTTCCAACAGTAAAATTGCAGTTGATTTTTATCAAACTAAAATACAAAAGGGAAACATTAATAGAAAACCTGTTTGTCAGATATTTTTGTAATCACTGATCTAATTTTCAATGATGGTGCAAATAGGTATATTATTTAAAAAATCTTTCTAGATATGTATGAGAATACTCAAATTTCTCATTTTTCTACTAGTATTTTAAATGACTGTATTGCAAAGGTTTTTTCTGTTATAATCAGAATACCAGTTGATATTTTAAAAATCATCTTAATAGGAATTATTATGTAGTATTTGATCAGTAGCATATTAAAACCTGACTTCGACAGTGATTGCTTCAGAGGTGGTTTTGTGCTTGGGGAAGAAAAAAAAAACAACAAAAAATATATATCCCATGGGATAAAAATTTGTAGCTAACATAACTAAATATTGTTCAATAAATTGATAAAGGATAATGATTTTTTTTCACCTAATTTTTGATGGTCTTATACATATTGGGCTGTTTTTCTGGTCCAAGTTTATTCATTTTGTTACATTATGCATATATTGTATTTTCAGGCTCATTTTGCTTTCATTACCATAGGGTTGCTTTCAGAATGAATAACTGGAATTTTCTATTCTTCTTTAGTATAATACAGCCTTTAGTTTTTACAAAGAGGGATGCTTCTAAGCATTGCACAGTATTTTCATGTTTCTTCAATTAAGGCTTAAATAAGAGGTGATTTATGTTACCATGACATACAAAAGGAATTTTTTTCAGTCTCTAAGCACTGGCTTTCTGTAGTGTGATTTTAATTTTTTTTTTTTGTAATATAAGAATACCATGTATGGGACTATTTTCTGTGTAGGTTAGTCCTGCAATTGTTGCCAAAGAGCTGTCAGTGTCTGACACAGATGTCTCAGAAGTATCCTGGACCGATAATGGGACCTTTAACTTATCCGAGGGCTATTCTCCACAGACTGACACATCTGACGGTATGTAACAGCTGCATCTGTGTCATCGGTGAATTGCACACGTGCAAGTTACCCCAAGATTATTAGACAATTTGAGGACAGAAAGCGTCGAGGTTGTTGCTTTTCTCTCTGAAACTAATTTAAGGTTAATCTTAGTGTTTTATATAGTTTGGGATACATTTTGTGTAAGAACTGTCCTCATCTTAAAAATGTTAAAGTACATCATCAAGGGTCTAAATAAATAAGTAATGCTGGGTAAAACCAACACATTCAATACGTGCCAGGTGTAGCACTCTCTTCTACCAAAGCTTTTAAGCAAGTAAACCTTTTAAAATTACTGCCAGTGCTTTTGTGGGTAAGATAAGCCAATAAAAGCTGAGGAAGAAACAGTGAAACACTGACTTGTTAAACAGCCAATTAAAGAAAGTATTATCAGGTTTTTTTACTAGAAATGAAGACAGCCAGCAATGAGCCTATGAAAACTTAGACTAGGAGAAGTCTCAAGCACTTGGCTTGATCTTGACCAGAAAAAAGTTCTTACTTTTTACAGACCAAGCTATCAGTAAACACTTTGCTGAAATAAAGATTAAGGACAACAGTAGTTTGATATTATCTCACCTGTGGATCTGTTGCTCTGCCCATCTTGCATTTCTCCTAGGAAAAGTTTCCTGTAAATGACAAGCAGGATGATACTACAGGCCAAATTAATACTTTCAGTTATTTTCCTAATATTTCAAGTTGTAAATAGACAGCATTGTATGATCACAGAACCGTAAGTTTTAAAAAGCAATTGTCATTCATCTCATCTTTCTTCCTATCCAAAGCAGTTTCAAAGCTCTTCATTAAAGCTTTCTGAAGTTTCTCAGGGCTGTGGCCACTTGAGTTCTGAACACCTCTAGTGGCAGAGATTCAGCAAGTTCCCTTTTGCTTACCCTCATGATGAAAAGGTTTTTTTTTTAATAGCGAGTCAAAATTTCCCATGTTCCAGTTTGTGTCAGTTTACTCTGATCCTTTTACTGTGCACTTTCTAGAAGAGTCAGACCCATCTTCTCTCTACCTTCCCATTCAGTAGTCAAACTGATTCTCAGTTTGCCACCTTCTCTTGGGGCCAAACAAGGCCCATTCTCTTAGAATCTACATACATCCTGTTCTCTAGCCCCCCAAATAATCATGCTGGCCCTCCAGGGGATTCAGTCCTGTATGCCATTGTCTATCTAAAACAGGAAAGGTCAAAACCAGCCAAAGTACTTCAGTGTGTAATCTTAGTTGATGAATAGAGGAGGAAAATCCCTTTCATTTACTTTCTGCCTTCAATTTTGCTACTACAGCTCAGTGTGTGTTTGGCCTTCCTCGTTGAAAGGGCATACCACTGATTTGCTGCCCACTGATCTTTTTCTGGAAAGCTGCTTTCTGTCTTGTTGCCCCCAGCCTGTACTGCTGCATAGGTTGTTCCATCTCAGATCCAAGACTTCACATTTTCTTTTGTTGAATGTCATGATGTTCCTTTTCAGCCTGTTCCTTTCTCCAGCCTGTTGAGGTCCCTCTGAAGGCATCCTGACCTCCAGAATATCAAATACACATAACCCACAGCAATTCCTTTCTGCCCATGAACTCGCAGAGTGCACTCCAGCCTGTCATCCAAGTCGTTAATAAAAACCTTGAACAGTGCTAGTTTCAGTCCCTGTGACAGACAGCAGTAACCAGCCTCCAGCTGCACCTTGTGTCACTGATGAAGTCTTTGACCCCTGCAGTCCAGCCACTTTTCCACCCACCTTACAGTTCCCTTATCCTGTTCACTCACCAGCTTGGCTGCAAGGACCATGTGAGAAATTCTATTCAAAGCCTTGCTAAGTGAAAAATAACAACATCCACTCTTCTTCCCGATGGAGCATTTCAGCAAATGGAACATACACAAAAGTATGAGACCAAATGGGATGCTTCCAGGGACTGGCTCATCTCTTGTCAAAGCTCCATGCATTCAAGCCACCACTCTGCATGCAGCACCACCCTTCCTTCTCACTTTCCCAGCCCGTCTTTCCTAAAGAAAATGGAGAAAATTACATATGAGTCATTTTTAGGATTTATTTCCTTAACCCTTATGAATGCTCCTACAACAGGCTCCTATTGCTAGTTTTCATAGAAAGTAAGTTCAAACTGCTTACTTTATACCTTCTCATTCAATCACTTTATGAAAGTATCTGCTTGTGCTTATTTAGGCCCCTTCCACAGGCCATGCACTCCATGGTATGTTTTACACATTTCTAATAACAAATATTGTGTCATTCATTAATGCAGCCATTAAAATTCAATATTTGATTACATCATGGTTTTTATCCTCTTGAAAACATGAAATAATTCAGATCATCTGTAGAGTTTCCATTTTCTGTTTCCTTTTTAATACAAGCATTGGCCAAGAAAGGAAAAAGAAATTAGTCTTTACATTGATTTAAATCTTTATTTAAACATTCTTTTTATTATTCCATATGCATGTTAAAAGCTTGGAACACACCCTTACATCTTTACATATTTGTAGTTTATATATATTGTGAAGAAAAATAAATTTTAGGACTTCATGTGGTTGGTATATTTAGAAATAGCTGTGCTGAAGATTTGCATGGGTTATTTCATTACAGATAGATACCTAAAAAAGTTGGCTTTAAAAAGTTCTTTTGTTCAAATAGTTAGGTTCATACCAGTTGATTTGGGGTGCTAGTTTTATGACTTCAAAACCATTTAGTTTTAGAAGTGACAAAAAGATCCTTCTATTAGAGGACTACTAGAGAAGGGATTAGTAAATATATTCAGAAGAACACTTATTACTTGCATTTTTACACATGGCTGCCTTTTGTGAAAAAGGAAAAAGGAAACCTTTTGTGAGTGCTAACACTGCTTTCTTCTGTTAACCCTGTAATAGATTTTGACCGACCTAGTGATCATGAAGAAGCTTTCGCTAGAGATCTTTTAGAGTTTCCCTCTTTAGAAAATGGTGCCGGCACAAATGATGACGATGACTCAAGCATCGGTTTACCCACCCAGCAAAAGCGAAGGAAAGAGCAAACTGATGTCAAGGCGGATCATGCTTCCAGACAGAGTAAAGAGAGACCATCCACTGCAGGGTTGTCCTTGCCTTTGACCAGTGACCAAACCTTTAATTTAATGAGTGGAATTGCTGGCAATGTCATCACAGCTGCAGTGTCTGCTGCCATCAAAGACCAGCTGCAGTCCCTACAGCAAGCTCCCTCACAGGCAGCGCCCAGTTTGAGCGAGGAGACAGACACTGAGGAAGCTGATGATTTTGAACTGCTTGACCAATCTGAGCTAGAGCAGATTGAGAAAGAATTGGGACTTTCACAAGGTCAAGAAGCAGAAAACCAGGAAAAGAAAAAGTCTTCAGGCTTCCTTTCAAATCTGCTTGGAAGTCATTAACCTGGAAGTTGCAGCTGGCAACACAGAAGAAATGAAACATAAAACACAAAAAATACCATCAAATGCAAAAAAAAAAGAAAAAAAAAAAAAAAAAGAAAAAGAGAGAAGAAAATTCTGAGCTGTAAGCTTTAACTATCCCTTTAGATGTGTTGTAATAATTTCCCTTATGCAGAGTGAATTAACTGGATAAATATCCACTAATACTGATAGTTTAATGTTTCTGGTAGTTATACCTCAGTGTAGTAGCATGGAAATGAATTATCTATCCACAGTTTGGTTGCAGATGTGTGGTGGAAATCAGTTCAAAACAGTTGAGAGAGAGGTTTCTTTTACCTTTTTGCCAACCATTTATTTTGGGGTCCTGAGCCAAATTTTCAATATCGGCAGTTTATTTACTCTAGTTTTCCAATCATGTAATACAATTAATATTATGAGGGCAAATTATAAGAGGGCTGCAGTGAGATTAACTGCATCTCACCTCCTTCAATCTTACCAGAAAGTACGGATCCCTGCAGTTAGCATTAGGTGTAGTGCATCTACTATATATGAAACAGATTAACTGGCACAACTCGAGTTTAAATATGTGTGCAACATTATAAAACCCCCTAGATTTCATACTTAAAAATCTTTGAATTATTTTGGATATGGTGATGCATTTCCAAATTTTTTGTTGTTATAAGCTTGTAGAGTTGTAAAGTGGCATGTTATATGACTGACCACCTGCTGTGTTCCTTGATGGAGTCTAGTCCTTGGCAGTATTGCCCATGTGAAGTCAGCCAATGAATCTTTATGTTTAAAAGTTAATATTGTGTAAACTGAACAACCTTTTTGGGAGCAGGTGAGGGTAGTTATTGTTTGGAGTAGAGATTAGAGATGTAAAAAAAAAAAAAAAAAATCCATAAAGGCTTTTTAGGTGCCACTTCCTTAATTTGAGATTCTGTAGGTTTTGGTTTGGCTTTTTTTCCCACGATAGCTGCTTCCACTTGCAACAAAAGTTGTGTTGCAAGCTGATTATTTTAAGATATTTAGAAGCATTTGGTGAGGTCAGTTGCTAGAGATGACACTCAGAATCTTCTTCTTGGCATGTAATTTAAAACAAAAAAAGATCTTGTTTAAATTATTTGCCAGTTTAAAGTCCACACATGCTGAGTGAGTGGCATGGGATCTCAAGCAGATAACTTATTTTTCTAGGGGTTTTTTGTTCACCTGTGACAAAACTGCATTGCAATACCAAGCAATAGTAATCCAAGAAATAGGAAGAAATAAAGCTAGTTTTTTTAATGTGATGTAAACCATTAGCAAAGTTGAGGGACCATGTCAGCTGCTACTCCTACTCAAGTAAATTTCCATTTGCTGGCATTTGAAGAGGTAAATACTGTTATCTAGGACCCTCAAAAATTACAGCAACAAATAATAAAAATCTTCCACTAACATATATGTGTAGGTAAACCTGTGTTTGAAATTAACTTCATTTTGTATTTTTTTTTCCTTTTGAGGTGGAAAAATAGGCAGATGGCCAAAAAGAATATAGCAAAAGGAAGGATGCTGAGATTTTTTGACACTAGCTTTATTGTTGCTTGTGCTTTTTGTGTCAGTAATGCATATTGACCGTGTTTGCTGTCCTTTACCAATAAAAGGGTAAGCCTGTGCCTTCATTATCAAATACATTATGAAATAAGTGGATGCTGGATATAGATCCCACAAGATGCAGCTTTCAAAATTACAGTATCTCAACACCTGAGTTTCTGGAAATCATTAGAAAACATGGCCCACATCACTTCCACAGCCTTAGTTGCTAAGTTTCTTCTTTAGCTTTCACCAGCCTGTTCTTTTCGTTTGGAAAAAACAAATAAACAAAAAAGTCAAATACTCAACCAAAATTTTAAAAAAGCTTTTGTTGAAAAATCAGTGAGTTTAAAAAGTTCTCGGATGACTTAAAAGCCTCATTTCCTTGCCGCATGTTTAGGACAATCTGTACAGTTAAAAGACTACAAATCCAAGTTGTTGATGAAGCTTTGTAGGATCCCCAAACAACTGTGTGCTTCCTTGTCCAGGAGTACTGGTGCCAGAAGGGAAACAGGCTGCAGGATAGGGAGAGGCAGGAGGGAGGGAGCAGTCCTTCACAGGCTTTTCTGGAGCAGATTGGCAGGACAGACTAGCTGGCTGTCAATGGTGGCGTTATAACAGTGTGCACTTTATTGTTGTTTTATGAAAAGTACTTGTGGTTATAAAAGTGTGTAACACAGGGCACTCTTCTAGAAATAATAGATTAGATCAGAAAGAAAAGCAGTTGGAGGAGTTTCTCAGACTTTTTGTAAATTACCCATTTTCTGGTTTCAAGATAAGTAAATAGATTGATTTTGCTCCAGTACAACTCTCATTTTTCTATTTTTAATTTTTTTCAGAAATTAAAAACCAACCAAAACTTGAGAAAGTAAATCATTATAGTTAGGGACATAGTTGTTTTTCTGAGTATCTTTAGATTTTTTTTTTCTGCTGTCATGGTAGTCCAGTCCACACAAGCCCCTAAATACTGTGTAATGAGAAAGATGTAATTCTGTAACATTTAATATTCTTCCTCAGGTAGTAAAAAGATGTGTAATTTTCTGCAGGAAATTATCTCTTCCCTTTCACACAACCACATGTACGAAACACTTTGCTTGGACACAATACATTCCACTGCCAGCAGTTCACCAGCAAAACACAATGTTTCTGTCCTTTGTGGATTCTTTCCACACTGCCCTCAGTTGGAAATCCCTTGAGAAAACTTCATTCTGCTGTATTATAGCAGCAGCCATGAAATAGCAGTTCCTTAAAAATTCCTGTCACAATGGTTCATAGCATCTTTCCTACTGAGCACTGTCATTACCTTCCCATCCTTCAAACTGAATGCATGGGCAGGAAGACAGGCAAGGGAGTACAAGGCAGTACATAACTTTGAAACGTGCAGTTTTTCCATGGAAAGCCTACTTGTGTGTGTTCTCCAGTCAAAAGGCACACAGCATAGAGGGCATAGTGTGAGCCAGTGCCATGGGGTAACAGTGTGTGATCCTGCCCTGGGATCAGTGCTGCTTGTGCTGTGTGTGTGCTCACACCTGGCAGTAAAGGGCTCACCCTCCTGTGCCTTGCAGTGGCTTCTTCATGCATCCTGATGGAAGAAAAGGACATGTGTCAGGGCAGGGATGCAGGTCACTCTTTCATACTCAGAAAATTTCCCCTTGTGTCGGTACACGTGAGTGACAGGATCACCATTGGATTGGTGGCCTTAGGCATGTCAAATCCAATGCAAAAACACCCATTTCCAGCACACCAGGTTTCCATGCGTACGTAGCACACACCTACTGACCATTCTTCTGTTTGTTAGTGGAAAAAAATACTATTCTATGCAGAGAAGGTTAAATAATTGTAGCCAAAGTAACAGGATCTGAAGAGATATTCGTTCTACTTGTTCTGTGTTTGTTCTGCACTTTTTCCAGGCTGTCCCAGCCTTCTGAACAAATCCCTGTAGTCTTCATGTCTGTTCTCAGCACATGAGCAGCGTCACAGTCTGTGAGTAACCCCCACCCGGGCAACCAGAAACTGGAGAATTACAAAATGTCCGTATTTAAGTATTCTGCAGCACTTTACCTGCCTGATCACTGTTTTGTAAACATGGAACTATTACATTGATTGTTTTAATAAATATGTGTTAGTTTTTATCTTTCATCGTGTCACTGTGTGTTTGCTTCCAGAAATGGAAAAAACCCCTGTAACAACAAACGGGGTGACCTTATCACCCTCTGCAGCTACCTGAAAGGAGGTTCTAGCCAGGTGTGGTTCGGCCTCTCCCCCAGGTAACCAGTGACAGGACAAGAAGACAGCCATAACCTGCAACAGGGAAGGTTTCGGTTGGACATTAGGAAGAATTTCTTCACGGAAAGGGTGATCAGATCAGGAAGGGGCTGCCCATGGAGGTGCTGGAGTCACGGTCCCTGGAGGTGTTTCAGGGAAAGACTGGACGTAGAACTCCGTACCATGGTCTAGTTGACACCAAGGCGGTGTTCGGCCATAGGTTGGACTCGATGATCTAAGACCTCTTTTCTTACCTAACTGATTCTGTGAAAAAAAATCAAACAAACAAAACAAAAAGAAAAAAACAAACCTCAAAACAACCCACAGCGCGGCAGAACGCCGCAGCCCTGCTCGGCCCGCCTGGCACCGCTCCCGCTCCCGCCCCCGCTCCGGGCGCCGCCCGTGCCCCGCGCCCTCCGGCCGCCAGGGGGCGGGCGCGGGCCGCTCCCGCCGGAAGCCGTGCGACCGCTTCCTGTCCGCGCGCCCCGCCCCGCCCCTCCCTGCCGCGCCGCGCGCCCGGCACCGCCAGCTCTGCCGGCCGCAGGTGAGTGTCCCGGCGTGAGGGGCGGGATGGCACGGCATGGGATGGCATGGGATGGCACGGCACGGAATGGCAGGGCATGGGATGGCACGGCATGGCACGGGCTGGCACGGCACGGGCTGGCACGGCCCGGCGAGGGTGGGGGACAGGCTCCCTGTGAGCCCGGCCTGGTTCACGCTTGGCCTGCTGGCTCCCAGCTGCCGCCTACGCCCCGTCTTATCTCTTTTAAAATTTTATTTGTATTTATTTATCTATAGGTGTTGCCGGAATTTTTGTTGTCCGTGTGGTAAACGCCTGCCTGGTTCCAGGATTCGGGACACGGGCTCAGTTTAAATTCAACCGAAGGGAGCTAAAAATCAGCCGTAATAAAGAGCTCAGGGGAGATTGCGATTTGTCTGGAAGGGCTTGGCTGTGCTGAGCGCTTGTGAGTACCTGCGGTGTCGTTTTTCCTGAGCCCCACACCAGGTAGGACTCGGAGCTTCGGTCCTGTGCCTAAAACGGGAGGGGAAAATGCAGGCGGGCCATGGGAAGGTATTGTGTAACTACAGGGAATTCCTCTGGTTTATGCAGTTTGAGCTGTAAACATGACTCCACGTAGTAGTCAGAGGTGAAGGTTTATGGCTGAGCTGCTTTCTTTTGGGTGGGGCGGAGCCGGAGGAGATTAAAGGAGTGTTTTTAAATGCCCCCGTGGTAGTGTTGCGTGTAGCTTCTGTCTGTCGTCATGAACCAGGAGATACTATTCTGCCTCAGAGTCCTGAAGGAGTTTGTCACTAACTAGCGTGGCTCTGGGTCAGTGGTTTATGGCAAAGGTTGATGCTTGGGCGGGGAGAGAGGCAAGGAGCCAATACTTGGGATCTCTCAGTGGGCAGAGAATACGTTTTTCTCTGAAACACAAAAAGCATCAGATGATTATAGTACTCCAAATAAAATAATATGGCCTTTATTTTCCGCATCACTGTCACACTGTAGCACAAGCAATAATATATAAGGAGCCCAGTGGTTCCGGGGAATGAGTGTGTTTTGACTCTACATGTTTGTGACTTCTGCCACTGCTTTTCCCTGTTAGTAGCTTCAGGGAGGGGCTGCTTTTCTTCTCCCTGCCTTCAGACCCCCTCATCTTGATACATTATTACTTTCTTCTCCAGATTAAGCCATAATTTTTATAAATCAATTAAAACATGAGAGTGCTTTCTGTGATCTCCAGATCACAGTTTTTTTGCTTTTGGACCATTTAAGAGATTCCATCACTTCTTTAAACAAAAAGAATGTTAAGATTAATGTATGGGTTTGGAAAGGACACCATCAGCAGCATCACTGGCAGGTCACTGCTCTGCAGTTGTCCTGTACCAGCCCTGGTAACACAGCTCACCTGCATGGTGGGAAGTGGAGGGAGACTGGGGTTAGCAGTGGCTTCAGGTACAAGACTTAGGCATGACTGACTGCATCTCCAGATGTACAGCTCTGCATGGTAAAGTGTTGTCAACACTACACGCAGTGCTCCAAAGTAGCTAAGAAGTCTTTATTTTTAAATGCAATAACTTTTTTTTGCCATTTAATAAGGGTGTGGAAAATAGAAAATAGGCCTGTAAGCAGGTTTTTCCTTTTTACCCTTATTTCTGAGGAATCATTGGTGTCCTCAAAGTCTTACAGTTGGCAGAACATGAGCTTGGTAAGAACCTTTAGTCACTGATCTTCAGTGAAAAGTGAAATACTGTTGTTGTGACTAGGGCCCCTCTCCTGCATCCCAATCCCAACAGGCACAGCGTTCTGCATCCAGAACTGGGATGCTCAGCTGCTGCTCTGGTATAAGTAAACTCAAAGTCTTTTATTTATAAGTTTCCTCTCTTCCTCCTGCCCATGAATACTGCACTCGTTGCTGATGCTGGTGTTAAATAAATTTAATTCTGTGCAAGAACTGTGTGTCTAATACTGCCTTAAAAGAAGGTTGTCAGGATGTTGTGTTGGGGCTTTTTTGTGTCTGTTACTTAATTTTTTTAGCATGATTTTCTTTTTTGCCACTTCCTAGTAATGGCCACCTACACTTGCATCACTTGCCGTGTGGCTTTCAAGGATGGTGACATTCAGCGTGCCCACTACAAAACCGACTGGCACAGGTACAACCTGAAGCGTAAAGTTGCTGACATGCCTCCCGTCACTGCTGAAAATTTCCAAGAGAGAGTCCTGGCGCAGAGAGCAGTAGCAGAGGAGCAGAACAAAATCACTGCCACTTACTGCACAGTGTGCAGCAAGAGGTTCTCCACTTTCAATGCCTATGAGAATCACCTGAAGTCCAAGAAGCACCTGGAGCTGGAGAAGAAAGCTGTTCAAGCTGTCAGCAAGAAGGTGAAAATATTAAATGAGAAGAATCTGGAAAAGGGGCTGGCCCCAGCGAGTGTAAATAAAGATGAAATGAACACAGCTATCCAGCAAGCCATCAGAGCCCAGCCATCTTCATCTCCAAAGAAGACACCTCTACCTCCTAGTAATGCAAGTAGCTCTCCAGTTTCCAGGGAAAGCGCTAGCTTGTCCCAGAGCAGAGAACGACCAGAAATACCACCACGGCTGCAGTGGTTTGAGCAGCAAGCAAAGAAGCTAGCTAAGCAACAAGCAGAGGAAGAAGAGGATAATGAAGAAGGTAAGGCAGTATGCACACTGACAGAACATAGCTTGAAGTGAGCTATGGTTTGAGCAAAAGCTTCCTCCTCCTTCTGTAGCAGCATTTTCCATCACAAAAGGTCTTATTGTTGATTAAATTTTCAGTTTAACAAAGGAGTTAAGGTTGGTCCATGTTTGCAGTCAAGGACTCTGCTGTGTTAGTGTTTGAACTTGCAGCTGTTCAAGTGACAGACACTAATGCATGTAAAGATTGAAATAAATAGTCACTAGTATGAGCACTGTTTCCCACATAAAATGTCAAAGGAACTTTTCTTTAAAGAAGGCTAGTAACAAGTTAGTTAAAACTACTTCAGAAAAATAAATGAACAAAAATCCAGTTATGATCATTTGCTATTGTCCCAACTCATTTTCTGATCTGTTGAAGGGGGATGGGACTGTGGTTGGTTTTGTTTCCCTCTGCCCACGAAGACCAGAGGAGAAAGTTTGCTCTTTAACCTGACTGTGTGGTGTCACCTCTCAGCATGTTGGTATCTGTGTTAAAATGTGTTCAAGAGCTGCCACCCTAGTGGCCTTTCCCTGTGACTACAGCTCTGTGTTGGAGGTCAGCCTGGAAAGCAGACAGCTGAAAAGATCAGAGCTTCAGAATTTCTAGAAAAGGGGTTTTTTTAACCTGGATGCTTTCAGTGTTGTAGTTGACAGTGCAGCTCCAAACACATCTATTGGAGCAGATGAATGGGGTGATTGAGCTGTAGCAAGGGGATAGGTATGAATGAGGGGGAACTTCATTCCAGCTTCTGAAACCCCTGTGTCACGTTACTGCATCTGTTACAGCAGTTCTGTGCTCTTGACATTTCAGTTGCAGTCCAGCGAATCTGTTCTACATGAGAAGAAACATTTACCTCTGAACATACATCATAACACCTAAGGAAGAAGCTAGCTTCCACCTGTCTAGTACTAATGTGTTAGTCATAAATTGTATTGCGAAAATTTCAATAGCTTTCTGAATGCTAAATGTTCCTTTAAGTGTGTGAGCAGGAGTGTGTGTTCCCTCACTACTGGAAATGGGTATTTTCCTGATGTTACCAGAGCTTTCTTACTTTTAATGAGCCATGCTTGCATTCTTGTGCTGTGATGAATTAAAATTGAGGCATAGAAGCATCAGTAAAGTGTTAATAGTTGAGAAAATGGAGGGGGAAGAGCATATAAAGTATATAAAAACCAAAAGTTTTTATGAGCAACCTTGTGCTTTGCTGTGCATCTTAAAAAGAAATGTCTTTTACTGCCAATGGTAAATTCTTGCATCTGGAAGTTACTGTGTGGCACTTCACTGTAAGAACAAAAAATGCAATATATTCTATGATGGCTTTTTCTAACTTATTTGGGACTTATTTTGCTTGGGAAAAGTATAAAATAAATATCTTTTTTTTAAACTTCCTTTAAAAGACTGGGAAGATATGGATTCTGATGAAGACATTGGCTCTGACGAAGACATTGACTCTGATGAAGAGATGGAAAGTGTGGAAGAGGAGGAACAACAGGCAGAGGCTGAAAGCGTTCCTGCTGTTGGAGCCATACCAGTCACCGACTGCTTGTTCTGTCCACATCACTCAAGATCTCTCACAAAAAATGTGGCGCACATGACAAAAACCCACAGCTTCTTTATTCCAGATATAGAATACCTTGTGGATCTCAGAGGACTAATCAAGTATCTTGGTATGACTCAATGTTTTAGAATTTTTTGTCAGGATAATTATATTCTGATAGTGCTTATTTTCATTTGGATATGACACCAAAAGTTCTGGTGTGGGTTGCTTTTTTTGTTGTCCGAGTGCTGTCAGTATTTTGATCATGAGCAGGACCACAGGCTTCTCGGGGAGAATGAGAAAAAACTTGGATGAGTAAACATGGTCATGTACCCTGTAGGTCTCACATAGTTTTCTGATGTTGAGAAAGTTGCTCAAATAATAGGAGATCTGGGACAAAATCCTGTTGCTAAAGCTTGCATATGAACTGTGTTGTCCTACCAGTGAGTCACAAGTATTTGTCTCTTCGGTTTACAATGCTTGTGAGAGAGCTAAAAGCTAGGAAAAAAATGTATTATCCTTCAAGTCTAAAAATAATTATGAGAATAAAATTACTTTGGAATATTGGATAGAAATGTTTTTCTATCTCATACTGCAAAGTAATTTTATTGGAAGTGAGAAATTTGTTATTGAGACTACTGAATGGCCCATACCTTGTCACAAGAAATCTTCAAACAGCCAGACTTGTCCCTGATGGGGCCATATGGTCAAGGCATAGGAACAGCAGGGCTATCCTGGAAATTAAGGGCTCAAGGCTCCTTCTAAGTCTCTCTGCCTGCAAGCTGGGAAGGCTTTGTCACAGAAATGTTAATTACGGACTAGGAAGATTTTGTTCAGACCAATAGAAGTGCCAATGTTTTCTGCAGGAGAGAAAGTTGGCGTTGGGAAAATCTGCATCTGGTGCAATGAAAAGGGGAAGTCCTTCTACTCTACAGAAGCAGTCCAGGCTCATATGAATGATAAAAGCCACTGCAAACTCTTCACAGATGGAGATGCTGCCCTGGAATTTGCAGATTTCTATGATTTTAGGTGAGGTAATTTCTCTTTGAGTGGGACATAGGTGGGGATAGACAAAAGAACAGTTAAATATTACATTAGAAACTACTATTCATTCTTACAATTAAATGGTGTTTCATGTTTCAGTACTTACTTTACGTTGCTGGTTCCCCATTGCTGGTTCCCCACTCTTTTAGGTAATGGTAACAGGAAAATTGGTGTCTTCTTCTGTGACCATTATTACCAGTCCTACATCGAAGTACATTTTGAATTTTGTTTTGTATGTTTGCTGTTACTGAATTAATATTTCAGTGCACCAGCAAAGGTCATAACTGTCTTTTCTATTACCTTTTAAACAGATTGTGGACTTAACACCTACTGTGGGTTTCTTACATAAGTTTTATTGTGTAGCTGGAGTTGAACAGGACTGCTATGATTTAGAGGCCTCTTGTTGAACTTCCTGCAGCTTATCCTAAGCAGTGTTCATATTGGTCAGAAATACCTTGTATTATGGTGACAGGGGGAGCTTCTGGGAGCGTTCGTTCAGTAGCTGTGCAGAGCTGGTGATCTGCACTGTGGTGGCTTTCCACCGCAGGTCACTGTTAAGTGTGCAGCAGCAGAACTGTGCTGAGTTGCAGAACAGGGTGGAGGAAAGAGGTTCCTTGTCTCCAGGCCCTGTTCAGGGCAAGGTTCTGCTGTTAGGCACTCTCACACCAAGGCAGGTGAAACATGGCAATGCTTGTGCTTTGCTGTAGCTATGCATGGTGGTTCTTTTGTAGAGTGGGTCTGGATAGATGGAAGCTGCTCACCATGTTTAAACCATGTATTGCTGCTCTTCCACAGGAGCAGTTACCCTGATCACGAGGATGGGAAAGATGTGGAGAGTCCTGGAAAGCGCTCAGCAGAGAAAGAGTTGGATTATGATGATGACACCATGGAGCTGATCCTTCCATCAGGTGAGGACAGAGTTTGTGTTATACCATAACACTCTGCACTTTCCTTATCTGCCTCCACTACCTGCAGCACAGGCCGTTGTTGTGTTTTCCTCTGGGAAGGGAGGAGGTAGCTTTGCATTTAAGTGTCTTTGGGGTTATGTCCTCACCTTCCATTATTTTCACTGCCAAGTAGTTCAGCTTCTTCAGCACTGATGGATATGTGAACTGTGGCAGTGGGGTGCTTTGCCCATTTTACATCTTCATTATCATGTGACACTCATGGTATACTCCAGCATATTTGTTCGAGTACAACTTGGAGTTATCTAATGTAGGGGTTTTTTTGTAGAGGCCCAGCTCCTACCTAATTCAGTAAATTAAATTATTAAATAGCCTTTCTCTACTTCAGCATTTGGCATTTTGCTTGCTTTTTTTTGTTTGGTGATTTTGTATGAGGGGACGTCAGCCCTTATATTCTGAAAAGTGCTGCCAACTCTGCAGTTATACAAGTTTTCCTGAATGTTAGCAAGTGGCTTCACTGTTTACTTTGAAACAGCATTGCGTCTCTGCTCATTCCACTAATGATAATTTTCTTTTCTGATAACTGCCTGTTTGTTATCTGAGCTAAGGCCCTCTTGAACAGCATCACATTTTGTGCTTTTTCTTCAAGCAGCTCTTACAGTAATTACATTGAGTTCCTCATAATTCTAAAATTTTTAATGTTCTGGACCCTTTAAAAACATTTCTCAGCAGAGGGGTTTTCCATATTTCTCACAATACGCTTGAGTAGTCCCATTTCAGAAGCTGGTTCATGATGGATAATAAGATGTCCCCTCCTGTGAACAGGTGCCAGAGTGGGTCACCGTTCCTTGATGAGGTATTACAAGCAGCGCTTTGGTGTGACAAGAGCTGTGGCTGTTGCGAAGAACAAGAAAGCCGTGGGTCGGGTGCTGCAGCAGTACCGAGCCTTGGGCTGGACGGGGCAGGCAGGTGAGTGACAGTGGGAGGGCTTTGCAGAGGAGGACGCTCTGGGATGTCAGCACTTCACAATTCCAGAGGTCAGCTTTGCTTTACACGTGGGTTTTATGCAGTAGTTTGTCTTCTACTCGGTTCATTTTAATTCCTGACATCCAAGCAGATACAGGAAGTTTGTTTTAAAATCAAGTGCAGCTGCTGTGCAGGCTTTTCATTATGTTGTTTGTGATAACTTGGTGACTTCTTGAGATTTCTTGGTTTCTGCCCGTCCAAGCCACTACTCTTGCTATTTAATAATACTACGTAAGTCACGCTTTGACAGAATACTTTTCCAGTTGGGGAACAGTATTGTGGTGTATATCCACTTTTGAAATATAAGAATCATGCTTGCAATGCAAAACAACCTTTGCCTTAATCACATTCATGGGTATTTGTAGAGGGAACTGGGCTTTGCCCAGAGAAAAGTGAAAAGAAGAGTGCCAGTATGGGAAGGAAGACCTATAGGTAACTGCTGAAGTACGTGGGCAGGTCAGCTGGTTTGCATGCAAGTTGTAGAAAGGTGACAGACATTGATCCATCTGTCTTCCTTCTCTCTCCCTGCAGGGGCCATCTCTGCTCAGCAGCGTGACATGCAGTACCTGCAGAGGATGAAGTCAAAGTGGATGCTTAAGACAGGAATGAGTAACAATGCTACAAAGCAGATGCATTTCCGGATGCAAGTCAGATTCTGAGTTCCAGAGAGAACTGCCTACAACTGGTTATGGGAAGGGAGATTTAATGGTTTCAGAGTTACGGATTCTCTTATTAAAATGGACTTGGTACCTATCAAATGCTGATGTGTTTGCTGGTGTGCCTTCCTCTGTAAAACGAATGGCAGAGAACTTGTCTCGTCTGAAATAATGGTGGACCTAACTTAAAAATAAAATATCTTCAGTGGAACATGTGGCAGAGTAGTCATGGCTATGACTGAAGGTACATGCATAGTCCTGCTGCCCATCTTTGTGCAGCCCATTTATGGGGGGCAGTTGACATTGTCATTTGTCTGAATATCTTCAGTTTCCAATTCTGCTAACTGGTAGAAGCCAAGAGGAGATCCTAGATCTAAATGCTTCAGATGGAGTTTATTGAATGTTTTCAGTAGTGGTGCCAGACATATCAGCTGGGTGTTTTGGAGTTCTAGCTGGTGCTATTGAAGTGAAAATTTGAGAGCAGTTTCATGGAAATGTAACTCCAGGATTAGCACTGTCCTCAGAAGTTGACTGTACTTACCTAATGCTCCAGCTCAGGGCTGGATTAATAATCTGCAGTGTAGTTATTTTACATTGAATGTGATGAATTTTCATTTCCTGAAAACTGCTCAAAATTATCCTATCCTATCTAATATTTAGATGAATGTTAATCAAAATTTTGTGTTTCCTGCTTAAAATTCTGAAGATATTGTGGATGACAGTGTTTGTTGTTACCACTCAGTACTGGTGTTTGGTTATCGTCATGCAGTGACTCAAGACATGTATTGGCTGGAACAGGTGAGCTCTCCCACTTAAGCAGGTGAACTGTTGCAGGCTGGTGCAGAGAAAACCTACTTGTGTGTTAAAGAGCTGAGGCATCAGTGCTGCGTTGGTCCTGCTGGTGTAGATGTTAAATATTTCCATGACTTTACCGGTTCTGACCTTCCTGTAAGGCGGCAGGCACCTTCAGCGAGAGATGTGGGCTGGTTCCTGGCATCCCAAGTTATCACGTGTGGGAGACTGAGCGTGTGCCACAGGAACATGGCTGTTTCCTTGCCTGTCAGTTCATTGGGAAGGCAGCTGGCTACGGCCAGGTTTCACTTCTGCTTTCAGGATTGCTCTGGATTCCTGAGTTCATTGGTGTGATTTTGATACAAATTTTCGTTCTTTCTTTCTTGTGAGCCTTGTATGCTTGATGTCACCGAGAACAGTAGGGAGAGACTTTGTTAACACTATTATTTTACCTTGAAGTTGTTCTCAAGTCTCCCTAAGAGGTAAGTTCAGTAGAAGCAGCACCATCATCATGTCAGCACTTCTGAGAGAGCGGTGTATTTATGAGACTACTAGGAAATTTCACAGTGGAGGTTTTGATTTTGTGAATTTGTCTGTGGTGTTTTGGTCCATAGCGGTTTTTTGTGTCTTCTGTGAAGGTTCTACTGCCTTGGAAGTTCTTTTGCTCTTACTGAGAACAAAGAGCCTGAACAGTAATGAAGGCCACAGGTTTGGCACAGCATTTAGTAAGTAAACTGGCTAATACATTTAAAAAAGGTGCAGGCAGATTTGAGTGAAGGAAAAACTGAAGTAGAGAGAATTTTCAAGAAAGGCTGTGTTCACATCCAAAACCTTCAACTAAAGTTGGACTGATTAATGAGTACCTCCTTTTTTCTGACAAGGTAGAGTCACTGCTGTTGTATGTCCCTAGCTGGATCTGGTGCATATTTGATTTTATTGTAGAGGGTTTACTCTGGGTTATTCACTCTCAAAGTTAGAGGTAAGACACCTGGTCTCAGATAAGTGACTCAAGCCGTGTGAATCTTCAGACACCGTATCCCTTATTACAGTCATGACCTGTGGCCCAGCCTGTGATTATGGTATGGATTTCTAGCACTGAGGGTATACCCTGCTTGTATTTGACAAGTCTCACCAGCTGCCCGTTGGGAGCTGCTTGTGTCTTTTTCTTTGGAGAATTACTATCAAAGGGTCTTTGTGTTGATGGATAAGTTAGATTGTCTTTACAAATAGGGCAAAATAAAATGCCACAAAAATACAGAAATAGAAGGGTTAAGACTTACTAACCTGAATATTGAAACCTACAGAACTAGCTCTGAGTACGAGAATAAGTCACCAGTGCGAATCAGAGCAGTATGCAATCTTGAGCTTTTGGAAAACACTCATGGAATATACAAAACTTATATTAAAGACTAAAGAATTATTCTGGAAGAGTCTTGGGAATAACCTAGTACAATGGATTAAATCTTAGTGGTTAAGCATTTAAGGAATCTTGGCAGTGAAGGCAGAAATAAAAAGAGATAATTGATCACTACAAATTACTTCGCGGCCATAATGTTCAGGCTGAAGGTGCATGCAGTTTGCCACTCTTCTCAACATGAAAGGGAAGCAAAAGCAACTCCTGTTCTCTGTGCAGACTTGCTCAAAGAAGCCTGCTGTTTATGAAGAGATGGGGATTGCCTCAATTTTCTGAATGGTCTAGTTCAGAAAAAAGGCTGGTAAGTAAACATGAAAATCTATTGTCATCTTACAGTCACAGGGAAGCAGAAGGAAGTAATTGGTATAATTTGCACCTGTGATTCTGTCCTATACATCTTGCTGCAGTTTAGTCAGATGAAAATGGAAGAGAGGTATGGGAACCTACTGGTATTTTACAGGAAGAGTTGTGATACTCAGGTGAAAGTGGCTGCCATAGAAAACCAGCAGAGGGCGTAGGAAAGCTTTTCCCAGAATTGTGTTTACTATGAAAATAAATAAAGCCTAGTAAGAGTGCATTCATGCAGAACAGAGTTAGGGTGAGACTGCAAAGCTCACCACTACCATGAGTCAAGATTAGCAGCAGGCTTCTGTGAGATGAATTGCTATTTGTATCTTTACATAGGTCCTGGAAGAGCATTGCTGGCACAGGACGGCTGGAGCAAGTGTATGGGGGTTGTCAGCAGAGTTCAGCGACAGTGCTACAGTCTGCACAGCTTGTAGGTAATTTCCAACTATGTCAAAGTATTTCACAGAATCACACAGATTTTACCTCCCTGTAAAAAGGATAGCTGAGGGCAATTTTTTGTTTCCTAGGAGAATTCCAAATTACATTTGTTCCTGTCAGGGAGCTGTGTTTCCAGCTGTGATCCAGCCTTGCTCTTGTGCTCCCCTGGTCTAACCTTACATTTTCTGGCTCTTACAATGACTAGATTTGAGACTGTCTGGGTACAGTGAGCACTGTGGAGAAAGAATTCCTGATATGAATGTAGTTCATACAGGACGAGCAGGAGATCATTCCTTCTCAAGTAGTGCATTCATTTTAGGAAGGGCTGGTAAGAAGTATAGCAAAGGTACCTCAGTTTGGATAAGGCTGGGCTTCTGCCTACCTGTCCATCCATTAACAGCTGGGTATTGAAGTTGATCCCAGTGCTGCATCAGGCACTGCATAATGAAGCAGAAGAATGAAAGAACTGGTGAAGCTGGTGGAGCACATCTGTACATCTGGCATCTCCTTTTCGAAGTAGTTCTTTTGTTTTGTACACCTTACATAAATACATAAGTTACATACAAGTTACATAAATAACCCAAATGCTACTGGAGGGAAAAGCATGTACCTGTCATCTGGAAGGAGCGGGCTAGGAAAGATGGAGAAGCATATGGATGTAGTGTGGTAGAGACACAGGAGACTCAGAAATGTAAAACAAATTAACAGCTAATTATGCTGAAGCTGCAAGTCAACAAGTATTTAATCAGCCCCTTTAAGAGTCCACTATTGGTCCCTGATAAGTTTCTTCAAGGCAAAGGGCCTGACATGTAAAGGTGTTGGACTGTTGCCTAGCTAACAGCTGATGCTGGAGGGGCAGCACCTCAGGGAGATTCTCCACCACAGGTCTTAAGAGTTACTTTTCATCTATTAAAATTGAGGCATCCTGTGCTAATGGGCTTCATCTGCTCAGGGCTTTGGGCATCTTCCTCCACACTGTCAGCTTAGTGCTGGTGGGACACTGCACTGCAGGGACTCAAGTGAGTTTATACTATCATGACCTACAATGGATGGAAGGTTATAAATAAGCTTTAGGACACACTTAACCTAAAAGTAAAAATGCATATTAAATTCCTTTAGTCTTAATGTTTAATTGCTTTAATCCAACAGTCTACCATGCTGTAGTTGCAGAATAGCATTCACTAGACTGTCATCAAATCTTCAGCAGCTGGCAGAGCCTAGATATTTAAAATGACCATCTAAAGGCACTTCTGACCCAGAGGAAATTTCTGTTGTCTCCCACTGCTTCCCAAACTCTGTAAGATGCAGAAGCCAGGCACTTCAGGAGCCATAGAAGTGGTGACAGGACACCTGTAACTGGTTTTGTGTTAAGAATTTCTGCACATCTACTGTACCAGACTAAAAGGCAGAGTGATAAATCCTAGCTGGGCCAGGAAGGGAATCAGAATCACTCTGGAAGTGCTTCCCACCGTAAAGTTACCTGACTCTTCCCACAAGCAAAAAGCAATCCATTAGCAGTTTTTTTTTAATAATCACATTACCAAGGATGTATGTCTTCATACAGTTCTCTGATGCAAGGAAAAGGGTCATCTAACATTGAGACATATTTTCTGTCATTCCTTACACTTCTTGTCTCGGAATCTTACTTGTTTCTTACTTTATTTATGTATTCAACTTCATATTTGCCAGCAATTTACAGTGATAAATTCCATAACTTTCATGCGAAAGTAAGAGGCTTGCTCCTCCTGCATCGTGTTAATAGGCAAAAAGGAATGTGTACCAGGACTCAGAATAACTGCATGTTCACATCATCAGATAACCTCATATCTTAATGTTTCTTTCCTGAAGGACTTCAGGAAACAGGTCTGAGTAGGAATGACTGGCAGTCAATAACTTGAATAACAGACTTAGCAGCAGCAAATGCTATTGATTACAGAAGGGGAAAAGGAAGATCTTTACATTTTGTTTGAGCTGTAGAGGCCACAAAGAATAATCTGATGTTTTACAAAAATGACATTTGCAGCAAGATACACTTCTCCTTGGAATACTTGTTTGTTTATTCTGCTAGCTCAATGAGAACTTTAAAGCACGCCAGGAAGACCTAGTGAAGAGGTTACAAAACTGAGTGGCTCAGTAAATAGTCACAAGACCAACAGAAGTTGCATTTCTGCAACAAATGGGTAAATCAAGGACTTCAGATGTGTAAGAGCAGTGCAGCAGGATGACCTGTTCCTCAGCTCTGGTTACATTTTCCAGCAAGGTGGGTGGAAGGAGTCTTCCTTAGCATTCTCCCTGTGTCACATGGGCTGCAGTGCTCCAGAGCTTTTGGCTTCTGCAGCATACTCACATTAGGCTCTGCAGCACATGGAGGTGCAGCCCTCACCATCAGGTGAAGCCTGAGTGTGCTGTCTATGCCTCAGCTTCCTCTGTTATTTGTGCTTCTTTTAAGTTAAAAAAGAGGCTTGTAAACCTCAGGACCAATTTCCCTTGCATTGCTCCACCTCAACCAAATGCCCCAATGCAAAAACAATTTCATATTTCCTATCCCTGCCAATGCCTGTTAATGGTTTGCAAGGTTTATACAGTCATCTACAGATATGTTGACTTCTCTTTTTCTGGCTTGGGTAGCTTTCCACACTTAATTTTCTGCCCTTTACAGACATGAAAGCAGCCTCGCTTTCCTAGGCAAGATCTGCATTTGGTCTTTCATTGTTCTGCTGCACTAACACTCATGCCTTAACAGGTAGAGCAGCTGTGTTTTTTTCTCATGATACATGCACTGAAAATCTTGATAGAACATTTGGAACTAAAGCGTTCCACAATCCAAATATTTTCTGACATCTTTCATAGGAGCAGTCATACCTAGTTTACTTAATTCCTTGCAATAACAGTGTTTCAGTAGATCCTGCCATTCAAGTTGCAGTATTTTAACTATACTGTGCAGGCTTTCAAAATATGGCATTTCAAAATGAAGGATTATTTCAAGGGGTTTTTCCCTCTAAGTGCTAAACATTACCAACTGATATTACCTTAAAATAGGGCAGCAATAAACCTAGACTGTTACTTTTACTCTAATAATGTGTTACATTGATCCCACATCCAAGTAAATGACTGGTTAATGTCATTGTCTTTCTTCATCTTCAGTAGAGGATGTGGCAATTGCCTCTGCATTCCTGCCAGTGGAAGGTTCATTGTCCCACAGAGAAGAGTGACCTGTGAGGTGCAGAGCTGTGTCCATCACCCTTGGATATTTCAGAGTTTTGCCAACAGGTGTCGGTAGAAACCCCATAATTCATCGTAGAGTCTGTCTTGGTTTCCTTCCTTGTCTGCTGAACTCAGCCATGCCTGACACAGCTGCATGAGAGAACACACTGTGCATAGGTTTGTCCTTGACTCTTTCCCACCTAAAACCATCATGGTTCTTCCTGCAACACAGTTCCTGACAGAAAAATGGCCTTTTATGGAAGAGGGGAGGAGCAGTACAATCATGGCACAGTCCCATAGCCATTTACAGAGCACAGAGAGGATGAGGTGGCTCTACTATGCCCACACAGTTCTCTAGCAAGGAGCTATCAGGAATTAATCAGCAGGATCTAATGCAACATCTTGCCTTCCTCCAGGTCTGGGCATTTGTCTTGAGTTGTAATCTGAAGCAGAGAGTCCTGTCCTGAGGGCAGATGCTTTTCAAATAGCTCACCAGAACTGACTTGAAGGTTTAAGTAGTTGCAGGAGGGTACCCTCTTCTTAATTAATAGGCCAGCTGTTCAAATCCATGTTACTAGGCAGCTAAATATAGAAATCAGCAAGATGCCTTTGAAGTTTTATTTTAAATGACTTGGTCTTTTGGCCTCATGAATCATCCATTTTTTCTGTACTGTGGCATGGCTCCAAGAAGCGATCCCAACACAGCCATTAAGAATAGCTGAGGTACTTTGGGCAGGATTACAGCCAAAGCTGTACGTGTGCTCCAAAGTTAGTCAGGGTCAGGAATCAGTGCCAGAAACTGCAGTCAGCCCACCTTGAACATTTATCATGTCCCAGTGGCGAGATCACCCAGACTCAGAAGGTCATGAAGCATTGAATCATTTGGAAATCCACCTGTTCTTTCCATGGTTAGATACCCTTGTACTGTGTCCTTGTTTTGCTGCTGTTCCTCTTGTTCCTGGGTCATCTCAAGCTGGCTAGGAGCTCACAGGGCTCAATAGAGTAGTCCTAAATCCATGGTTTGTTCCTTGACACCAGCCCTAAAATTGGCAATTTGAGCTCTGAGTAAAGCAGAAGAAGCCACTTGGTAACTCTAGCAAACAACCAAAAGGAACTCTGATAGCAAAATAACTTTTTTTGTTTTTTCCTTTGTGCAGTTTTTGTCAGGAGGAGCAGATCACAGCTCCCATGCTCACCTAAGTGAGGCATTCCAGCATGAAGGCTCCTGAGCCCCCAAGCCTGTTTATATGCCTATCTGTGACAGCAGCAGATATTAACAGCAAATCAGTCAAGCAGAGAGAATAAATAAATCCTGTGTTATTCTGTATAATATTTTACTGGCTCACTGACTGTGGAGAAATAACTCCTTTCTGACTGGCTGGGGGATGGTTTGATGTCCAGTGACAAGTGCAAGAAGTAGCCATGCCTAGGACTGAAGGTCATACTTAATGAAGGCATTAAGTCATGTGTCAGAAGCATCCAGGTAAACTGTGCCCCACCTGCCTACATGGTCAGTAGCTCTTATGAGCAGTTTTACCATAGGCCTTTCAAACCTTTACACAGACACAAAAAAAGTCATAACTGGTTGCCTTGATGTTCTTAATCAGATCCCTCTCAGTGTTTTCATGTAAAAACATTATGAGAGTAGTTTATGAGCTTGCTTCCCTCCTTAGCATTCCATTCCTGCTAAGACCTTTCACCTTTAATAAATCTTTGCTTCTCAAGGTTTTACTGTGTACCAGTTACATCTTAAATGCTTGTGGGGTCTTCTTGTGTGACCAAGGCATGCTTTCCTATTAGATATTATCTCAGAGGGAAACTCTTGAGAATTCTGAATACATGCACCTTGATCTTTCCTGTTTTAATTCATTAGTCACCTAACAGCATTTCTCAAGGTTATCAGAGCAAAAAATGGAATCTGCAGAACAGCTTAAAGGGTTTGGAGGAAAATAGTAAAGTAGTATGATAAGGAGAAAAGGTTTTGTACAGTCCAAGACCTCTGCATACTGAATGTGTAAAAGTTTGCAGCCTGCAATAAAGGAATCTCAATGGACTTTTAGAGGATAATATTTACAGGGCGGTTACTTAATGTTTTAAAAGTCCATTGAAAAAGTAGGTGAGATATTCTTATAAACTAACCAAATGCTTCAGGTAAATATGAAATATAACCACTTCAGCATTTTCCAGATATGGAATTGATGACTGGTTCTCGGGTAGATGTAATTTATTTGATTTAGTTACATTTTACCCTTTTTGGTTCTCCTTTTTTTTTTTTTTTTTTTTTTTGTCAACAGGGCTTTGGCTTTTTTCTCTGTACTGTGCTACAATTAATGACTTTTTTTGAGCCATTGAAGACTAAACTGGAATTCTTTCAATTATGCAACAGCATCAATTTATGAATGAGTACCCAGCAGGTTTTGAAAGGCCGTCTTCCTCCTTGGCCAAGGTGATGATATTGCAAAAAGCTGCAGCATTCCCGCACATCTGTTCATCTGCCTCTCTGATATGCTCTATCTGGAGTACAAATGCAGATCAAGGTTACAGCAAGAAAGAAGTAAATGTATCCAGACAGAAGGAAAAGGAAATCTTGCAGTAGGCACCAAGCATAGAGAGCCACACAACATTGGATATGTTCTCCTACAAAACTTAGCTTTTTGTAAGGGCTCTGATTCCAGCTGATGTTTTGACATAATGTAATTTGCATTCTTTGCAAACACAATTTTAGTTGTTCAGTTTCTTTGGCTAACATGAGATGTGTTAACCTGATTGCTTTCCTATTCCTTCTGTCTGATGTCTGCATGTCCTGAATTTTGATATTGAAATACAGAGAAATGCTGCTGATTCAGTCATCAGATCAGCCCCTCAGGCAGTGATCTCTAAGCTTCCTTCCAGCAATGTCTCCTATGCAGTCACCTGTGGAAAACACTCATCTTTGCAAGGACCCAGCACATTCAGAATGACTTCAAACAGGACAAACCATTGGATGTGGTTTTTTCTGTCTTTGGAGACAGAACTTTCTATCTTACACCAGAAGTTTATTACAGTCTTGACCAGAGGTGTAGAGCTTTAAAGATAGTACACCAGCCTGATCAGAAATGCAAACTGTTGTGCACATCCAATAGGAAGCACACAAAATGCCTTAGAGTCAAATATGGCCCACACTAGCCACAAGAGGACAGGCCATTACTTCTTGTGATACAGTTGCTGCAGTACATCCATTAAAAAGCAAAACCATTTCTGATGCAGGGATAAGTTGCCTCCAGAAGGAAACCACCACAATGTGAACCTCAGCCAGCTGACTGGAAGCAACTCACTCCAGCTACCAGGAGTGTAAGAGCTCCTGTGCTGTACCTTGACAGCTTTCACCACAATCCGGCTTTTATCACAGCCCGTTACACTGCAGTCTGCCTCAGAGGGAAAATGCTGTCTCCTGCAGCCCTGGGGAAAACCTGATCCATCTTGTGGAATTAAGGGACTTGCACAGGAGATCCCACCTCTGCTTCCCACCTGGCATGTGCCTTGGGAGTCCAGTGAAGGCTGTGGCCTAATACTCCATCTGTTTGGTCTCAGTTTTTTGTGCTGAAAGGAGAAAAGAACAGAAGTGACTTCCCTGAACCTGTGTTTGGAGACAGTACTGAGTCATGAGCAAATGTTTTGAGAAGGGAAATTTTTCCCTCAGAGCCCTGAGGTATGCAGGTTAAAAAAAAAGAGAAAAAAAAATGGGGCAAAAGATGCTAAGAAACAGTCGTGGCTGGAAAATAAGTCTGTGCACTGCAGTAAAAACCAGTTCACTTTTATTCATCCAAGGCAATTGCATTTCTGCCTAGCCGAGAGACACAGCCAAGATTTCTGTCCATCCACACTGCCTGTTGTACCTCCACTTACAGACTAAACTATTTGCCACCATAACAGAAAACCATTCTTTGATAAATAGTGTTACTATTGGTGTTTCAGGAAACATGGACACCATGGCAAACAATGCTGGCAGGACTCCTGAAGACACAGTGTGCCCTCTGTTCCCTCTGCTTTCACTAGGTTGTTCACCCTGGAACTTCTTCCAGCTTTCCCTTGCTTGGGTGATGAACTGGGCAGATGGCATGTGGGGGCATGTGGATGAAGAGTTTCACATTTGTTAGGAGCAGCCTTATTGCCTTTCCCTGAGCTGGTAATTCACTCAAGCTGAATGCTTCTAATGTTAGCTCAGCCACCATATGGGTGGGAAGCATGGAGTCTTCCTGCCAGGACCTGGAGGAACATGCCTTAGGTGGTTCATGTGTTCCCTCTGGCACCTGCTCTGTGGGACCCTCCACAGCCATGAAGCTCTCTCCCCACCACTGTTCCCACTCTCTCCTGATTTCACACACTGTCTCCATCTGTCCCACTCCACTTCTCCTATGGCCCATCCACAGCCACACTTCAGCTCCAGCTCAGTGGTAAGCCCCCAGGATTTTCAGCCAAGAGAAAACAAGGGTTAGCCTTTGCATTCCCAGCAGAGCTGTGTGCAGGGTTGCAGGTTTAGAGAAATAACAAACTGGACCTCATGGTTCAAATAATGAATTTTGTATAATATTAAAGGAAATGGTGGTCTCTGTCCAGCACACCTTTCCAGCCTCCCAGCTGAAATGCAAGCTTCTAAATTTGATGCCAGCTCATAGCTTCCCTTTTCACTTTTTTATCTCCTTTAATGGTCATCTTCTCTGATTAGCTAGTGGTTCATAGCGTCCTTGTGTGAGATGTAGATAGCTCAGTAGTACAGCATATGCTGATTTACCTAGGCCTGTGTTTTATCTGGTTCCTAATGGCAGGAGCCCAACTCATCAGCATACAGAGCTCTATTTACAGTATTCATGACCTGTTTTTTTTATCTCACTTGGAGCTACATTCTGTAAGTTAAGATGACCCTTAAAATGGTCTGTATCAAGAAGATAGCACTGTAAATCAAAATATTTTTGCAAATTATTAGCTTGATTAAACAACCTTAAAGAAGTTAATGACTTAATGAAGGAGCAGTATGCAGAACATCAGTAGTGATGCTGATCTAGCTCATAAGCATGAATTATTTGTGAATGGGAATTGTGCTAAATACCTGATGAGAATAGGCAGAATATTGTGGACTGAGTGCTCAGGCGTTCCCTTTTGCTGGTACCATTTCATTTGTAGAGCACTTGCTATTGTTGATGGAGTCTTCTGGTACCTGGGCAGATAAGAAGAGCTTTGTAGAGCTTTGTAGAGCTCTACAAAGAGCTGTAGAGCTTTGTCCACTACCTAATCTTTTCCTCTGCATCATTTCTAGAGATGTAGGACAGTACAGAGACTTTTTTGGGGAAGCAGAAACCAAGAAGTACTGGAGAAATTACTCCATCCAGCATAGGACTTGGTTGTCCTTAAGATCTACAGGAAATCCTGAAAAATTTCCTCTGTTGTCTAGGCTGAAGAACAAAAGCCTAAGACATTTTGCAGCATTTCAGCAGTATTTTGTGTACTGATAGCTGCTTTGGCAGGTAAACATCCCTGGGAGAGTAACAGATAATGAGGAGTGGCAAGAGAGATGATCATTGATCCATGGGGCTAAATTAATCGGAGGAATCAGCCTCACATAGTGAATTACATGTGATGTGCATTTATGTGGAAAGTCCATTTTTTCAAGTCCACGAGCTTAATATGCAATTGGAGGTGTGCCACAGCAAGGGAGAGGAATATTATTTTTCTTTCTATAGTCTACTTTAAAGTGCATTGGTAATGCATCTTAAATGATGAGTCTGAACTTTAGGTTTTGTTTTCCTTTTTAATGGGAAGAACTCCATGCTCTTGTCTTAATGTACTAATTAATTCATCCTGTTGAACTTTGTATGTTTTGAAAAACATCGCTGTAGTACTGGAAGAGATTCAATGCTTTCAAAAGAGAGACTACAAAAAATTGCTTTCATCTTCCTCACATCACTGTAGAGACTAATAAATATTGATATTGCACAGACCAAAGGTACACCTGGTGCAGTTCCCTGTCTTGGTGGCACTGGGCTCAAGGTGTGTACTGGCAATAGCAGCTCTGTAGCATCTTCTCCACCCTCCAAATGATATTTTTTAAATTAGGAGAAACTTGCAAGAACCCTTTAAAATATTTTAATGCATAGTTGGATTAACTTTCCTTTTACAAGACACTTAAAAAAAGAGCCATGAAGAAGAGGTTCCAGTGCCACAGAAGCAAGTTTTCATAGGAATTATGAGTTTTATCTCAGTCTCTGCTGTATGGAATAACAAACTCTCCCCTACAGCAAAAAGTGGGAAACCCAAACTCATATGCTTCCTCCAGTAGGGACTTCTAGGGTGCATATGAATTGAATTTTTAAGCTTCTCTGCAGAGAAGCAAGAGCTTTTATTAACTGTCTCTCACTTCTTGCTTCCCCAAAGATAATGATTTTCTTACTACAGTTTACTTGAAAGTGCTTTGGTATTGCAGCTTGAATGATGCATCCAAAATTCAGGTTTTGACTGTTTTTCTTTTTAGTTGGAAGAACTCCATGCTTTTGTCTTAATGGACTAATCTGTCTGCACACATAACTGCAGAGCTGGACTTGCAGATTACCCAAGTAACCTCCTCTGTTGATGTTAAGTGGTTAAGTGGTGGATATTGTCTGCCCGGATTTTTCCAAGGCTTTCAGTGCAGTTTCCCACAGCTGCCTCCTGTGGTGGGCCATGTGGTGGGTGGGGAAGCCTCTGGTGAGCTGCACACAGAGGGGAGTGGGAAAGAGCTTCTTTTCAGACTGACAGCCTGGCACACATGGGGTTCCCCAGGGATCAATACTGGGCCCAACGGTGTTTAATATCTTCAAAAGTGATCTGGAAGATGGGATCAAGTGTATTCTGATGAAGTCTGACAATGAAATCAAACTGAGAGGGGAAGCAGACACTTCCAGAGAGCCACACTGCAGGAGGACCTGGATAGGCTGAAAGAGTGGCCTGGTAAGAACCTTATGAAGTTCAACAAGGACAAGAGTAAGAGATTCTCTTTTTACAAGTAGTCATATGGAAAACAAGAGATAATGGGTAAAGTCACTCCTAGGGAGATTCCAATTGGACACGAACATTTTTCATGATAAGAACAATCAACCATTGGAATAATCCCCCCAGGAAAGCAATGGATTCCCCAGCATTGGACACATTTAAGATCCAGCTGGACAGGGTGCTGAGCTGTCTTGTCTAGATTGTGCTTTTGCAGAGAAAGTTTGGATCAGATGATCCTTGAGGTCCCTTCCAACCTAGTATTTTATGATATCTTTATGAAGATACTGATGTTTTCCTGGAGGTGAAACAGTTCATGAATCTTCAGCTTTAAGGAGTAACTGAGGAACAGCCCCCACTCTCTTCTCTCCCTCCCTCCCTTCATGCCCTCCCAAAGCTCTAACAACTGACTGCATCAGTTTTGCCAGCTTTCCTCCCCAGTCCTAAAGTTTATAACTGGAAATGGCATCATCTCTAAGGCAAGGACAGACTCCACAAGACATTGAAGGAGAGAACAGAATGAATGGAAAGCCTTTTAAAAGCCTCAAGGCTTTAAACTCTGGCAGCACTGCTCCATGGGTACCACAAAAAAGCTGGACAGTTGTTGAATAAACAACATGCAATCTTTGTATATGACTTAGACTTGTTTTTCCTTTTCCAACTACCAAATTAGCATTTCCAGACTCTCACAAGCCTTGAGCATCACTAGACTCCAGTTGTCTTTGACTTCAGCTTCTTAAGTGTACTTCATACACTTTTCTTGTTTTGTTTTCAAGAAAGTGAGTTTCTCTGTAGCTGCTCAGCACAGATTTCCCTTCCCCCAGCCCAATAGTTTCAGCTGTATCCTATAAGCAGGTCACATCTCCAATGAAAAATTTTTTGAGGTTTCTAAGGCTAATTTTCTAAGGCCAACTGCTTGTGCTAGACTACAGAACCTGTGTTGCTTCCTGCTGTGTCCTGTTTTAGACTCCTGTTTACCAAGGCAAAGACAGTCATTTAGTTCACACTCTGTAATGCAGACCAGACGTGTGAGTCTGGTTCCTCCTTCCCTTCCTCTGCACCTTACTTCAGTGTCCAAAGTCTGTATTAGAAGCAGCTGAATAATGATCATGGCCTAAGGCAGAGGACTCAGGTGTAACATCCTCCTTTCTCTGACTGTAATCGAGTTGAGTTTGACTCTTTGCAGGCTCCTTCATAAAGCTGGGGCAATTGTTTTCATCCACTCTGTTTTTTGAGTCTGCCCTCCAACCTGGCTTTACGCAATGAGGTTGGCTGTAGAATTAGTGTCTCACAAACAAACAGTGCACATTCTCCTCTGCTGAGTTTTTCTTCAGCTCCTCATCTCTTCAGAGCAGTAAATCACAGCATTTCTTTCTGGGAGTCCTCAGTAAAAAACAATTGGATTTGTTCAGATCTGTCTTACCTGGACAAGGACTTTTACTTTTACATATATTTTCTTGATTTTCCAGCTCTCTGGGAACATGAGAATATCTGTACTGGGCCTTATGAAAATGTACTTAGTCTAATATCCCATTTCCAATAGCAGCCACAATGCTGCAGAGGATCCACTTGAACAAATGGTCTATAGAGCCAGCAAAGGCAAAAGAAGACACTATCAGGAGTCTGTGAACCTGGCCATTTTCAGTTATCCCTCTTCATGTATCCTCACAGTCATACCTCTTTTAGTAGCAGCACTGATTTTTTCCTTTAGCATCTCTCCATGGTCAATGAGTTTGTCCTTGAGCTACTGATCCACTGTGCCTCCAAAAGCTGCCTGTAATGAGTTCCAGAGGTTACCTGGGAATAACCTCCACATCTCCAAACTGAAGGTCCAGCCTCTGTAGATGTCTTCTTACAAAGGCAGATGCTTATTCATTTGACTTTTTTACTAAACCTTCTCCAGCTTTACTCCCTTTTTTTAGATGCAGTGAGTAGGACTGTAGACAGTACTTAGGATCATTGTGGCAGTGCAAAGTCCTTTTAGGGCCAAAAATCTTGTTCTTTCATGATGATTCCCCACATATTGTTGGCTAAATGTGCAGCAGTCAGTGAAAAAAAGCTTCAGTGAGCTGTCAGTGATAACTCCAAAACCCCTCTTGAATTCTAACTGCAGCTTCTAAGTTCAGCATCATGTACATGTAGGATTAGATTATTTTTCCCTACAAAATACATAACATATATTTTCTGATCCCGAAGCTCATCTATCACCACTTCCACCAGACAAACACACATTTTTACAAGTTCCTTGTCATCAGGTGGGTATTTTGCTGCTGGAAAGATTCCAACTACCTCCACCATTGTGGAGATTTCAGTCTTCCTTTTCCAGGGAATTGATGAAGACATTGAAATTGACTGATCTCAGGACTGGTTCTTTGGTGAGCCTTTCAGTAGTCCACATCCTAAGAAGTTGCCATTAAGCCAACCATTTGCTTTCTATCCTTTAAATCCAAAGAAGGAGCTTTTCTTCAGGACACCCTTGAATACCATCCATATGGAACATTATAAAACAATTTTTGAAAACCCAGGTGAATGAGGCTGACTGGATCTCCTGTATTCATATGCTTATTGACACCCCCACAGATGTCCAGAAGGTTGGATTGGAGGTTTTCCATTCTGGAAGCTTTTCTGGTTCTTTCCCAGCTGATTGTGTTCATCCCGTGCTCTGGGAACCTATTTTATAAAGCAGAGTCCTTCTTACCGGGGGTGGGAGGGAAGGCCACAAATCTCTGGTTCCCAGAACCTCCTCTGAGCTGTACTTTGGGATGGCACAGACCCTGGCAGACAGCACTGTGTACGTGCTGCTGTGGTGTTGCAGCATTGCAACACCAGTATCCAAGCTATGGGATATGTTGCACAGCTACATTTCCACTGTGTGGGGAGCAGATGTCTCCCCATCATCTTCATCAGCAAAAAGGAAAGAAAAGATTTAATTGGTCTTCTCTGCCACGACTTTTTTCTTCCTGAATGTCCTTTTTATACCTTGGTCATCCAACCACCTTGCATTTCCTGCTGTTTTAAGCCTTTGAGTATTTACATAATATTCTTGCTGTCAGCATAAGCATCCATTCCAAAGTGCTTCTCTAGTTCTTATTTTACCTTCTTAATTTCCTGTTTACAGTTGACCGAAATTGCTTTCTTATTCTCATTTGAGCATTACCATTTTTAAGTATTGGCTTCTGTTAACATATAGTGCATCCATTCTTTACAGATTATTCCTGTCTCCTGGTCTTAACAGGCATAAATCCCTCCTTCCTACCCAAAGACTCATCCACCTACTGGCACTCAGGACCTCTACTTGCCCCCATGGTTTCTCACAAGAAGCTAGAAGTATTCTGAAAAAGTCAGGATAGAGGTCCTGGACTACAGTCTCATTCTTCACAGCAGACCTTATCCTGAGCATACCATCTTATCCTTCCCTACCATTTGATGCCAGCATTCCAGCACACCTGGGGTCTCATTCTGGTACCCTTAAGTACCCTCCCTGGGCATCAAACTTCACTGCCTTGGTGCTCAGCAAGCAAGTGTCCATGCTGTCCTCTCAGCCACCACAAACCCAGCTGCTTGTTTTCAGGCAGAAACCCACTACCACCACCTTCTTCATCCTGTTCTTGAAGATCCCCTTTACCAACAGATTGTATTTGGTGCAAGAGGACACTAATGTGAGCTGGAAGCCAAATCTCATCATTGACAACAGTGCTTTCCTTCCACCTGGGCACTGGTCTTCCTGGAAAAATCCTGACCAGACCAGAGGTGTGCAGGAGGGTGAAAAGAGAGCATCTTTATCTGTCCTACAATTAACAAACAATCAGTGCAGACCACCCTTGCTCTTTCACGTCCAGGTGAAGAGAGCTAGCTCTCTTCAAATAAAGGCTCTCTGCAGCCTTTCTGGTTTGGATGGAAACACAGTGATGGTTCTCTCCACTGTTACATCTTCCTAACCTGCACAGCTCCACAGCACCTGGGGCCTACCCCAGAGGAGGTTTTATTTCAATGACACAGTACATACAAAGTACTCTTTGACTGATACTTTAGTGAATGCTTTTATCATTGTCCTTGAATCCTGGTCTTTCAGAGGAGTCTTGGCAGGAGTTTTGGGTTTTTTTTAATGCAACTATAGATTTTAGAGATGTTAATCTGGCAAATAAAACAAAGAATATTAGAAAATGGGTTTCATAATCAGACCATGCAATGAAAATATGTTCTTGCATTTTATAAGTGTTTTAATAGTATGGAGCTTTTTATTTTCCTTTCTTTAAAGAATTCTGATTTCTCATCTGATAACAAAGCAATGTTTGATCTTTTCTGTGCATTCATCACCATGGTACCAAAGTGTCTTACAGAGAAATAAGGCAGGTGGTTGGCAGTCTTTTCCTTGAGACTTTCAACAGAAGTGGCCCTTGAAGGACTTTGACAGCCTGCCTGTGTCAACCTATTAGTATTATTAGTATTACATTGGCATACATGCACCAATGAAACAAACCCAAGGATTTCTAAGCTGCCTGGATGCCATTGTAACAGATGGCTGGGAATAGGAAAGTAGCCCAGAAAGCATTTCTGCATGCATTAGTTCTGCAAGTTGAAACAAACCTGAAAGTGTTTGTTCACCCTGAAGACATTATCTGATGCTTTAGTGGATGGAACTATCATTGATAATGTGGCCAAGTTAGTGAAGCACTAAATTATTGGCAGTTTCAGAGATAGGTTTCAAATGTTTTTTGTTACTTAGTGAAGAGATTGGCATAGACCTATTGCAGTCTCCCTGAGACTGCCCATCATCCCTGAGGGAACAAGTTCCTTTGGACTGACAGATGGGACACTCAGCTGGATGTGAAAGTATACATTTACATTCATGACATTCAGTAACAACAGGCCAGAAATGGAGCCTCCAACAACAGATAGGAACACTTTTTACTCAAAAATAACTTTTCTAGTTCTCTTTTTCCTCTACCACATCTCCTCACCCTCCACCCACATCCCCTGCCATCTTTTCCACCCCAGTGGCTTCTGGGGTACTGTGCAGTCAGTTACAGGATTATGTAGCTCTTCCCATTCTACTAATTCCAGTTGATGGCAAATACATGTAACAAACACATTCAAAGAGAAGATTCTGTAATTTATTTTCTGAAAGAAGAACACTTTCTTTCTGCTTTATGCTCATCTGGCTGAAGGTGGACCTTGAGTTTATAAGTATTTTTATTTATCATTGTCCTCCCCTTTCCACCCTACAGCTGTTTCTTTCCTCACAGAAACCACAGTGTAGATTAAGTGCCACAATATTAAATCTAATGACAGTTCAGTTTCCAGAAGGTGGAAACAGTTTAGTTTCCAGAAGAAGGTGAATGTACTGCTCTGGTGGAAACAACAATTAGAGAAGAAATATGCACGTGTTCATCTGCAAGGTACCTTTTTTTAGTTAAGTAAGCAGATGCAAGGGAGCAAATACTGTGGATAAAGTTAAGAAACTGATCTGCTATGAAACATGGTGAGAAAATAATTAGGAAAACAGAAAAGCATCAAATTTTCAGTGGACTCTTTAAAACCTTGACAACATGTCAGGGAGTGTGTGGTATATACTACAGATAGCTCAGTAGCATCTCACAAACGTGTCCTAAGGTTTCATTTTTCTGCATGCCATTTTGCAACAGCTGGCATGTTGGGTTTTTTCTTTTTTCTCCCTTACTAATACAAAAATTCTTAAGTGGGTTGGCTCTGAATTCCCATCTTTCTAACAGAAAGTATCCAATTCTATTTTTTTCCCACATTTTGAAGAGACACATGAGACACAATGGGCAACTGAGCTGACAGAATTAATTTCTACATCTGATGAGGATCTGAGTTACAGGGAGTCTGGGTGGTCCTGTGCAGAGATGAACATCTTCAATATCCCTTCATTAAATGCTGCTTCTGCTTTTGTAAAAGAAAACCATAGAATAATGGACACAGAATTTAATCTGGATCTCAGGACACTGAGAATCAGACATTTCCATTCTCCCCATGCCTACCAACAAAGAGCTTGTCACAGAAGCTAGGCAGAAGAAAATGAGAAATTAGACAGGTTTCTAGCAGAATTCCTAACAAATTCCAGTGAAATAATCTGCAGAAATTATTTCTATCTGAAAGAACAGACAAATCTGATAAAATCATGTCTGTCTCTGAGCACACCTATCTGGACTTGTTTATGGTCTAGTGGCTCTTAATTGTGTCCTATCCCTGCCACTATCTTGCATATAAGAGCTTATCTATTCCATTTAATAATTTGTCAATAACTTTGTAGTTCTTGTTTCAGCTCTGTGGGCACTGGGCAAATGATGGAAATCAAACTGGATATCCCAATCTTAGCTGAATTAAGACTTCCAGGGAAAAGGGAAGATGGGCAATTGGCTTCAGTGGGGACATAGAAGTTTGGCATCACTTCAGGTAGAGCAATTGTAAAAACCAGCATTCCAGATCCCGAGGAAGAAGTTACAAATACGTTAACTGACCCAAAATACAAAGGAATGAAACCAATATTTGCAAAGAGTGGGATGGGGAGATGCTCCAATACCCAAACTAGATTCACTTTGACAAGTGCTAATCTGAGTAGTAAACAAATCATATTTCTAAAGAAGAATTTTAAAAGGACAATGAACATTACAGAAATGTAAGCTTCTTGGTTACTTAGAAACTGAGCTCAGTGATTCAGAGCCATTTCTTAAACCAATCTTTGCTTTATACAATCCCTCCAATGCAGGTAATAGAAGAGTGATTCAGTCTGTCTGACACAGACTATATCAAGGTCTGTACTTATCCCCGTTCCTCCCCATCTCCTTCATTTCCTTCTCTGAAGCAATGTTATTTGTCAATCCTGTATTGGACCCCAGCCAGGAATATCTGAAAATGCAGTCTCATATTGCCTAAATCCATAAAGAGGAAACTATTCAGACAACTGATGCACCTTCAGGGCAGAACATTAAATTGATCCTTTGGCAAGGAACACTACGTGTAACTTTACACAGCAGTTCCCATAAATACTACTAAGATTATCAGCCAAAGCATAGATTATCTTGAGCTGTGGTTGTCTTTTAAGAGCAGCTATGAAAACAGTTTGTACTGTGTGTAGGTACTTGTCTAGTCTATATGTCCCCCCCTGTCCACCACCCCAAAATCTGGGCCTTGAGAAGAGCTGGTGACAATGTCTCATGTATAGTCAAGGTGACTGCTTTACTGGAGCATGACAAATCACCCAGTGGAAATGGCACTGGGCAGTCAGAAGGGAATGGCTCAGATATTCTTCTGCTGTAATTGAGTGGAAGGGAAGTAGCTATTACTTCCTATGTCTCCCATGATTTTCTTCAAAGTGTTGAAAGATCTCAGGGTAAGTTGTGTGAGGTCTTTCTGGGGCAGACAGAGCCTTGATGTCCATCTTGCATTTTCTCAGCTGAGGGAGTGGCCTCCACTGGAACACTTTATACATTCCAGCTCCCCCTTTTTAGTCCCTAGAGGTTTTCAGTCAGCTTGCATCTCTGGGACAGCACTATATGCAGCTGTGTGTACATGTAGAGTTGCATATGTATTCCCACACACATTCTAGGTCTGAGTTACAGTTTGAACTACAGACAAAACTAGGCCATTTTCTGAGTTTCTATCATTCTGCAGAAAGTTACTGTTCCCAAACCATTTTGCATGGAATTTAAATGTAGTGTATACAAGCTATGTATAGAGCATTTTCCATAATTAAAAAAAAATAGTATTAAAAAATTAGCATATATTATTAGTACCTTTTCCTGAAAACCTTTCTGGCTGCCACTATGCATGATTTCATGAAATTAGAGTTTTCCTCTCTGAGAAACATAAACAAAACTCCTCAGTTTTTTCAGCATAATAATTTTCTGACCCTCTATTCTAATGCACATTTTTACCTCTTGGCCCCTCTTTGGTAACTGGTTACCTGTTAAGCAATATAATAACTTTAAGAAATCCATTCTGATGAAACATTCTTTGGGATCAGGATGAGTTAAATGTTTGTTTTAACTCTGGATGCAGAGTACATTTTTGTATACGCTTGGCTATTTTTTCGCTTGTTTTTAAGTTATTTACCAGGCAAAAATGACACGCAATGTCATCATCCATAACAACATCTGCTGGTATTGAAATACTCCTCTCAGCAGATGCTTCCAGAGTGGTATGTGGTGGCATAGCTTTGGTGAAATTCTTAAGATTCAATGAGTTGAGAAGGCAGTTAAATGGATTTCCTCAGTCCCTGGGCATCTCATGTGCATCGCTCTACCCCAAGAGATGTAGAAATTTGGATCAAATTCAGCGTGGCAACTGACATTCTCGTGATCAGGAATCTGGCTGGCACACCACAAAATCTTTCAATACAGGCTTTCAGTTTTGAGTGGGCTGGTGATATCTGCATTTTCAAATTCCTACTGGCATTTGAAATCAGGAATAACATCTCTCTGAAATTCCCCCTCTAGAGAGCTACCAGATTTCTCCACAAGTACAGCATAAAAGATGAGGATTCCTCTCCTATTCAGACTGATTCATCCTTCCTTAACACAAGGCTCTGAAGGAGTTAAATCCTCAGTCTAATAAAATTGTGGTCTTGCCAATCTTTTCTTCTTTTTTTCTTTTTTTTTTAAGGTGCCAGACATAAAAATAAAGAAGATGTATCAGCACACTTCCTTAGAAGCTCAGCTTCCTGATTAAGAATAAATGCAGGATATACAGTGTATTTCATGCTGAAATGCATTCCCTTCTAGAATTTCATGAGTACAATTAGCCATTAGCAAGATCTCCACACACAAACATAGGACTCAGATCAGGAAATAATAGAAACAGCCACATACTGCTAAAATGTGGAGAGGGAGAAAACCACAAAATAAGAGCCAACTGTTGTGTTAGTATTGTCCTGATACTGCTCCATGTCTGTCTCTAGTCAGGCTGAGAAGAGAGAATGAGTGATCGTGTTGTAAAATACCCAGCAGGAGCTACGGTGCAGTGTGCTTGTACTCTTTATCACTGTGCAGTGGTGATGGCTGATTCTGGAATGCTGCATTTCACCAGTTTAGTCCAGGGTACCTATATGCCACTACTTTTTAGGAGCACCTCAAACATACATAAATTAGAATTATTTCAGTGACAGGAAATTCTTTCATCCTTTTGATGCCCAAGTACTAAAAATACCAGTCACAAACCTGAGCACTCAAGTGTGAAAATGAATTTGAAAGTTCCCTACAATTGGTGCTGCCTGGGGCCATCTCAGCGTACAGGAACCTGTCCTGTGTTTTTTCTTTTGTGGTTTCTTTTCCCCTGCAACTTTTTCCTTATTGGGTGTAGGAAGGAGTTCTGTTGGATTGATAAGTACAGCAGGTACACGACTACCTGATTCTACTCTTTGCATCTTTACACTTGTGGTGTATAGAGAACCTGGCTGCTACCAGGTTTAAGGCATTCTTCATTGTTCAGGGTTAGCTTGGGGTTATCTGAATCTGGTGCTTTGAGGAAAGTCTTCTCTATGTACTTTTTACATTCGAGTGAATTGCAATATTTTCCATTTCAATGCATTATACAAATAATTATTGTATCCTCCAGCAGTACTTGCAGATGTTTCTGACACCCTAGTGAGGAGATAGGTTCTATGGTGTCAGGGCTAAAATGGGTAGATACATGTTGGATTTCTGACTCTGAAGGTAGCGTCATACCTTGGAGTGAGTATTGTAAAAGGAAAGATACAGATTGATGTCCAGAACATCACGTGAAGCATCCACTCTGCCTCTTTCAGGTTCAAAGTGGATAGTTTCAGAGGAGTTCCTGATATACAAATAAATATATATAACTGTACCTTCCTGAATGACAAAGAAACATCTCCACACATACTTCAGGGTAATTTTTAATCAGGATTTAATTTTATTGTTCGTGTTTTAGTGCTACAGATGGTTCTTATGCTTGATACTTTTTTCTTCTCCCAATGAGTCTAATTTCCTCAAAACTGAAACAAATCATATAACTCTCTCCACGATCATGCTGCAATGATGTTGTCATAATTATTTATATCTTCTCTTGTACAAGCCATATTAAATAGTGGCTATTATAAGACTTTTCAATTTAGACTTAATTGGCAATCTGAAGCCTACCATTTTTTTTGCCATTCATCATAATGACTTTAAAGTATACTCTGCCTAAATTCTGGATCCAATGAATCAGGAACAGAGTATAGCTCTAGGAAGAGAAAGAAGCCTAAGGAGGAAAGTAAAATATCTAGGTAGAACCTGCTTGAGATCCAGCTATTTTCCTATGTTGAGGCAAGGATGGAAAGTTTGTTCCCTAGTAATAAATTGCAATGCTCCATTCTAAAAAAATATCTGTGGTGGTCAGATGAGCTAAAGTCATATAGTAAATGTTTGTGAGAGTTTGTAGCATGTATCAAGAGTGGACACAGAAACATGTTGTTGAGCATGACCTAGGCTAACTGTATGTTCTCAATGTGTCTTTTCTTTCTGCTTGCCTTGGTGAATAGGATTATCTGTTTCCACATCCTAGTTACACTCAAGAGAGGGTATTTGTACGAGCTAGAAAGGCAGTGTACAGGCTAGTAGTGCCATGCCAATACTCACTAGAAAAAAAAGCATCAAACAGGATACCAATTCCTCTTTGAAATATATTTTTCTGAACTGGGCTTGAGCCTTTGTTTTGCTCCAGAATTGCCCTTTCCTTGCTTTTCTGTCTCCTTCCAGAAATGCTGTGCTTCCCATGCTAGTTCCTACTTGGATCACAAGCCTCTATTTGTTGATTTTCATTCCGATGCTCTCTCCATAAAATTAAATGCAGGGCTCTAGGCCACTGTGTAAAGCAATTATGTTTACATCTTGAATGGGTACATCTTCTTTAAATGTTCATGATATTGTATAAACATGCATAGCACTAAAATTGCCTGCCTCTCCCCTACCTCCCAAGATCAATACATACCAGACTAGAGAAAGATACAGTTTTTCTAAAATTTATAGTTATAACTGAAGTTTATTTCAATATCTTAGTTGTCCTGATCTCTGCTTGGCTTATTTAATGGATCCTAGGATCACCTCTCTTTGAGGATTTTTGAAATATATATATTAAAAATATGTATTTTTTAAATGTTTCACTGTATGACCTCAAGGCTCAGACCCTTATTTACAGAATCTTATTCCCTTTTCTTCAGGAAGCAGATTTTGCATTAGTTATCTCAAAACCTGAAAGCAGCATCAAGGATTAGAGAAATCTAAAATTCATCATCTACAGCTCCTCAAGTGTGAATTTAATATGAGAGAAAACTGACAGTATAATTGCTGCCAGGGTATATGGCTCTGAAATCATTCAGCAGGGCCAGAATAAATTTGGTTTATATCTGAAAAGGATGCCTATTGACAAAAATGCATCAGCCCATTTCTTAGGGGAAAATCAAAACCATTCTTTTCCAGAATTCACATACAGAGCTTTCAAAAGCATTTATTTTACAAACAAAACCAGGCACATTGCCTCCTCTCTGTGCTGCACTCATCAACTCAGTATTCTAATAGATTTAAAAAGAGGCACCAGTAAAACCATGGTTTGACCAGAGCAAATTATTTATAATGAATGCTAACAAATAGATTAATTTAGTCTCATTCCTCTCAAAGTGACTGGTTTCCCTATGGGGGTGTTTCACCCATTGCTAACCATGAAAAAGCCACTTTTGAGGACAATTTTGAGTGACCACCTCCATCAGAGGTCACATCCAGAGAGAGTTGTCCATTATACTGCTTCCTACTTCCTCCTATTGCTCTTGGAGTAGTTGCAGGAAAGTACTTGAGATTTTATTATCTGAACTATGGGATCAGTTATAATTAATGTGAAACTATTTGTTTCCTGGCAGGATGATGCCATGTCTCGGGTTGTGGGTAAACTGATCATGATGATGGCCTCTCCCTTTGGGTGAGGAAAACTTGGAAGAAAAGCTGAGGAAGCCACACATGCTTTTATTTCTTCAGTAAATTGTGGCCATTTAAAGCCAGGTAGCAGAGAGAGCTGCAGATCTTAAACTAATAATATTGATTTTCCTTTCTGGGACAAACAGCCCCTCTGCAAAACATTGCTCTGAGAAAAATATCAGACATTTGCTAAGCTGTGCTTAACAGAAGTATTTGTGTTGTTCTTTGACTGAATTAAGCAGGGTGACATATAGCAAATACAGAGGCATAGTCATATGATTTATTAATTTTCACCATCACTACAGTTATTCTTCTAACCTTACATACTGATATTGAAGCGCTTTACCAGAGGTCCTGACATTGTCTCTAAAGCTTTTAAAAGTTACGCTTGTACATTTCAGAGAGCATGTTTACATACTGAGTTTTTAGACAGATACATAGATATAGATTCCTGTCCCTGCTTCCGTAGATAAAAGTCCCTTTTTGCATTTTAAAGAAATCGGATGGGGAAAAAAAAATCTAATAAAAGAGGACCCAATTTCTTTCTCCATTTCAGGAACTATGGTCAGGATGTAATGAGCTGTAATATGAGGAAGGATAACTACTGATCAAAGCAGGTACAAAATTACATGTAAGCCAGGGAACGCAGTTTCAAGGACTCTGATATCTTTCATCTTCTTTTATCATCTCTGGATAAGGTGAGGAGTATCCAGAAGGGCACACTCTCAAGAGTGTACCCTCAGCCAGTTTGCTAATGACACAAACTGGGAAGAGTGGCTGACACACCCAGAGAGCTGTGTTGGCATCCAGAGTCATCTGGGCAGGCCGGAGAAATGGGATGATGGGATCATGAAGTTCAAGAAGGGGAATTATAAGTCCTGCACCTGGGAAGGAGCAGCCTCAGCATCAATATATGCTGAGGGATGCCCAGTTGTAAAGATGTTTTGCAGAGCAGGACCTGGGTCAAACACAAGCCAGCAGTGTGTCCTTGCCACGGGGGCAGCTAATGGTATCCTGGGCTGCATCAGGAAAAGTGCTGCCAGCAGATCCAGGGAAGTGATCACCTCCTCTGCTTAGCACTGGGAAGGCCTTGCCTTGTGTGCTCTGTCCAGGTCTGGGATCCTCAGTACAAGAGGCCCTAAGACATACAGGGGAGAATCTAATGAAGGGCCACAAATATGACAGAGGGACTGGATTATCACTCTATAAGGAAAAGATGAGAGAGCTATGGCTGTTCAGCCCAAAAAGGAGAAGGCTAAGGGGAATTTTATCAGTGTGGTTACTACTCAAAGGGAGGATGCAAAGAGGACAGAGCCAGGCTCTCTTCATTGGTGCCCAGTTAGAGAACCAGAGGCAATGGGCACATACTAAAATACAGGAGGTTCCCTCTGAACATCCAGAAACACTTTTTCACTATGAGGGTGACCAAGCACTGGCACAGATTGTCCAGGAGGGTTGTGGAGTCTCCATCCTTGGAAATACTCAAAACTATTGTCTGGACATAGTCCTGGGTAACCAGCTCTGAGTGTCACTTACTTGAGCAGCAGGGATTTGACCGAAGGACCTGCACAGGAGCCTTCCAACCTCAGCCACTCACTGAGAATCCCAGGCCAGGCTGACACAGTTAGGATTCCAAAACAGTCCCTTGGTTTCCATCGCATTTGAGCAAGTGAATTCTGCTTGAGGGCCCATTGAGGGAGGCAGAATGGGAGGGAGGAGGAGATCTAAGGGTACAGGAACATCTATATGTTCTAGACACTAAATCACCTGGTTCTTGGAGTGAGAATGAAGAGTGTAGGAGCCTGTGAGAGGTCAAAATTACTGCCAGCAGCTCTAAAGGGAGACAAAAAGAATTGGATAGAGCCTGTCCACAAGGACTACTGAGAAATACTTTCTCATGTGAGTGGTTTCATGAGATCAGATGCCACTTCTCTACACCTTCCCAAACAGCACTGTCTGAATGCTTGACTGATCTCCTGTGGCTCTCTTCCTGCAGACTGACCATTTCTTCACCATATTGACTACAAAAGCATATCAAAGGAAGCAGCAATAGAAAAGACTTGTGGGTCATGCTGTAGAAGCAGCATTAGAGAAGGTGGCAGCAGGTCATAGAACATAAACACAAGATAAGGGCGATACAATATTTTTCTTTATTAAAAAGCCCCCAGTGTTTGCCCAGGCAAATCCTTCGTACTTATCTGAAACCATTTGTAACAACAGATTTCAAAGGGTCAGTGCTACAGGGGTTTAAAGAAAAAGATCCTGCAAACATATGAGAAGACCTTTTTCAGTGAGATGGTTAAGAGGACTAAACTGGGGAGAAAAAGAAGGTTTTTTAGTTTTGCTACAGATTTTCACTACTCTGCACCTTTTACTGCTCAGGTTGGGCTTAGATACCTGATGATCTTCATTACCATACTAATTTCCAGTTATCCTTCAACTGGGAGAAAACTTCCCAGCTGAAAGTCTTATGAATGCAGAGTACAGATCAAGCTTATCTCCGTCCTTGCTGCCTGTGTAAAATACTGCCAGGCCAGAATGGTAGCTTTTAAATCTAAGTCTTTTGATATAAATATGTCAAATGGGAAGAACTCACCCTTGTACTTTGTCATACCAACATCTATAGTTCAATTATGACAAAATTTGACAGTAGAACATTCTTCTAGCACTAATAGCTGTTGTAGCTTGGTGTAACATGAGATGATATTGCTAGTCATAACATGAAAGTTCCACAAGTCTTTCTCTAACTGGCAGAAGAGAAAGCATGCCAGGTTTTTCAGTCCATGAATTTTGGGAGAGGAATGAAAAGAATTGGAGAAGGCCTATGAACTGCCTTTGGCAATTACAAGATTAAATGGAGACACATGTCTTAGTTCTACATAGATTTTATCAGTGTACAGAATAGCTCATCAGACTGCATTTTCCACATTTTCACCAATTTTACACATCTTTTTGCAATTAACACATGGTTCAAAGACTGAAATAAAAAAATCTTTGATACTTTATGCTTATGTCATCTGGCATTCATCCATAATTTCTCCCTGAATTATTCCATGTTGTCTGGGAACAGCATTTGACAACAGCAGTCTTCAAAGGATTAGTCCTGCAGGAGCTGTGTAAAGCAGATCCTGCAGACTCTTACATGGGTAGTCCTGGTTTAGTCAGATTATGATTAACAAGGAGAGCTGATCCAAAGCAATTGAAGTAATGTAATGCCTTTTTAATGATTTCATGCTGCTAGGCTGAAATACCTGTTTTTGTAGCATAATGCCTAAGAGCTGGGTGTCCACCCAACACCACAGGGTCTTCAGCACTACACCCAGCCATGTTGCAAGTGTGCAGGAAAACCTCTTCTACTTATAAGTGACCCTTCCACAAAAGTAGTGTCTAAGGATGCAGGAACAATGAAAGATGCAGTTTTTCTTACTGTCAGTAACATTGAGATTTTCACTGTATATTAGCTTGGAGAAATTCTATATTGATACCAAATCTTGATTATAGCTTTTCTAACAAATGTAGGTTTTTACCAATTATCGTGATCCAGGTGATCTTACATTACTAAGCCTGTTGAGTCATATTTTTTCTATCAGTATTAACATAAAATCAGAAAATGAAGACAAAGAGGATCATGATTAGAAAAGTATCTACTCATTGAAGTAGTGGCAAAATTTAGCTTTTTTTTTTTTTAAATAAAGATTACTTATGCATTTATGCAATGAATATTGTTATAATTATTATAACACCATATTCCTACAAGCAGGAAAGAATTTCTGAAATGTAAAATTTTGATATTATGATGGTGGTTTGTTAGTACTTAGCTAAAAGTTATGGCAAATATAAACAGGACCAGTCCTACATCTGCCACATATTGTCACAATTCAAAGTTTATGAAATTACATTGAGGGATATCAGCCTCTGGCAAAGCATTACTGATGTGAATGTCTGCCTCACATAGTCTGGCACAGCAGCAAAACACTGGGCTGAGGCTCAGTCCAAAGTCCATTGTACAGCTCTGCTGAAATTACTTGCAAGAAATGAAAATGTGCAGCTGCACAGTCACTCTTTCATACATACATTTTAGCATTGTGAAACAGGGCATTTCCAGGGGATGTACAGAAGTATTTGTGCCATTGTAAGACACATTGCTTAGGCTTAATCTAGATGTACAACGATGACAAGGTACAGAAGATGCAAAGAGATCCTCCACAGAGTAGATGTGGAAAATCTCTGTGTTGTGAGCAAAAGCTGTGGCTCTGGCTACACTGCAGGTACTGCTCTCCGTAGCTGATGGAAGGCTTCCAGCCATACAGACTGTGTTGTCTCATGTGGCCAGCAGTGCTTACATCACCTCACAAAGACTGGTGCTGGCAAGGTGGGGCAGGTATACAAGGTGAACTCCTCAGGAGTAACCCCATTCCCTGTGAGAATGAGTCATGGGTGATATCTTTCCTGACCTGTATGTCTGGTATCCCTTAGAAAGACCCAGGAGTGCTGTCAGGAAGGCAGCTGCAGCATAGAACAGTAACACCTCGATCTGAACAAACGCTGGACCAAGAACTGTGAGACACAAGACTAAGAAATGCAAACAGTGAGACTGAAAAATTAGGGCTAATTTTAGCTGATAGTAAGACATTTGCCATCACATGTGCACTTAGGTTTCTTGAAAGGTTGAACAAAAACAACACAAAGGATGTTCTCTCCTTGCCAGTCTGGGGTAAGCAACAGTAATTCCAGTGCCTCTGCCTGAGGTAAGTCATGCCTCTATTACTCACTGTGCAAGAGAGGGTTTAAATTACTTCAGTGAATGTATTGGGCAAAAGGTTTAAAATTAAACAAAAAGAAATACCTTTTTTACACACGACTACACTGTAGATTTCAATAATGCTGCTTGGTGTCAGCTTAAGGCTACAACTGAGTTGATGAGAGCCTTGGAAAATCCATGAGTGCATTAGAAGCTGTCAGCTCTAGAAACCCTTTAAGACACTTTAAACAGCTCATAAAAATTGGGAAACTGCAAAAGAGGCATGTACAGGGACTTTGCATTAGTTTATATATGTCTTGTTTTTATGGTTAGAGCATTAAGTTAATGAACCTTTAAGAGTGTCTGAGATGTATTTGTTCACACCTGCGAGTATCAAAGCAGACACTTAAAATGGATGTTGAAAGGTTACCATAGTCAGTGTCTTACCTGTATACTTTCAGTATGCTTTTTTTTTTAGTTTGTTATTTAAAAACTCAGTTAAGGAGAATGTCACTTGTTGAGAGGCATCTAGAATCTTTATTCTCAACCTTACCAGGAAAGATTTCCCACAGAACTGATTTGCAGTACCTTGCTGCAGATTATCACTTGAATACTGCTGGACCTTCATAGAATCCATTCAAAACAAACACCCACACTGACTGTGCACCTCAGAAGTCTCTTTGTCTCTCCAATATGGATTGTGACTGCTCTCTTCTACATCATGTGTTCTAATTTTCTAAGATAAATGTCATGACCACCACCATCAAAAGCCTTTCTAAAGTAAAATAATACAATAGCAATTGCTTTTCCTTTGTCTGCACCATCTGTTACCCATTATAGAATAAAAGTGGATTATTCTGATATAATCTATTCTCAAACACTCACATACAAAATTACATTGTTTTTTACTCTCTGTGTGTTATCCTCCAGGTAGTCCAATAGTTACTTGTTCCATTACTTCTGTTTCCAGAAACAGAAGCTTTGCCGATTGGTTGCATTTTCTTCCTGTCTTTTTAAACCTCTCAACATATTTACTCTTCCCATTGGATTAAATGCCGCCTATTATCCATAAATTGTCAAAAGTGATGTTTAATAGCACTGAAATTTCATCAGCCAGTTGAAGACGTGTCCTAGGATATAAAGGTGCCATCCTTGCCTTGGCACTGACCACCCCACTAACCAAGCTAATTAACAGTAGAAAGTCAATCAGCTGTCTGGAGATGGGGAAGGTCCGTGGAGTCTCACTTTTTCATTTTTTCATGGACTGATGCATACCAAACAGAGGGTACTTTGGAAATGCCACCATTGCACCTTTTACCTTCAAAATGTGCACACTGCTGTTCTGATCATCTGTGCTCTGTGCAAACATCTGTAGTTCTAAGTGATTCTTTCCATATGGTGAAAGTTCTGGAAATTGACAGGCTAATTTGTACAACCAGACTGTACTCATACAAATAAGATTACACTAGGATCTTGGAGGCAAGGCAAATTTGCAATGCCATACGTGTTAATTTCTGTGCCAGATAAAATTACATTAATCCACTGCAATTGTATGTGCTTTGCCCAGGAAAATGGTACTCTTGATATCTTATCCTCTCTGTGCATTTCTGAACTTCTCAGACAATGAGAATGCTCATCTGCACTTGAATAAAATCTCATCTTTTGTGCTAGTCTCCATCCTTGCTTGCTTGATTACTTAGAATGCCATAAAAAACAGGCTCTTGTAGTGTTTGCTCCTTAGAAACACTTGCCAAAGAGGATAATGCCAATTTCAAAATCGGGGTGATTTTTGGTAATTTTTTTTTTTGGTGGAAGAGAATCATAGTTTTGTGTCTTTTAAAAAATTTCTGTAAGGAAAGAAAAAGAACAAGACAGACCCGTCAGCTGGCTGCAAACAGTATTTGAGTTATAATAATGAATTGTGAAGGTGCAAGCTAGAGATTGTGAGACTGTTTGGACTGAGTGTGCTAGCTATAGGAGGACAATCCTTTGATTCAAGTTCTCAGTGTAAGCCCTCTCCTGATAACTGAGCAGATGTATGCAGATATTTGACTATTAGGTTTGACAGGAAAGAGAATTGAAACTGACTACTGAACTCTACAAGTACTGAGAATAACATAATTTTAGACACTGTCAGTGTCCCTATTAAAAATCTGAAAGAATTGTTGAAGTCAATGTAGGATTTGTGATTTATTTTCCATCAAACACACAGGTGAAGAAGTCTTCACAAAGTCAGTTTTGACAGTGAGTATAAAAGCATCTGAAGTGAAGACTGTCAAGATGACTGAAATCCCCTGTAAATCATTGCTTTGGACACCTTTCTCTCCAGCTGGACACCTTCAGAAACTCCTCAGCTTGAACGAATTATTTGGTCAGCTTGTTTCCAAACCTCATTTCTTTTTCTCAGTGTAGCTGCAAATACGATAAACTCCAGTAGAGTTAAATGAACTGGTACTTCAGACTAGTGTCAACATCTGTGTGAAAATACTTCCCATCATTGGACAGCACTATTAGCTATATCTAGTTTATTTGGGTAGCTGTATTTAGTACTGCAGACTTCTCTTCATTGCAGCTGCAGGCTATTCACCTAGAACATGACCTCTTTTAGTTATTACTTAAGGTAGTAATAGTAGTGATACAGATTACAATGAAGATCCCTTGAGAAAAAGGACAGAAACTAAGCTCTATGTCACTAGAATTTTTCATGTCCTATAGCTCATTAAGGAAAAAAAAAATAAAGTAAATAGGGGAAATAATGTAGAAACACTTAGCTAAAGGAATCTAATTTTTTGGATTGACTTTTCTCCTAAGTATAAAAGATTAAAGGAGAAGGGGGGGGGGGCAATAAGAAGAGCAAACTCATAGTAGAATGATTTAGGAAAGCAAATCAAATGCTTAGGGCTCAAGCTGAACACCCCTGCAACTAAGATTTGAACATAAATTTCAGGTAGGCTTGACTCAGTATGGAAATAGGCCATGTGAACTTTCTTTGAAAGTTAATTACAGACCATTGCAGGAGGCAGGACATTTCATCGTTTTGACTCTTGATCTTTTCTGGCTTGTTGAGACCTATGAACATCTGAAGTTACCACAGACTTCTATTAATTTTCTTGCCTTGGTATCCCCTAGGGATTTTTATGCTGCAGTTTCATGTTTATTCATAACATAGTATCAAATTTGATAAAAATTCAATAATGGCATTCAATTGGACAAGAATGTATGCTTTTTTTTGTTAGATATCAAAGTTACTAGTGAATGGATATGAGCATGAGAAGATAAAGTACATAAAGTACAACAGTCAGAAAGATCAGTTAGTTGGAGTGCTGAACTTTGTTCCCAGAACCTAGAGCTTTAAAGTGCTAATTAAGGTTAGCTGGTAACTTTTCATATGTGCATCGGCTGTGTAACATTGCAAATTTGGTATGGTTTGCAAGGAAACATTTCTTATTAAAGATGGCAAAGTTCCTTTTCCCTGTGATTCAGAGAAACATGATCCAGACATAAAAAGATAAAAATCATTGAATATTACCTTCTACTTTGGATGAAATAATCTAACTCACCCCAGTCTCTTAATGATTCATTGCAATATTTTCAAGAGAGATCTGGGAATGTGTATTATAAATAAAGGACAGACTAATTTCAAAAGAGATGGTGCTATTAGGAGAAGCATCTATGAGAAGAAAATAGATACAGGGATGAAATTTAAGGTAACATATTCAAATATCTTACTTCAGATTTTAATTAAACACCCAGGTTTATCTTTCAAGTAGTGCTATGCTTCCAGCACGTGGCTAAAAAGAGCTAGGAGTCTCTGGGACAGAATTTGAAAAGTTCACAGCCAGTCATGGAAGCTTTATAAAGGCTGCCCCATTTTACCTGAAGACAGACACAGCTGACCATGCATATTCATGCATTTTAATTCAATAAAAGATAGCAATTAGTTTATACTATGCGCAATTTCAGGATGCTCCCCTTTCTCTCTTGAGTGTAAAAGGCACATGCTTACCATAAATGATAAAAAAAGCCTTTTAGTTAATCCTGAGGCATCCTACAGATTGATTGCTTTGCAAGTATCCCTCATCTACTACAGCAGGTGAAAAAACCAAAGAGCCATCTATAGTATAATACTTTCCTCCTGCACCATGGGTCCATAAATACATAACACAGCCAGGGCAGCCCATGGCAGCCTTTCAAACCAGTGAGAAAGGGTACCCATTTCTTTAGTCTATGCTGGCCAAAAGCCACTTTCTTTCCTGCAATGGAGAAGGTTGGAAAAAGGGCACTTTTCTAGTTAATTCTATATCTTCCACATCACAATATGATTTGCAATTTTCCAAATATCTAGGATGGCTTCTTGAGAAGAGATGCCCTGCAGAGTCCTTTTACCTTCGGCAGCACAGCTATTCAAGATGCCATGCTGCTATTTGTGGCTTCCTACCACAGCTGCACATCAAATATACAAAGCAACAGCCAGGCGCACTTTGGCAGCAGGAATAAAATTATAATGTGAGGACTGGAAGAGAAGTTACTTGTTTTTTATTGTTCTGGTAAGAAATTAGTAATCAAATGTACAGAAGAAAACAATTGCTTGCTGTTCTAAGCAATTGTTCCAGAAAGAAGAGTTTGTTACCAGGAGAACAAGGGTCAAGTTCACTGATTGTATATTCATGATTAGCAGTAGGCTTAATCTAGGAAAATTTTGAAGTATCCAGGATGAGTTCATCCAGTTTAGCATTTTCCATGTTTAGCATTTTCCATCTATCTGTTTCTGTACCATCACCACTCCAAATGACAGAGGCAGAAGAGGAGCTGTGACAAAACAGAAGTGGGAGTGGTAATGCTTTAGTTCTTGAGAAGTCTAGAGAAAGAGAGGCTGTGATACACTTAAATGCAGTCTGACTTTTCCCCACTCCTGTTTCTGAGGTGATTGATTAAGCTTTTATGTAGTTGCATGCACATTTGGTGCCATTTTGAATGCTCTTAGGTTCCTGCCTGATCTCCATATGTTACTCTAGAAAGCTATGGATTTCCTACAGGTCCTGTGGCATATCTGCAAGCTCAGTGTGAATGCAATCATAGCTCGCATCCAGAGAACACGGATTTCAGATGAGCACACTTAAAGTTTTCCCTGAAGTGTGTGCCACTGAGGCTGAAGCTACTCCTGTCCTAGTGCCTCCATACTGTCCAGGATAACTCAGGCAAGTTATATTTTGCAGTTTTAACAGTCGAGGACTATTCAAACTGGTTGCAGCACAATCCTGCAGTCTATCCTTTTCCTGCAGCCGTTCTTCAAAAAGGTCACATGTCAATAGCACATGCCTTCATCTCTGCAGGAGATTTTATTCAGCTGAGTGTTCAGGTTCAAGCTTGCTCAGTGGCCTTGCAAACTTAAATGTGAAGCTACATCTGGTACTGAGAACACTCATCCCTAGCGTGCCTTGCTGTAGCAAACACGTGAAGGAAACAGGTATCCCACGGGTTTGTGCTTAACCCTTTGTGTACTTGGTGTGCTGGGATGCCATGTCAATGAAAGACAGTGATCCTTGCCACAGCCCTGGGTTTTACTGCACTGTAGGCATTTCTATGGTTCTCTTTTCTGTCCCTGCCCTGTCCTACCTTGCTTGCAAAGTATCATACAGCTATAAATACAGAATCTTTTCTAAAAACTATCCTTCAGTTTGCATAAACCCCTACTCAACACCCGCCTCCAGGAATCACCTCCAAGCAAGGTACAGAAAATCCTGCATTTCCTTTACTATAGATTTCAGACCTTGATTAAACACACATAAGCTCCCACCAATCATTTTCTTTTCCTTTCCTACAGCAGATAACATGGTCCTGCATTACCTTGCATTTCTGCAAGGGTCTTCAGAGGAAGAAAATGAACTAAAAAATCCCTAAATAACCAACTTAGCCAACATCTCAGTTATCTGGCAGGAATCTGGGATCAGTGAGAATGGAGTTTTTACTCTTTCCCCTTTAAGAAGCATGAAAGATGTCACTTCTGGTTTACATAACTTTCCAAAACAAGTCTTCCTGAATTAAGATTATTTAATTAGCAGATACATTGAATTTTGTAAGAACTAGAAGCTCCTCCTCAGTGATATAACACCTTCCCAATCTAATGCAATGTGGTCTGTGATGACTTAAATATTTTTTCTTACAAATTTATCACAAGAAGGAGAACTTTGGCTCTCAGTACACATGGGAAATCTCATGAAATAGCATTTTCTCTTTTTTTTTTTTTTTTTAAATTCTGTTTTGGGAGGGCTGGGGGAAGACAAATGAAGAGGACAAGAGATTATTTTACAGAAAAGCATACTCAAGTCGCAACCTTGAAATAATAAAGTCTATCTCCAGCTCTTCTATTGAATCTCACTAATGTTTTGGAACTTTTAGGAAGGAAAGTCTCATATCTGCAGGAGCTGTTCTCTTTTTTAGGAGTTAAATAACAGATAACCAACAACTTCCACAGGTCACTTCTGGCAGAGCTGAAAAACTCTCAGTCCAACCAGAGGAAAATCTGTCAGCTTGCATTTTTTCTGCCACAGTTTCTCAGAAAACGCTAGATTAGGAAATTCTGTAAGTTACACTGATTCATCTTAGCTGTGACACGTTCTATGACTGAGACCATACTGGCTGCAACAACTGCTGCTGCCTCAAGGGTGGAGGACTTGGTCTTTTGTTCAAATAACAGGGGCTTGTATTTTTAATTTTTAATTGAGACTAATCCCTTGAAGACAAAACAGATCTACCTGTGGTGTGAGAAATAACCAGAGCAGTGCTTCTTCAGCCAGGAATTAACATCTCAGACCTGAATGGATGCCCTTTTCCTTTCACCAAGTAAATAGCAGTAAAGTACGTCAGCAAAATACCTGAAAAATTTTAATTCTCACTTAATGGGTATCTTGATCTGAGTTTTGACATCATGGTATAAGTATGACAAGCTCCAGTTCCCACCATCACAAAGTCTCTGTCGTGAAGTTCTCACCCTGCCCAGTGTGTACTAAGGAGCTGACCACACCAGGGTTCAGCTCATGGTGGGATCCCTCAGAAGGTGTTTCCATAGAAGAAGCCACATTTCACTGCCTTGCTGCAAACATTGGACAGTTTGCAGTTTTTCAAGTAGTCAGACATAGGCTGGAGGCATATTGAATGCACTAAAGGACAACTGTGAGGATTTGGGAAGCTGTTACATTATTTTTGATGTCTCACCACTACTTCTGAAGGTTTGATGATGCCTATACTGTGTATTATAGATGCCTGTACTGCATATTACAGTCATTCTGATGCTTATAGACAAGGAAATACAAAGAATTTTTCTTTTTTTTAAAGTAGGGTTTTTTTCTATAAACATATAAAAAGGATCTGTACATCTGATACTAAAATAAATTCACTTTGGCCTTGTACAGTAGCTTTTGGTCATATAATGCCTAATGGAAAAGCTAATTGACATTCTGTCATTTCTGTTTCAATTAACTGAACTCACTGATGCCGCCCTCTAGAATTCGTGACAGCTGATCTATTTCCAAAATAAACCAAGTAACTAAATTTATTTGCAAACAAAGATTACCTCATTCTGGAATCCATACTAAGCCTTTTTTCCATCCTCCTCAATTGGTACAAGAGAAAATGTTAAGAAAATGCTTTTAACCATTTTAAGATCAAAAGGGACACTATATGTCACAGTAAGATCATGGTTGAGAAAAAATAATCATAGGTATTTTCAAATGTTTTAAAAATAAATCAGCACCTTTGATAAAAACCAGCATACTGGCAATTAAGACAGGAATTCCAGCAGAAAATGGCAATTATGGATGGTATGATAGCATTTAAAGAAGAAAAAATTATTACATTTAAAATTCAGAAATTTTATATCATCATCCACGTAAGCAGCTGAAAGCATGCTGAAATAATTAGTGAAAGAAAGGAAAAGAATGCCAACCACCATTTCTTGGACAATACAAATAAAAAACCCTACAGAGATCTGTCAGGGTACCACAGACTCTTGTTCCAGGAGTGCTGAGAGGTCTCCAGGTGCATGATGGTAGGATCAGGGCATCCCTCGGGCACTGGGGCCACTGAGGCAGCCACAATCCCGGGGTGAGGCTGGCACTGGCCAGGCATGGTGGGAGATGTGGCTCAGGTCAGGGCCCAACAGCAGAGGCTCAGCTTAAAAGTGGCTCTCACAAAAAGGGGCCTGTGGCTTTCCCAGCATCCCCAGCCACAGAAGGAAGAGGATATTTTCATATTTCCAAAAATTTCCTTTTTTCCTCCACGATGGGGAAATGCATTCAGAGCTTCAACATGTATGGAAGTTTGAGAAGCTCCTCAGTCTTCTGCTGAGACTGGATGCTTCTGCCTATATAGGGATGTATCACTGTTGAGCAATACTGGGTTGGATAGGAAACTAAGTATGCATTTCCAAAAATGCAAGAGAGCAGTGTGAAAATAAAGATTTTAATTGGACAAGAGGTTTCTGCCTGCATGAGATTTGAATTGGTTGATATAACTGTAAAATCTTCCACCGCAGGATGAGTGTGTGTGTTCATAACAAAAATCTGGCACGCTCAGTGAACCAGCAAATAATCCACTGTCACTAGCACAGCTATTAACCATCTGCAGGGATCTTTTAGTGTAATAAAGCTGGACATGGAAATGTGGCAAATGGCCTTATTACACAGGAGGGTGTTCTATGTTGCATTAAACATCCATAATGTATTTAAAATTAAACATCTGCTTACAGCCAAAATGCCTTATTTTTGTTTACAGGTGGTCTCCACCAACCTGAATTTCATTTGAAAGGGGTATACACAAGGTATTCAGCAAATAGAATGATGTGCTTGTATTATTATTTAAGTATATTTAATTTTCTACTATCTCATAAGTATTTTGTTTTGAATGAAATACACTGACAATTACTCCCTTTGCTCCCTTATTAATATTTTAGTACCATATCATCTTGTTTTCCTCAGAGGTACAGGAAACAGCAAAAAGGAAGTAACTCATCATTGAGCTGTTTGTTCCTCTATTTATGATACAGGTTAATGTGTTATGGAAATTTTTTGAGAAAAAAAAAAGAGCAGTGTTCAGCTTTTCAATGTGCAGTAACACAGTGCTTCCATTCCTATAACCCTGAAGTAGTTTGTTACCTGCACACCTTATTCCTGTGTAACTTCTTCTGTACATAAAGACTTGCATGAAGTGTTTATCTTGATATATATTAAAAAAACAAACAACAAAACAACAACCAAACAATACTCCCTATTCTGTTTATTCCCTGTTTGTTTCTCCTCCATTAATTTAAACACCTTCCTCATTTTTTTTTCTTTTTTTTGGTTCCTGAATTTTCTACCTACAGCTCATTCTCTGCAAGTAAAAGAAATGGTATGAGTTTCCATTTTTTTATTTGGAGGAAAATATTGCACAGTGCAGAACTGGCATAGTGGAGAAGAGAATGTACCTGGAGCAGAGCAGAGGAAAATAGAGGAGCAACAAGTTCTATTCCCTCACGGGTTGTACTTCTGCCCTGTTCCATTGCCTGCTGGAAATGCAATTCATTTCACTGTCCCACAGTCTTATTACTCTGCTGTTATTTTTATCTATATCACTGTTCCTTATTATTTGTCTTGTTATAATGCCTAGATACTTCTGCCAAGATCAAGTCTGTACAAATATGGCCTGAATCTGCCAGTAAAATGTCGCATATGATAATGGAAGAGGTAGGAACAAGAACACAGAAAGCAAGCATTATTGTTTCAGTTTTATGTAGAAAATAAGCCAAACTAAAGGAGATGTCCTCACATCTGGGAGTCTAGTGCTGTTTGAATGTCCCACTGTTCCCAAAAGAGATGGCAGATGTTACAGCCATAGTCCTCTGGAGGCTGTTGGACACATACATGTCTGGGAGTGTGAAGAGCTGCTTTCTGTTTAGACAAACAGATACCTCTGTTCAGCCCAGCTGAGGTCACTTGCTCAAGGTTCTTCAAGAAATGCATAGCAAAGCTGTGCTTCAATATAAATCCTATAAGCTCCACTTCACTGTCTTAATCACAAATAAATTCTTCCTGGTTTCAGCTTCTCTTTTTTTTTCTTTCTCCCAACCACCTACACTACTGCTGTTATGAAGTGAATTATCCTTTCTTGCTTTACATTTTACTTCTTTCTGTTTCAATCTTTGATTTTGGCTCCAGTCCTCCTCTCTCTCAGCAGAAGGCTGAACACTGCTTCGGTTGGAGGCTGTGTTACAGAATGTTCTCCACCCCTTCTGCTCTTTTGTTGGCATCTCCTCCCAAACAACTCCAATGCTCTCTGAAGCACAGGCATCGATAGCCTTTGTAATTCTGTTTTAGCCAGTGTGCCAGTAGCTGTTGGTAGACATGCAAACATGTGATGTATTAAAAAACTCATGTCTGTGAAATACTCACTACGATCAGCTCTCCAAGATAATTACATATGTGTGAAAAAAAAATTATTCTGATTCATGTCAGATGTGTTTCCTTTTAAGAGTAATGTTATACATTTATTTTAGGCGAGATTAGGTAGAAAAGATTGACCTTCTGAAAGAACTCTATTATTCTGTACAATCGCAACTTTCTTTCTTTTTCTGCCACTAAGTAATTCGATTTCTGTGTTGACATTTTTATCTTCTTCTTATAACCTTTCCAAAAGCCATGTCACTTACTGAACTTTTGCTGACAAACAAAAGGAAGAGAAAAAATGCCATAAACCTCCACATACAGCAAATAGCAAGGGCATGCTGTATTACTCAGATATGGTTGAGTAACTTTTTAGCATTCATTTCTCACTCCACTCCTTTAGTTCCATTGTCTTTTCCTTCTGGTTTTGCTTTAGTTCTCATCTACCCAGTACTCATCTGTTTGTTCTGACACTTCCTTTTTTTTCTCATCATTTTTATTGTGACTACCTCTTCTTTCTTTAGAATTAATCTATTTGATTAGTTCTGTCTTCATTTTGGTTCAGCCTCTCTGGCAACCCATTCAGGTATTACATTGCTGTGAAAAAAATTATATGTAAAGAGTTTCCTAACTCCACAGCATCTGCTGTTCATCAAAATGTCTCCATCAATGTGCCATTTTTTCTGCTTTGCTTTATCAAATCTGGATGAATCCATGTTATTTACCTACTTAACAACCACCTTGTGAACAAATGTAATTTTAGGATTGGAGCATCTTGTTCTAATGCCAAGCTAAATGGCCACCACAGACTTAGCTAATGTAGAGCTGCCAGAAAAACAGATTTTCATGAGAATCAGAATTAGTGGCTGATGAGAAAAGTTATAATGATACTTCTTATTCCACTATGAGAAGTCAACCTCCGAATATACATTTTTTTAGAGCAATACTGTAAATAGAACTGGTGTTCTTTGTCCTTAATATATCTGTTGCATGGCCTCCATAATAGATGCAGACTCTAGGGGGACTGAAATTGCTTTAACATCACCTTCCTCCAACTGGTTTGAATGTCACTCTCCTGCAATACGGGTCTGATGCTTTTCTGCCAACAGCACACTGCTGAGCTGGTCTCCAGCCAGGCTGAAAGGTTGGACCAGGTGTTTGGAATATACTCTGCAAGCCCCTCTGAAGAGCTGAGAGCCACATGATGCTGTGAGATTGTGGGCCGAGGAGTGCTGCTTTGGTTCTGTGGGCTGCTTCGGTCTTCTGGTAAAATATCCACACTGAGAAAGCCACTACTATCACAACACAGCCAGAGAAGGCATTGGCTGAGCTCATCAGGCACTCCCTCATCTTGAGACTACATACAAGCGGCCAATGAGGAAGGCGTGATTTCATCACACTTTGGATCTAAATGTGTCTATGGAAAAGCATATGGCTTCGCAATTGTTTTTGGCTTGGTTTATTTTTTTTTTTGTTGTTGTTGTTGTTTTTGTTGTTGTTGTTGTTGTTTTTTGTTTCTTTCTTTTTTTGATACTTTATTTCTCTCTCCTTCCCTGCACAGACTGTTGCTGTCATCTTCACGAGATCAAATGTGCGCTGGTGTCATGCTTGATGCTGAAATTCACACCTACTTTCCTTCAGCAGCCCCAGCCAAAGTTAAAAGAATTTCTAACCGCTGACGATTTTTTTTTTAGAAGGTATTTGATCATGATGCTTTTAGCAGATTTAATTTTGAAAATGAGGTGATGTAATGAATTAAAGGGAAAACAAAAAAAAGAAAAAAAAGCCAGCCACAGAAGACTGGGAGAGCTACTGTTTCACACCCAAAGAACAACTGTTGAATATTCATTCGTTCGGCAACCTCCTGCAGCCCAACCCCAATAAAGGAGAAAGATCTGTGGGTGTCCCCTGAAGGGCCGCACCCCGTGGTTAAGGAGCCCCCTGAGCACTGGGCGCCGGGAGCAGGGCCAGGAGGTGGCCCCGAGGGAAGGAAAGGCAGTGCTCGGGGGCAGGGCAGGGGCTGCGGCCGCCGGGGTGCGGGGAAGACGGTGCTGAGGGAGGGCAGGAACGCCGGGCAGCGGGCGGGAGAGCGGGCAGGGATTTTTGTCCCAGAAAGGGGCAGGGGTTTCGCCCGGCTGGGCAGGCGCCGGGGCCCTGGCGGGGGCGGCGGCTTTCCCGGAGCGGCGCGGGGGCGGCGGTGGCGGTGCCCGGTGCCGGACCCGCGCCTCCCTCTCTCTCCCTCTCTCCCTCTTTCCCTCTCTCCGTCCCTCCCTCCGTCGCCCCGCGCGTGCCGCCCGCCCCGCCCCGCCCCGCCGCCCGCGGCCCCGCGCGCCGCTCCTCGCACAGCGCCGGGCCGTGAGGGAGCGGCCGCGCCGGGTCACCTTCGCGGCCGCCGGCAGCCCGGAGCCGCCCCCGCCGCCCCCTGCCCGCCGCCATCCGCCGCTTCGGGCCGTCCCCGCCCCGGGGGAGCGGGTGCCCCGGGGCATGAGCTGCGCCTCGGCGAGCGTCGTGCTGCCTGCTGGGGAGCCGCCGAGAGCCGCCGCCGCCCCGCTGGAGCTGCCGGCCGGAGCGGGGGAGGCGAGCGGGGACAGCCCCGAGGAGGGCGAGGGCCGGAGCGGCGGCTCGGAGAGCGGGGCCGCCGGCGGCGACAAGCCCGAGACGCGCTCGGTGTGCAGCAGCAGCGAGAGCGGCAGCGGCGGCCACGGCGGCGGGGCCGGCCCCATCTGCAAGATCTGCTTCCAGGGCCCCGAGCAGGTGAGGAGAGGCGCCGGGGGCGGGCGGCAGGCACTCCGCGCACCTTCGCACCCCCGCGCCGGGGCCGAGCCCTGTCCATGGTGCTGATCTCGGCGTCGCTCCCCGGCGGGAATCTCCCTCCCCGGCTGCCGCCGTGCCGGCTCGTTGTGGGGAACGCCTGGGGCGAACCTGAGCTGGCGCAGAGCTCTGGGAGAATTCAGGGATTTTGCCGTGTCTGGCTTGCACGCTGGGTGTCCTCTGGCGCTCGCGGTCCCTGGTTCACCTCTGAGGTACTCTACACAGTGCGAATTTCTCAGGTTTCTGTTGGACTTTAAAATGAGTGTTAGCTTACAGGTAATGCTGAGAAGACCTCCAAGTATCATCTCTGTCGTGACGTTACTGGGCATAATATCAGCAATAGATCTGTAACTAGCATTTTGTAGCTTGTCTTGGAGTTGGAAAGAAGAGAATAACCAATTTATATAATACAGAAACTACTGGGGGAAATGTTTAGTTACATTATTTAAGGTCCTGGCTACCTGGACAGCAGAGAGCTGTGCTCCAAGAGCAAGGTTCTCTTGGAGTCGTGACGTCACACTTTTTTTTCTGAGTGATGACTTCGAACAGCTACTGGAGAAATGTATCCAACCACTTCTGGTAGCTTTTGACGTATTTGAAAGGGCTAATAGTACCGTTGTTTAACGCATGGTAATATTTCAGTTGTTTTACACAGGTATGTGAACATGTGTACACAGCTTTCTGCCTTTTCTCAGTAGAAGCAGCTAGGTATTTTTAAGACAGTTACATTTTTGAGTATTTCATAGCCAAAAATACCTGCTTTTCCACATAGTGAAATTGGGTCGTTGTAACAGACCCCTTAATATTTTGGTGTTGAGTGTACATATATGTGAAAGGTTCCTTTAAAGTTGATGTTTCTGTATTGCCTTTCCAGGGTGAATTGTTAAACCCTTGCCGCTGCGATGGCTCAGTACGATACACGCATCAGCTTTGCCTTTTAAAGTGGATAAGTGAAAGAGGGTCATGGACCTGTGAACTCTGCTGTTACAGATACCATGTTATAGCCATTAAAATGAAAAAGCCTTGTCAGGTAATTTGTTCTTTTTAAAAAAAACTATGTATTTTCAGTCATTTTTTTAAAAACAAAATTATTCTTACTTCTACTTCCAAGGTTTTTGGAAAATACAGCAGAAGATCCTATATACCTCACCAGGTAGCACCCACTTGAAATTGGTTTTTAAGACCAGTTATATATTAAAATGTGTAGTGATTTGGTTCTGTTATGTTCTCCTAGTTTTTGGCTTGCTGTAGAAATGGTCTTTAGAGGTTGGTAAATTCTGTAAGTAGTTAAATCATGCTGAGACGTGACAGTAAACTGGAATCTCCCAGATTCACTTTCTAAACTTTACATGTCTTTATTTTTTGTTGAAGACTCACTCAAAGGTTGATTTTGTTCTTTCTTCAAGGGGTTAATTTTGTTCTTGGGGTCCAGAGGGGACAGGCAAAAGAAAGCTTCTGTTGTCCGTGTATTCAACTACTGTAAAAATGTAAAAAGGGGGTGACTTTTCAGTCTTGGCACAATTCAGAGCAGTAGAACACTCTTAAAGTTCTATCCACCAGTAGATGTTTCAAGAAGCTGAAGTGTGCAGTAACATTTTCCACACCTCTGTTTCAACAGCATCAGAACATGAAGTTAGAGCATTGTAGTGGTAGCATGTTCAGGAAGAGGCAGGGGGAGAAACTCAATGCTCCAGCAGATCTCTTAGGGAAGCCTTAATATCACTCTGCATATTAGAATTCTTTAGAGGCTTTAAATTCCATCTTGAAAATTGTATTTTATGACATCTGAGGAACACATTTAGTAAGATAATTGTATCTTTTTTTAGTTTTGATCCTAAGAGCTCAGAGATGATGGAGCTCTCAAAGGCCAGAGCACTTGGGTCATTTTTCTGTGCCTGTGTTTGATTGAAGTTTTATAGAAAAGACATGGTTGGATGGTAATGGCAGTTGTGTAAACGTGATAGGCATTCCTTAGATACAAAATACCTGGAGTATTTGCTTACAGCCGTTCAGATTAGGGGCAAGTACTTTCAGAGCCAGTGGACTTCAATTTTTTTCCTTTATAAATCCTCAAAGGAAAGGTTGTGGTAAATTTTCCTGGATAGAATCTTTATGATGTAAAAAAGTAAAGAATTTGTAAAACACCTCAGAAAATTAAGGTGGTAGATTCTGTTTCTACACAGACAGAATTTGGCACGTGGTTTAATCCTTTTGGCTTTTTTTATCCTTTTAAAAAGTCTTTATTTCTTGCATATCCACAGAATCTCATCCTTTTCCTAGCAAAGATTACAATAGCAATAGTTTACAATTATAGTATCTGAAAATCGTTGTTAGACACCAAAGATATGACACAGTTGCCTGCAAAGAGGCATCTAGTACTATTTGAGATGTCCTAAGATAGCCAAAATGTGTACACAGAATAGCAGATATGACAGAACTTATGAAGATGGAGGCCAAGTGGATATTAAATGACATCTGAAAAGTCATTAGATACCTATCTGTGAACAGCAGAATCAAACCCAAGTCTGAAGAACGACTATTCAGTTTCTGTGGAAAAGAGAAGCAAAGAAGAGTCAGTAGATGAGACGGTAGTCAGCAAAGTTTGGCAAAGCTTTCAAGGGAAGTAGAAAGAAACTGAAGAGACAAAAGTTAAATGTCATTCATTGCACTAGTTGTCACCTTATTTTTCTTTTTTTATTTGTTGGGGGGAGGAGGGAAAGAAACCAGATTCATGTTTCTTGTTCAATAGCTTAATACTTGATTTATTCTTAACCCTGTCTTTCATTTTTTAGGCAAGTCTGTCCTTTCTTTCTTGACAAAATAGCGTACAGAAAGATTTCATGAGTTGCAACTCAAATAATAAGTTAGACATACAATTCTAAGGTCAAATTCCTGACACCAAAAAGATCACCCATCTCTTTGAGGGAACACAGTAGTACCTTTCTCAGTCTCCTACACAGAATATTCCTCTTATAGTAACAGAATCTAAAAGGAAGTCTCAAATTGCAGTCATCTATGTAATTTTATAAGGGGAATTGGTTTTAAAATGCTCTAACTCCCTCCCCCATATTCTTGACTGTACTAGCATTGGCTGTTTTTAGCAGCTGTCTTGGCTTAAACTTTTGGACAGGTTCTGAGTCATTTTCTACACCACACAAAAGCTCGTTTTAAGGTAACTTTTTGGTTAGTTTTGGCAAAAAGCTAAGGGTGAGACCATTTCAATACAGAAGGAATTTAAAACATAATCAACTGAAGCAGTGAACTTACTTTAAAGTTCCCAAAAAAGCAGGACTTCTTGAATAAATTAGATACAATATTTAGACAAGAGTAGTTTACTACTCAACAACCAGTAGTCTGCCTCAGTCCATCTTCCCAGAATTGTCTCTATTTGTCAGCCTTTTACTTATTAGAACTTTGTAGGCCCTGTCATAGGAGAGAAAACTGGTGCTATTAACAAAAATAGCTTTTTTTCAGGTGAACCCAGATTTACACCAGGTCTATGCAAACCTGGTCTATTTACTCTCAGGTCTATGCAGATTTACAACAGCTCTTCAGGTTTGCTTTCACCTCATGTATTTAAGGAATGTAACAATGTGTAGAGACTTCAGAAAGAAGAGATTTTTCTATGTTTTCGTTCAGAACATTGGAATAGATGTGAATATTCCATTTAATATCTAAGATGTTCTGTGGTTTCTGTTGCTTCATGGAAGGCAAAGTCATCTCCAAGGGGTGCCTCTTCTGGGGCAGTACATTCAAGAAATAGAATATTTCTATTCTGACAGAAATTCTTCCAGTGTCAGTGTTCCAGTTCCAAATTCAGCAGCTACTACATAATTCACTTTTAAGAATCTAATCCCGGAAACACATAGATTTTATTATAGGAATAAACCTTAAACCATAAAAAAACTCCCAAATTAACCCATGGGCTAACAGTGGAAGATGAGCACACAAACAGGTTGATGACATTTGATATGAAGTATAACAGAGATTTGGAATTTTTCAGTCTCCTTCTTAGAATCATATCAGGAAGACATATTTAACCTTGCAGTAGTCCATTAATGAAAACACATGTTCATGTTGCTGGACTTGCTCCATTGTCAGGGTGGAATTCGATCCAATAATAGGCAGGACTATGTTAATAACTAGAAAATTCCCTTACTGCCCTTCAAACTATAATGAGGGGAGCTGGAACAAATACTGCTTTAGTCAGGGAGTTTTGGAAGGTTTTTTTGAAAATACTTAAAAAGGAGAGAGAAACTTCAAATATATGACTTGGAAATTAAACTAATTTCGAATTATATTTGAGATTAACAAAAAGAAAGAAAGTGAAAAAAGAAATATTTTCTATTCGTTTGTTAAGATTATAATTTGTACAGATTTCCTTCCTAAAGGAAATACATTCCTAAAAGAAATATAAACACATCGTTATATTTTTATTGGTGCTATCTAATTTTTAAGCTGTTAGGAGATTAGTTCACTAGACTTGCACTTAAGTAGGAATGTGTATTGAAGAATGTCAATGCTCTTGTAGATTCAGAAATAATGTTTAGAATCATGCAAAGGTTAAGAATATATACTTTGGTGCTAAAACCTGTCACTTCTATAAGTGAGCAGTAAAGATATTTAGAGAGTAGCTTTTTCTAGACTGTTAGTGTAGTCTGTCATAAAATAATGTTATTAGATATTTAATAAATCCTGTTCATTAAAACATTATATTCTGGTACTTTGGTGGAATGGACTTATTCCAAAAGTCTATGGATGTGCTAATTTAAAACTTAATTGTATGCTAATTCAACACCTTTTCTGATATCAGAAAAATTGCAAAATTTATTTTAAGAAGTAAATGCTTACTTGTAAGGTCTGATTTCTTAAAATAGAAAAAAAATTTAAGGTGCTACTTTTCAAAAGGTAAGGTTTCACTTTTTTTACACTAAATTTTGTTAATGTGTAATCCTCACTCATTTGAGAGAGCTCATTGGCATCAACTAGGTAAGCATGAGCAAAACTCGAACAGACTGCAGGTATGTGAATGTATGTTACATCAAAAAGTGAAAAAGTCAAATTCTTCAGGTACTTCGGTGTAAAGGCCAGTGTCAGGAAAAAATTGTGTAGTAAATGTTTAGTAAAAGTTTTTGCTAATGACTATGCTCAGCTGGATGACAGCATTAAATTCTTCTAGGCATAACTAAGAAGGGGAAACGGAAAAGGCTGAAATCTTCAATTATGTATTCTAAATTGCACAATGTACTAAGAACAATCTGTTAATGTCTCTTCCTGTACTGAAGATCCAGAAGGATACATTGTACTATTCCATATGTCAGTGGACAAAAAAGAAAAATGAGGATTTTTCCAATATTGGACAATTTACAAAGAAATTTGAACAAGAGATTAGGGACAAATCTGTGGTACACTGGCCCTGGTACCGAGACCCCTCGTACACTAGTCATTTCTAACTATAATTCGGTTTTTGGCTTCTCAAATGGGATGTGCTTTAAGAGACCTCTTGAAAAGAAAATAATGAAACTTCGCAGGCACCCTTTGAATACAAAAGCACTGTGCAAGGGCTGTTGGAAAATAAAATAGTTTGCTGAGATAGGTATCAAGAACTGAATTAATGAGATTCAATGCCTGAGTAGTCATTAGAAGGTAATTAATACGTCAATAAATGCCTGGAAGGACTTAAAAAATCAAATCAAGTCTTTTTAATTTCATGTGATGGAGAAGAGAGTCCATCATAGTGGAGAAAGAAGGCCAGTAATATGGTCAAAGTAATGGAATAAGAGGAATTGTACAAAAGCAGTTTTGTACTTGCTGAGAAAATTACTTTTGTCATTAGTTTAAAAGATGTGTTGCAGTAATTGAGACATAAGACAAAAGCGATGATGAGAAATTAATTTTTTATATATGAATGCTACATAAAAAGAACATGCAAGTTTTAGAAATATTGAGAATAGGAGTATCCAAAAATATATTTAAATTTAAGATAATTCCTGATAAATTTAAGATCATTCCAAGAGCTTGAGGAAGGCTGGGACATGAAAATCCTAGAGATTTTAATGAACCTAACTGAATGGTAAAATCTGTACAAAAAGTGGTAGAAGCAGACTAATGCTTTAGTTTTGACAGGACAAAGAAGTCTGAAACAGAAAACTAGATGTCAGGATGTCAGTCATCAGCATAGATTTAGTAGCTGTACATCTCATGCTCTTTTATTTTTTTTTTCCCATCAGCATCTGCTTTTGGCCATTTCTAGGGAGAATTTACTAGACCAGATAAACGTTTTAATCTGATACACTCACAGTCATCTCAGTGACTGCACTGGGTAGATGGTGATTATGATCAGTTCTTAGTAGCATGCTTAATGAGTTTAGAAACAAAAGGATAACAGAGCTGTTGGAGAGGGCAATTGAGGGTTTTTTTCTGTGGTGGGAAAGCCAAAATACATTTTCTGTCTATTTTCTGTTAAAGATCTGAGTGCAAATAAGAGACTGAAAAAGAGAATTGGGTAAGCAAGTGTCAGTGGTGCAGAGTATAGAGAATATAAAAGAGAGGATAGTACAAATTTCACCACCAACTTGAAAAACAGAAATGAAGAAAATGGAAAATCAAAGAGAAAATTCTGATGGGGTAATAAATTTCATCTTGTATTTTCTTTGTTTTCTTGTAATTAATGCATAGAGGGACTTGGAAATAAAAGGAGTACAGAATTGGCAAATAAAGGCAGCAAAATGGTGTGGAGGCAAAAGTCAGTTTAGCTTGAGAAAAACATTAGGTTGGGCATTCAGATGAGAGAGCACATTTTCACAGAGCAAGTGGGCAGGCTGCTGATGCACTGCTAGCATGGTAGGAGCTGAATATTTGTCTGTTAGCATACAGAGCTGAAGGAGTGTAAAGTGAACATTACAATGGAAGGGAGGAACAAAGCTTTAGAAACTTTCGAAAAATTGATAAAATTGATAAATAATGACAGGTGGGAGAGAAGAAGGGATGGAAGAGTATCATAAATACCAATAATCTGAAAGTCATGAAATAATGAAGAATAGTAGGTGAACAAACTATCATCACAGTGAGAACTGGGTAGGGATAGAGAAGAACTAATAACAAAAGACTAGATATTGACTACAAATACTGAAGCATATTTGTAAGTTATGAGAAGAAATTAAATTCATCTTAAGAAGTCAGAGCAGACATCAAAGGGGAGCTGAAGCCATCAGGAAGGAATATGGGGGTTTACAGAGAAAGTCAAAGAGTTTAGCAGTTCTGTCAGACTTCTGAGTATATCCTAAGGTAATCAAATAGAATAAAAAACTTAATAAACAGAGCATACTTGAAAAAAGGAATAGTATTAAAAGTATGTGGGTGTGTGCCCCTCATTTGTTACTCTTATTTTCTGTAGCTTCTTAAAAAATAAATAGCTTTCTGTTTTTATTTTGTGAGATGTGTGGATTGTGCTCAAGGCAATTTGACTGCTAGAATAGTGTGAAAAAACAGTGCAATGTAAACTGTGAATGATACTTGGAAATTATTTTTTAATTACAAGTGTCATCCTGATCTAGTGATAAGACATATAGTATAGTTTTAAAGAGTGGCATAATCTCGGTATATTAAATTTTTATGGGGCAGAATGACATCCATAAGATACAGTGCCAGCCTATTTTTTAGAGGAAATATATCAAATTACAATTATTGTTGGAAATATAAGCATAAATTACACATTTGGAACAGACTTCATTATAAAAAATCCAAAAGTAGAAAAGGGTGTGAATAGGAATCAAGATTGCTACATATACATATGTGCTGCCATTTGAAATGCTAAGAATAACAATGCAAGGCTTAAGATATAGTGTCAGACCTTTGTTCAGGAACCTTTGTGTTACTGGTTTTTTGTCATTGTGTGTTTTCCCAAAGGCTTGGTCTGCTAGAAATTTGTTTAGGGATGAAAGATTTCTGAGTTTTCACAATACAAATGTTTGTCTTTTTGTCAAAAATCCTGATTATTCAAGTTTTTAATTCCTATTAACAGAGATTAGTGGAAAAATACTGAAACAAAGAAGTGGTTGTTTCAGCAGTTTTCTTCTATTTCTTAATATGAAAAATTGTTAATACATGATGGTGTACTGCTTTCATACCATGTCTGTGATTCTTTACCTTATGCAGTTTAGCAGTGCAAGTAGCCTGCTTTGAGCACCACGTACTGTCAATACATCCTGACTTCTCTACCAGTCTGTGTTAACTTTGAAGTGTCCTGTAGTTTTATCCACAACTGAAATTTGCCAAAGAAAGTTTCATTAAATTAATTTTGAAATTTACTTTTAATATTTCATGGTTTTGAATGTTGGTGCATTCTCACTGAAGTCTTCAGCACTTCATCCCAATGACTGGCAGTCATGCTAACTTACTTCTTTCTCAATTTGCTGTATTGGGGAGACATTTTTTGCAGCTATTGCACTTGTATTTTGAAATTTTTTGTCCCGTGCGTAGATTCAAATTGAATGTTTGGCTTTCACTCTGGAGATTCTTTATTATTGCTTCAGCAGTGTGCTCAGAGAATAGCCCCTGCCTGCTTTTGTACCTACAGTGCAACAGTGAAGGAACACTTCAACCTCAGTTCTTTGAAATACTTGTCTGAGTCAGAGCACCCTTATTGTGCATTTTGCTTGCATGACTCTTTTGCCATGGGGTTCTTTGCTTCTTGTTTTAATTAATTTCAACTTCCCTTTTTATTTACTTTTGTTTCTTAATTTATTTTTCTTCTCCTCCTTTTGTTTACGTTACAGTGAAACTCATGGAGAATGAGTATTCTCATTCTTGGCCACATGCTGTTTCCTTACCCTCTACTCTATTTGTATGTATGTGCCTCATTTTTGTGTTTTTCTGGCAGCATATTCCCTCCAGGGCAGCATTAAACTTTGCCAGTTCTGTGATGAGCATATTCCCAGTACAGGAATATACCATACAAACCACATTAGTGGATGGGGCCTATTTCCTAAGCTAAGGCTCATTTTTTAAATATTTTATGGCCAACGAAAAGATATAATAAAGTAATTCCTTACTAGTTTCACAAAGTCATGAACCTTGCCATCAACATGAAATGCTAGCTAGCCTTATGTGTATTTAACTACTCTCCTAACACTAGAAGCATATTCTTCCAAGCACTGCCCGGATTTTGGAAAAAGCAAATTCCATAAAACTGCCAGCTGGGAAATCATTGCTGAAGAAAATTAGAGTAAATTTCAGTGTGTCTTCTCTTCTTTCATGGTAAGGAGGCTCCCTCTGCTCCATAGGCAAGAACAGAGAGACAGAGAGTCTACATCTTAATGGAACCCTTTATGTATCTCTCATTGCTTTATCTGAGAAATCTGTGATTTACATTCTACTAAAGCTCGTGGTTACTCCCAGCATAGTATGTTCCTCCTTGAATGACTACAGTCCACATCTGCTTCAGGGCAGCTCTTTCATAGGAGGAGTGCAATATGACAAATTTTACTTGAAGGACTGGATGTAACAGCTCCCTGAGTCACATCACAAGACAAATAGAATATGGTACACTTACACTTTTAGCCTTTTCCTGTACCTGCAGCACTGTTCCTCCACGTAGCCACTGTCTTTAGTGATCACAAGAATCACTGTAACCTCAAATAATTCGATGTCACCTTCCAAAAAGGACACTTTGATGGTATTTGAATGTACAAACTGACTTTAAATCCTCCTGAGACTTATTAAAGAGGGTCACTTCCTTCCACCCACCATTTACAGAGTACTGCACTATTATCTCATTGCCTTCTGGATGCTTGCACCAAATAGAAATTTGATTAATAATGGATGATTTTCTGATATCTGTCAGACTTACGGAAAAGATCTTCATATCCTCCACTACTCAGTATAAACAGAGGGACCTTCAAATACATCTTTTAGAAATGCATTCATGGGTGCATCATCAGTCTCTACAACAACCTGAAAGGAAGTTGTAGTGAGGTGGCTTTGGCCTCTGCTCCCAAGTGAAGAGCAAGCAATAGGACAAGAGGAAATGGCTTCAAGTTGTGCCTGGGGAGGTTTTGATTGGAGATTAGCAAAAATTGCCTCATTGTGAGGGTGGTCAGGCATTGAAACAGGCTGCCCAGGGAAGAGGTGAAATCACCATGTCTGGAAACATTCAAAAGGCGTGTGGATGTGGCAGTTAGGAATATGGTTTAGTGCTGAATGGAATTATGCTAGGTCAATGGTTGGACTTGATGATCTTAGACATCTTTAGCAACCTGAAAATTCTATGATCCTATAACCCCTGGGATTTCAAAATTCTCTACTTTAGCCTGGCTGTCATTTCTATAGCTTTGGTAAAAATCTAGAAAATATGTGAAATTGCTGGTTGATCTACAGATATGTGCCTACTTCAGAGTTTCTCCTCCTAGAATTGATGCCGTGTATTTGACTGTGTTCAGAAGTTTGTGGAAAATCTATTCTGCATTCAGTGGGAGGAGCTTACGGCTGTTGGAATTTTAAAAGCTTGTCTTTCCCCTGGGCTTTTCCCTTCTACTTTTGTAGATGTCACTGATACAATTGCTGTGAACCTAGCCCAGCAACTAAACCTACAAAAGCTAAGGACTTCCATTTTCTAGTCTAGATTGTTTTAGAATAGAAAGCAGTTTCAGTAGTTTGAGTACTCTCAGATGTCTTGGTAGTCAACATTTGACACTTGTGAGTCTTTATCTTCATTGTACAACTCTCATGCATCAGATCCTCAAGATAACCTTCAAAATTCTTCCTTCCTTGTTTGGGTTCAGAGATACAGGCTTCCAAACTGTTTACTTAAAAATCATCTGGAATTTCTGCAGTGCTATATCCTACAATCCCGCATTAGTGTATCAGAAGTGTGGGTACGAAGCCATGTCTTTGTCACAGTGTCACTCTCTCTGTTTTCATCACCATTTCTCTGGGCAACCTGTTCCAGTGTCTCACCACTTTCACTGCAAAGAATTTTTTCCTAATATCTAAACTAAACCTACTCTCTTTTAATTTAAAGTTGCTAAACCTCATCCTATTACAATAAAGTAAAAATAATTATCCCCAATAAAGGCTCCCTCTCTGTCTTTCCTGTTGTCCCTCTTGTAGGGGAAGAGAGCTTTGTAGAGTATGTTTTATGATAAGAAAAAGAAAATTACTTTAGAGAACTAACGTTTATTTACAAACTCAAATTCATGCACGAATTTGCATGCCCCCAAAGGGACAGTTAGTTTGCATATCTCATGTTTATTTTCATTACCAAAGGAAAAGCATGTTCAGAAAACTTCTGTATGTGCTGGAAGACATCAGTCCAACTATGCAGACTGTCTGTGGCCATCAGCATCTCTTCGTAGTCAGTATTCTGTATTCTGTAATTCAGAGTTGCATTCTGGATAAGTTACTAAGTCAGCCAGGCCTGACTAGGGAAACTTACCTGAAGAAGAGTATTAGGTCCTCTCTTTACCAGATGTCTGAGCCACTTACCTTTTGAATGCTTTGAGCCACAAGATCTTACACTACCTATTTCACAGCCCTGAGACATGTTCCATTAACTCTGTCTGCAGTCACCAGTCTAAGATGCTCTGCACTTTCTCAGTTCACAGGCTTGATGTTTCCCAGAGTCTTATGAGTAAGTGAGAATTCAATCTAAGATGGAGAAACCTTCCCTGCTTTTTCATTAGACATCATCTGTGTAAGGATGAGTTGCCCACAAAGTCTAGATATCAAGAAATTTTTGTCTGACTACAGTGGCAGAACCAGGGCCTATTGAAGATCTACTTCCCTCTTTCTATCCATTCAGAGAGGTGAAAAAGAATCACATGATCATAGAATGGTTTGAGTTGGAAGGGATCTTAAAGACCTTGTAGTTCCAATCCCCCCTGCCATGGGCAGGGATGCCACTCCATAGATCAGGTTGCTTAGGACCCCATCTAACCTGGCCTTCAACCTGTTGCAGTGCTTCACCATCCTCTGAATAAAGAATTTCTTCATAATTTCTTTCATTTTTTTCAAGTGGATAGAAAGTTGTTTCAGGGCTTATATCCTGCAGGACCAATAAGGTGTTTTTCTAAGTGTCCTAAACTAGTTTAATCAGAGCTTAAGTGTTACTGTTAATATTGGAAAGGTATCCAAAAACAGTGCTGACTGTAAGGCAGAACAATCTTATGAACTCCTATTCTGAAAATAAGCCAAATAGCTCCATCATATGTAATTAGTGAATGTAAACAGGAGACTGTTGTCTAGAAACAACAAAATGTGACTGTGTTTATGGTCATAAACTTAAAAAGTGACAATTGCAGATCAGTAAGTGGTTCTTCCATAAGTGTGTTTTCCATATGAATAGCATTTACTTATCTTTCATTCTTTTTGGTGCTTTTGGTATTTGAGAGAAACTGATGGTATTTTTATTTTATGCCTGTCTTTGTAGTGCAAGAGATGGTACATAGGTTATGTGTAAGTCATATAAGGACCTTTAAGCCAAGAACAATTTATAGTTTGGGAATTTTCAAACACAGTGATATGAATGGATATTACAGTTTTTGATATTGCAATCATTGCTTCTTGCAGCACTAGGATTGCTGATGCACAGTGTAACAAATCAGACGGCTGGAAATTTTCAAAAGCATTTTCTGCAATTTAATTTAATTATGCCAAGGGATTTCAGACATATTCATGATATTGGTTAGAGAGAAATAGAGAGTTTCTGGTATAGTGTATACTATAAAGGCAGATATCTTTTACAGATAGAGTTATAGTATTAGATGATACGTTGTATCTAAGTTGACACTCTCTGTAATTAAGCACTACAACTTATATGTTTTTATAAAAACAGAATCTTATAAGTAAGTGAATGATCAAAACCATGGCTACCCAAACTATTAGAAAAAATTTAGTACTGATTAAAACAACAGCACCTATTAGTGTGCAGTTGTGATTATTTAGCAGTACCTGAAAAAACTAATGCAATTGACTGTTAAAATTTTGCTGTTTAATATATATTTAAATGACAACTTAGTGATAAAATATTTATTATGAATAATTTTAACATGAATACATTATACTAATTCTTATAAATGTATTATGTCTTTTTACAGTCTTCTAATTATTATTGTTTTATATATCATATAATGTGTGATATATAAAACAATTAATAAATTACTTAATACTTCCAATAGGCCAAATTTTCAAGCAGTGTATTATTAGCCATATTCATTTGTACAGTCTAAAATTTTATAATTATGACTAACTTCTCTTTAAGTGAAAATTTGTTGCTAATTTTATTAACTACAAAATCAATCTAATTGATTTATTAATCTAAGAAATTACATTCAAATTGACTTATAAAGCAGACTCTGCCAGATTTCATGCAACCCAGAACCCAGGATTGTCTTCTTCATGATTGCATGCCAGCATATAATAGCTTGGTATTCTTACCATCCTGCCTTCTAACCTTCGTCCAAGATACATATTATTTTACTTCAGGGTTAGACAAGGCTACAACCCAAATTCAGGATATGTTTCTTGAGTCTTTTTGTTGCCCTTAAAATCTGAAGTACTCTCTGTTTCACATCGTACAAAGAAACACATGAAATCAAGATTGCTTCTTCTCTCATGAGCATGAAAATTGTTAATACCTCCTTCATATCACTCATTTATGATCTTGCTGATGTTTACTTCCTCGGTGCAATTATAATGAATGTTTTTTCTCTCAGTGTTCTTCCAGGAATGTGGACCTGACTGTAACAGGACAGTCTATGTCTGAGCTAAGCTTTCAGCTTAATTTTGCAGATCACAGATCATCTTTACGTTGCAGAGATTGCAACAACCATGGCAGGCTTTAATTTCCTCCAGTCATTAATATTTAATTTTCAGATAATGCTATCAAAGGTACAGTAGGTTGTAATGAAATTCAATATTTCCATTACAGCTGCAACAGAAATTGAACAGTTCCTACTTTTCAGTAGGAACACTATTTATTCACATAGAATGGTAATTTAATTTTCACCAAATATACACATCCAGGGACTGTGCAAAATACCAATGAGCTAAGCCACTAAGCTAAACTTAGTTAGAATATCACAGGAGTTAAAAGTTAGCTTGAGAATAATTTACTTAACCGTACATGTTTCTCATTTCCTCCAGGAACCCTCCTAGACTGTCTCCTCTTTGCTGTATTATATCAGCAGATATCGGTTCTTGTTTGTTGAAGTCCCCCATGAGAACAAGGGCTAGCAAGCATGAGACTTCTCCCAGCTTCCTACAGAATACTTCATCTGTATCTTCATCTTCCTTGGATAGCCTGTAACAAACTCCTACCAGGATGTCTGCCTTGTCACCCTTTCCCCTGAATCTTTACCCATAAACATACAACTCTATTGGCACCATCATTAAGTTCTAGACAATCATAACACTCCTAATGTTCAGGGCTACCTTGCCAGCTCTCCTTCCTTGCCTTTCCCTTCTGAAGATTTTGCAGCAATCCATTGCAGCACCCCCGTTGTGCAAATCATCCCACCATGTTTCCATGATGCTACAGTTTTCCTGCTGCAATGGCTTCCAGCTCCTCCTGTTTGTTGCCCATGCCATGTACATTGGTGTGGATGCACTTCAGCTGGGCTATTGATCCCAGTACTTTTTTGGGGGAGAGAAGCCCTAATTCTTCCATGACCATTCTCAGGTGTTTCTGTGCCACTGTATCAATAACTTATGCCATTGCTGACACACAGATCTTCAGCCCTCCTCTACTGAGATGGCAGACCAAAGGACTTTCGTAGCAATGCCCCTCTAACACTGGTATGCTACCCCTTGGCTGATCTCTAGCAAGCATGGCTTTATCCCTTTTCCCTTCAAGTTTAGTTTAAAGCTCCTTCAGTGAGCCCTGCCAACTCCTGTGCAAAGATCCTTTTCCTGCTTTGCAACTGGTGCACCCTGTCTGTCACCAGCAGGCTCAATATCATGTAAATTGACCCATGATTAAAAAAACCAAAATTCTACAGGGAGGGAGTTGCAGAGATTTGCCTGCCATGCTCGGCAGGAACTTGTCACCATTGCCCCCTGTCATTTAGGTCACTGCATTCTGATGGACAGAGGATAGGGAATTCTCCATACATGCATACATGCATACATGCATTCTGTCTGTCCCAGGGAAGGCAGTTGAACTCTTTCTTTACTCTGATATTCCTCGGCCTGCTTGCGTGCTCCTGGAGCTCTGTCAGTACTCGGAGAAGCTCCCATGCCCAGGCACACCTCCCAAAGGGATGGTCACTGCTGCTGGCCCCTACTGGCACAAGAGCAGGGCACACTCTGCAGCCTGGCACCAGCGTATTCCCACTGGAGCTCTGCCTGGGCAGCTGCCTCAGCTGGTCACACAGTCTTGCCTAAATCCTTCCATTTATTGGCCATCAGCAAAAAAAAGATATTGATAATTTTTCAGGGAAAGAATAGTGTAAGACTATTGTGCTTGACATCACAGCTCTGCTTGTGGTCTCAGATCCCAATTCTAATATAATTTAAAAAATAAGATAAACGGTTGAACTGTTCTGCTTAGTAAGTAGTAAGACTTTGAGAGGTGAACGTAATAGAATGTGAAGATTTTGTACATTGACTAGGATGTCCAGGCTTCTGGACAGCCAGAAATCCAAGACGTACGCAGTGTAGTGTAGATGTTCAATCAGTTGTGTATATGCAGTAAGTTAACACTTCCAGGAACTGTCAATAAATTGCTTGAGTGGTGCACAGATGGACAGGATCTGCACAGTAAATGTTATGTTTTCAGAATGTCCCAAGTAAAATACTGGTGCAGCCTTCCAAGCTGATGGAGAAATTATGTACATCCCAAACTATCAGTATTGATGAGCTCTCTGCCAGATGAAAAGATAATGGGCATTATGACTCCAGGCACTCTATGTTAATAATGTATCAAAATAGGCAGCCATTAATGGTGCGCTGCAATTTTTGTGACATTGATTCTATCAAGAAAAAGTCATAAAAATAGAAGCCTATAGCTAAAAATGACATTTCTAATGTCTCTGTGTGTGTGTGTGTACTCAAAACTACGCATTTTCTGTCCAGCCTGATCAGTAAGTTAACTATCATTGTATACTGAATCATGTAGTCAGCATGTTCTTACTGCAAAACTTTTTAGAACTCCTAATTATCTAATCACATAGACTACCAACAAGATAAAGCAAGGAACAGCTGTTTAAAAAGTGACTTGTTGGACTTAAATCCGTGTGTTCTTTTTCTTCTTTATGACTTTTATACATATGTACGCAAATTGCAAGTCCTATAATGGATAATGAATGACAGTAGGAAAGAACTTTTCCTTGTGAGAACTGGTTCTAGCAATTAGAGCAATCTAACAAAAGGTTTTTGAGGTTGTATATCTGTAGTCGTGGAAAGGGGTTTTAACCCTTTAAGTGCGGTGGAAATAAGACGCACAGCTACATGGTCGTTTTTCATGACAGGAAGAAAGAGACCAGTTTATTCAGAAATACATTTGGTTTTATAGCATGATTTGCAATTTCAAGAGTAGAGAAAAGATGTCTGGTTTAGAGAGAAGACACTTTATTTCTAGGGCCTGGTTACGTACTACAACAGGTTTTTATCTTGTTATTAATTCCTTTTTATTTTGACCAAATTATCACCCCGGGAGAAATTCTCCCTAGCCTTGAGCTGGACCAGCTTATTGGCTGGGAATAGAGCTGAAAAGCTCCAGCCTGGAATATTTTTCAGGCTGTAATTTTCTTACTTTCTCAATATGTGTCTCACATATACCTGGTATGTCTTCAGGTTAATCATGTTATGTTACAATAGGTCACAGCCAGGCATTATTGTTACTGTTATGTAAAATATTCATTCCAGAACAAGTGAAGGAATTGAGAGGTTTCAGTCAGCAGTGCCCATAATAAACTGTGTTTCTGAGAGAACAGAGTGGGGACCAGCTCTTTGTCTTAAGGAATTTTGTTGGATTATAAATTGGTACAGTTGAAGCTGATACACATTTGGCTGGCCATTAGGAAATTTCATATGTTCTTTATTGACGATGTAGGAAAACCTATAGTTTCTGTGCAGACATTTTTAATGGAAAGTATTCTAAGTACAAGCACAGTCTCAGTACTTTTTAGATCACTTTTCTGCCATATATTATACAATAATCAATGGACTTTTACAAGGCATTATTAAAACAAAGCCAAGTTAATATTGATTTATCTCAAAGATGACAGACCTTTGAATATTTTATCCATCTTTATGCGAGTAAGGACATGCACATAACTGTATTAACTTTATTCTTTAACAATTAGTCCATCAAAGCAAAAATATGTTTCCTTCAACTTCTGAAAGTCTCAATCTCAAATATAAGTTTTCACATTTCCTTATATTTGTATTTTTGTTTGACAGAAACATTAGAAGGAAAGAAGAGCAATGTTTCTGGGGTCAGAATTTGAACTTTAGAGTACCATTAATGTAGTATACTCCCAAATTATTTATCAGGGGAAGACTAGTGGTAAATAAAAGTTTAAAAGAACCAAACATAATGAAGTGTCAGTAGAAGTGTCAGTAGAAGTAGAAGTCTAGAGTTTTCAAGGGCAGATAGTATTTCATTACAATCAGCAGCATTAATTATATTTTGTTTAAAAACACCATTTTCAAAGGAAGTTTTTGCCATCATTGTAAATTAAAATAAAATGCATTTTTTTTCATGGGCAACTGAGATGGTATGGTACATAATAACAGTACAGATATGATGGGAAGTAATATGAAATGGGATTTTATGTCATAGAAATTTAAATGAGGTTTTAAAAATTATTATATCTGAAATCTACAGTATTATTATAGTTATCTAGATACAAAATATTTCACATTTTCTTTCCATTTCTAGTTATTGAGCAAAAATTACAATCTTTCTCATAATATTTATTTTTTAGGGTCATGTACTTGACAGAAGCTGACACTAAAATCCTGTCTAGATCTTTTCTAACTTAAAAATACTTAACTAAAATAACTGTTACTGATTGTGGAATGTATAGTCAGCAAATAGCAAAAACAAATTAGAAAGTCATAATATTATTTATAATTATGAGCAATTAAGATTTTTGAGGCAAGTTATATGAAGAAAATGAGAAAAACACTAGTGGAAATAATGGATTTAAATCATGACACACTAATAATGTGATCATTCCATTTACAATGTTAAATAATTCAATCTGTTATATTCTGAATGCAATTTCTCAATGTTAACTATCATTGAATTATTTTTACTATGTTATTTTCGTGACCTCATAAGCCATTAAGTAAGCCATTAATTTGAAATTAAAAGGTCAAGTGATTATAATATAATAGTGAATACAATAAGGAAAATAACTGTGAGAAATCAAAGAAAGTTTAACTGACTTTTGATGCTGTAAGAAGAATCTAACTCTTAGAAAGAGCTTTCTTTTCCTGGGTTTCTTTCAGTTGTATTCTCACACATGCTAGCCATGCTGTGAGTGAGATGTCAGGCACAAGCAAATGGTGTGCCCACAACTCCAAATCCTCTTCACAAGCCTTGTTATGAAATGCAAAGCAACCAAACAATACAGTCCTGTGCAGTTCATCTCATTGTCTAATGACTAATGCTGGCCATGTTTGAACAAAGGACTGAACATTCCAAGCCTATCCACATGTGAATAACATCTTAACGACAATACCACCTTCATTATGTAAAAAATATATTTATCCCAGCAACATCTGCTCACTTTTTTATAATTTGTACCCAAACTCAGTCAAATTTATGGGAAAAAAAATCAAGACACCCATTTCCCAAGAGGCAATCTCAGACTGTTACAAATGAAAACATATTGGAGAGGGGCAAGGAGGAGGAAATTTCATTTGGGGTGAGTTAACCATCAGGAACATCCACAGTCTTCTTTCCATTAGCACTAAGGACCAACATAGACAGAAGATGAGGTCCCCAAACTCATCACGTGTTACAGCTGAACACCAATCCATCCCACCCCATCATTCCTAGGGTGCTGGATTCCTATGGCAGGCTACCAACCACAAGGAGGCATGTTAGCAGTTTCACATAAATTTTCAAGGCCACTAAAATGTCTTCAGTCTTACACATACAGTCCTTCCTCACCCATCTGCTATGGAATATCATCAATTAACTTACATATTACAGTAATAGGGAGGAAAATTTCCTAAAATGTTTGTATTTCTTGATTATTGCTGGCCTTCATACTGAAGAAGGTGGAGGACTAAAATTTCTTCTGTAGAACAAAAACAGTGAAAGCAACAAAGGTTAAAGTAGTTGGGTAATAGAAGAAAATATCCAACCCTATTTTGGGTCCTTGGTTTTTTATTATTTTGATGGGGTCTTTGATTTGTTGGTTTGGGGGCTTTTTTTGGAACTCTTCTTTGATTTTTAAAGGCAGAAGAGTTAGGAACAGCAATCTCTGGAATGCTTGTGCTTTTTCTCAGTTATTGTAGTAATTTGCTAGTGTGCTAATATGCTGAATCTTTGGAATTACTGACTTCATTGAGGCTGAGAGATTCAATTGCTTGCATTCTTGATAAATTGGGAGAAGAGCAAAATAATGAGAATATATTCTTTAGAAGAGGCTAGGAAGAGGTGAGGATCATATCTATGTTTCTTAGAACTTTTCAAGGTCAAGTTTTTCTAGAAATAAAGAATTAGGAAAATCCAACAAAAAGTCCTCACGAAATGGGTGGTAGGAGTGGTTGACACTGAGGAAGAGACACTGGTTTTCAGGCAGCACCAGAATAGGGGATAAGCTTTGTATCTAGACTGCATGCTACATTATTTATCCCAAATGTTTGGATTGCTTTTCCTTTTGTTCATCACTCTCTTTGCAGACTAACTATGAGCAATCTAAGTTTAAATAAATGAAAAAAAATCAAAATAAACTGAAGTGAGTTTAGGAACTTCTGAAATTGCACTGTGACAGATCTGCTGTTTATTTCATTTATATAAGTCTTTTCGATTTATTGCCAGCTTCTGTGAATTTGGCAGTGTAATATTTTGTGACAATTAAAGTTTTACTTCATGTAAATGGATTTTGATTTCAGGCATCCCAAAGAAATTTAATACAGGTCTGTCTAACACTGATAAAGAAAGAAGATAGACAAAAATAACCAACAGCATTTTTGACAGTTTTCTGCCAAGTCACACTGTGTAGCTTCAGCTAAGAAATGAAAAATAATTTTGCTTAACATTACCCTATGGAGTCTAAAGAGTGTTTAATGAATTTCAGTCCTGAACTTCCAATCCTGTATACTGAGTCATGAAAAGCTCATACCATTCTGTCATGCAACACTTGTTAATGACCTTCTTTGACTTTTATAAAATACTTAAGAAACAAAATGAAATACTATCCTTTTATAATGAACTCATGAAATGCATACTAGCTTTTTCATGGAACTTGAGGATTTGGAATGGGGCTATTCTTACTAAAAACTATTTTTATGGTAAAACAACTATGGATATTCAAAACAGACAATTTACAAATTGTTATACATCTATCTTTTTGTACTGTTATATTCAGAAGGTTGCAAGAAGAGAAGGAATTATGCACCAATTGTGCATATTAGGCTACAGCAAAAAAGTTAATAGGAAAAGCTGAAAGAAGGGGACAGAGGGCCCATTGCTCACCCAAGCTCTTCACGGTGGTACTTGATGGGAGGAAGAGTGTAAGTGGGACAAAAGAGGATCAGAATGAATATAAGAAAGTATATTTTTGAAGAAAAACTTTTTTCAACCTGAGTACAATCAAGAAATGGAACAGGTTGCACAGAGACTGAACAGCCTCCATACTTGGAAGTTTTCAAGGTGTTGCAGAATAAATCCCTGAGCAACCTGTTCTGATCTCATCCCTGATTGTCTTTTTAAGCAAGAAGTTGAACTAGAGGGTTCCCACAGCCCCTTGAAACCTGAATTATTTTTTTATCCTATGATTATATGGTAGTGAATACCCAATAGCTGTAAAAAACAGAAGGCTTTAGTAAAGTAATAGGAAAAAGGAAAAATTCTTGCCAGATGGGAAAAGAAGTAAGAAAACCCTTATTACAATAGCTTTCTTCACATTTTCCCTATTGAAACTATAGAAGAAGGAAGGTACATCCAAAATTAGGAACAGGAAAAATGGCTGTCTACAAAGTCCTGGAAGGAGTGATGGGGCTGGAGTGGGGACTCTACCAAAATAATTTAGATAATTGTGTCCAAGAAAAGTCATATATGTTAAGGGTAATCTCGAACAATTAGATACTTATGCTGTGTTTTGTTTTTGTGACTCTTAAAACAGAATTGTATTTCTTTATCTTGACAGAAGTCAGTACACACATTCTCTTATATTTAAATCTGGTCACACCATAAACCAGAGTCACCTCACATGTGGAAGATACAGCCTTCCCTGGAAAGATGGACATAACTGGGGTGCACTGAAAAGAAATGTTTGTGCTATCTATATTCAGGGCTCCTCCTGAGTTTTCATGTTGCTTTGACACTAGGCTGCAGGAGTCTTTTTGTGCTGTTAACAGTGGTTTATGTAGAGAAAGGCAACTCCCTTGGTATGTCTGGAACTTCTTTGATGAGAAGCCTGAAAGTGGAAAATGGCTTCACACTTCAGGAGGGAGGGATGGAAAGGAAACCTGTCAAACTAATATAACAAATATTTTTAAAAAGTCTTCTTCCTTTCTTATTCTGTTCATTGTCCTCCAAAATGAAAGACTGAGTTCTATTCCTAAGACTTAATATTTTTTTTGCCTACATATTCAAAACAGAAGTAAAACTATTAACTCTTCAGAAGTTCACAGCTAGATTGTATTGATAGTGACACGAGGAAATGGGGAAGCAGCTATTAGCTTCACTTTAAAAGGGAAATAGGAAAAAGATATATAAATGTCAGTATTAAGGATATTAGTAAATATCTATGAAGATATGTGTAAATATTAAAATAATTTCTGATTTCAGGAAAAAAGGTGGAGTTGAATGTGCAACCATGGACAATAACATTTTTATCTTATACAACTTTGTTTCTCTTTTAGTGGCAAAGCATTACTATAACACTGGTTGAGAAAGTGCAGATGGTTGCTGTAATCCTAGGATCTCTGTTCTTAGTAGCAAGTGTGACTTGGCTTCTATGGTCAGCCTTCAGCCCTTATGCAGTATGGCAAAGAAAGGACATCCTTTTTCAAATCTGCTATGGAATGTATGGTTTTATGGATCTAGTATGCATAGGTAAGCTCAAAATCTTTAAACAGCACAGACTGTGGTTTAAGACTGTGACTATTTTTATTTTTCTAATTGGTCACTCTAATTGATCACTCCAGTTCTTTGCAGATTTATTCTCGGCTGATACCTTTGGCAAGTGCTGCTTTTTACAGTGTTGCAAATATTGCAGAGAGAAAAATAATCAAAGAAGCTTTACTCTCAGATTCATCAGTATATTCTCAAAATCTTAGTGGTGAGAACAGGATCAGTTTAAATTTCTTGATAAAATGACTAGCAAAGTTCAGGGAGTTAAACAGATGAAAATATGAAAGACATTATTAAAATGTAATAGTAAAATTACACACTATTGTCTTCTGATGCCAGTTTGAATTAGATTGTACCATCATGAAACACAGAAGAAGCCCTTGAAGATGTCATCAAACTGCACACCCAAAATTAGGTTGCACAGATCTATATAGGTCACTGTGCTAGAAATTGAGGAGAACAGAGAAGGCAGGCAGAGTTCTTTGCACATCATAAACAATTATGAACATTCACACAGTGCTGACTATTGTAACTTGCTTTACTATTAAAAAGCCCCAAGTCATTTAGCTGAAACCTAAGAAAATACATTTTACTGTATTTTCTATTTACATTATATTGACCACTTTTAAAATTTCTGAAAATACACTGGACTCAGAAATATTTAAATAAAAATCCCTTTAGTGTTTGGTAAAACAACCTGATTAGATTGTTAGAATATTTATGATTATTTGTAGAGAAAATTTGCATTAAATATTACATAATTATATAATTTAGAGAATTAAATTTACATAATTAGTAATAATGATTTACATTAAACCACATTCACAGAATTTTAATTGCAAGAAAATCCAGAAGTCAAATGCCATTGATGTTTGCATTGACATTTCTGAGAGATAAATGTTATCTGAATCCTATATATGGGAATTAGGACAGTGTTGAATTCTGCTTTGTAAGGAACAAAGACACAGAGTGATTCCAAATATCAAGGGTTTTGCTTCAACTGTAAAGCCACATCATCTTTTATTGAAACCATCCCATTACTGTAAAAGTATTTATATTTCAGCTACATCAGCAGTTCTGTTCATTTTGTAATTTTTGTTAGAGAAGCCTGTTCTGGAATATTTTGTAACACAGGCTTTTCTTTATGAACCTGAATCTCAAACCAAAAAGTGGGCAGAATCTCATATTTGGAGAAGTGCTCATCTTTTTAATGAATAAAAGGACTCAGCAACACATCCTCTTAGATGGTGATTTCTGAATATCACCTCTTCCAGCTAAATACTCAATATTGGGGGCTTTGCTTTTGTTTAAAAATACACTAAAGGAAGATAAAATGTGCTTCAAGCATTTCAAGCATTTCATTTATGTTGTATTCTGGTTTGTTTGGTGTTTTTTCCCTGGTTAAAACAATACTTTGGTATGCATCAGCTAGTGGAAATAACCAGTTACTTCAAATTATTTTCATTTTTCCCACTTGTTTTTCTGTTAAAACACCTAAACCAGGTAAAACTCAAAATCACCCAAGAACTTCTGTGGGTGATCAGAATTATTACTGTATTTATCCATAGAAGGAAATATTTAGAAGGTGACCTTCCATGGATTGGTACATGCAGTTCTTTAGCTGCCTTTCAAGCCAGCTAGGCTCAAGTCACCACTGAAGTGGAAGCTGCTGAACAAACGGGTACCTCACATGGAGCTTCTGGCTCAACTACACCCTGCAGGAGCAAAGCAAGCACACAGATAAACTGACTTGCCTGTCATTTAATAAATGCATATTTTATAGAACTATCATAAATAATACATGCAAATTTAAGCGTAAAAGTGACTAAAACTAAATATATTTGGACACTGTTTTGTAGTTACAAAATTCACTGCAGATAGTAGTTTATTAGAAATTCAGAAAGCTGTATAAAAGGAGGTTAGGTAATTGAGGAATTTTTATAATCGAGATTCATTCAGACCCACTTATTCTGCATATAATTTCAAGTTATTTGCATTCTGTCAGCTTGTAAGATCCGGATTTCTTGTAACTCTTAAAAGTATTCATTAATATAGTCAACCTTATTCAATTTCATCTTTTTCTTTCATGATAAAGTGTGGGGGTTTAGATTGATAATTTTAATTTTAAACTTTCAAATAAAATTCTCTAATAGATGTATGTAATTATTACTTATAAGTTATTTTAAAAACCCCAAACACTTTCCATTATGCTGATAACTTCCCAAGTCATTAACTTATGCTTACAACCAGCTACAGCTCTCACTTAGGATCTCCTCTCCTTTCATTCATGTTTAGTCATCCGTGGTATTCTCTTAGTTTCCAACAGGATTTACAGTGAGTGAATACCTCTACTCCCACTGTAATCTCTCTTTATTTCAATTTCAAAAATTTATGCAGACATACGGGTTTTCCTGTGCACCACATATTTCAAGATAATGCTTGAGATACTGGTTGTATGACCGAGATTTATTCTGCCTGCCTTCAGTTATGCCTCCCTACATCTTTACAGAAACAATACAGATACTTTTGGTTGTTTATGAAGTGTGAAGCTCTTTTTGAAATGTTTTGCCATAATTTTTTATAGCATTTTGCCTAAAGGTACTGTCATATGTTTATGACATCTTCGAAAGTGTGCACATAACAATTCATTTACTCAATGATTGACTTATATATCATATGTAGCACGCCAGTAATTTTCTTATTAAGTAAATCACACCTAACTTGTATCTTACTTCTTTGTTTTTACATTTCAACAAAAGAAAAATCTCAAAGATTATAGAACACCAGAATAATCTGTTTGTTCTAGTGTATAGGTTTTATTGGTATCCACTGTTCTCTTTCTTTTAGTCTGAATTTTACCAGAATTCTTCCTGACAATTCAGATCTTTTTAGTTATCAGTGTGGGTTTTAACCCTACAAGTCTTTACCTTGTACTTTTCTGCATCAAAGCTGAGCGTAAAGCTGTTTTCTTTGAAATCTGCTATTGGTAGACGTTTTCTTAAAGCAAACTTTGAATACCCTGATCAAGCAGAACTATAGCCTGAGAAACCCAAAGCTATTCCAGTGATAGTGCTAGGATCAGACCATCCACGTAGGGATTACCAAAGGGAATGAATAATAGGAATTCATGAAAGAAATGAATAATATAAATCCCTTATCTACCTACTGAAGGACAGTATATCAAGCCTTTGCCATTTTGCTTTCTAAACCTAGTAATTATTTTGCAGAACAGAAAAGTCATAGAATTTTATGTATTTTTCACTGGAACACTTATAACTACTGACCATAAAGGGTTCTAACATGAACAAAACCTCTCACAAATAATAACAGCTGACTTGCAATCCCAGAGCAACAGTGCTGCTCCTTTTCCAGCAGTAAAAAGCAGTTGTTACATTGCACTAGACAGACACATGACTGGTGCCAGTAGTACTGTGGCAATGGAGTAAGAGATGGGAGGCAGTGCGAAGTGTGAATTGCCTTCTGAAAGCCTCTTTCTTCCGTGCTAAAGAACTTGAGGCCTTGCAACATTCCTGTAACTTCTTGACTGTAAAAAGGAACAGGCTGAAGTTACTTACAGTGAACACATCTAGCTGCACTTTATATGTCTTTATTCAGAAAGTCTTTTTTTTCTCCCACACTACATCCAATTCTAAATAGTTTATAAAGAATTATATTACTATTTCTAGCATGGATATGTTTCACTTTAATGTTGTGAGCAATTGATTGTCTTTTTTTATTTTATATCTGTGAGCCCTAGAATAGTTTTAAGACATGACATTTTGTCCAGAGGTAAAGTCTATTTCTGAAAATGATCTTTTACCCCTGGATAAAATCTTGTGATGTTTCTGGGAGGATCATTCCTAAATTATTATATATAAGATTAGTGTGATAAATAAGATAAAGTTGTAACCTAATACCACCAAATATGAATTATATAAGACAAGTTGACTGCTTGTAAAGATTTTCAGTAGTAAAAAATTTACCCTGACTTTTGAGTCAGGGTAAGAAAACCTTTGAATATAGTGAAAGAATAGAACAGTACTTGGCAAAAAGATAAGAAAAAAAAATTAAGATTCTTAATCCTATTGGCTGAATCTCATTGCAATCCCTCCATCTTAGAGATAAAACCTAACAGTAAAGTCTTCTTAGGATCATACAGCATTTAGATGGGTCCATCATCTAAAAACTCTGATCCTTGTAGATATTAATGGGACAGAACATCTGAACAGCTAACAGTAGTGAATTGTAATACTTATTGGGATCATCTGAGTCAAAAAAATACTTTTCCCCACAAGTGTTCAGCTGTGTCATCTCTGCTGTTGAAATCATGGTGTTTGAAACAAATCAATATTCTTCAGAGATTTGTTCTTGATTTCTCTCTCATAGCTACATTCATTGCTATGGAATGAAAGGCTATTATTTACCATTTTCTTACAGCTCCACTTCAGTGACTACATATATTTTTGAGCATCAGAACTCCGCTGTACCTGGAAAATCTCTAGCATTTAAAACTTACCTAGAGTTCCTCTTATTTGTGGTCTTGGAATTGTTGGTGCCAGGAACTTTCCCCCTCCCTCCCCCAGTTCTTTTAGGTATTTTTCAATCTATACCTCTATCAAGAATGGAGCTAACACTTTTTATGAGAGGAATTATGAAAGTGCTCCTTTTCTTCCTCACCACTGCTAAATCTGACAACTTTATGCCAAGGCTTGAAATATTTGATCCTTTGTTTTGTAGCTCTCTCAAAGTATGTATGACTGACAGCTTTCACTATAAAGAAAATTTCTCATCCTTGCCAATGTTTAAAAACTTTGAAAACATAATTTCAATAAATCCTGAAAGCCCCAAGACAGTAAAAAAGAGCTCCCTGAAATAAGTCATCCTACAACTTTTTTTGTTGTAATTTTGGAAAAATATTTTGACTGTTTGAATGTACTTCATGTACCTCAATGATCCTTTCTCAAATACTTCCTTCTCTATTCTGAAATATTTTGTTCAGGTTCTAGTGGAGTGCAGACATCTATCATTACGTTGGAGTAAATAGGTTATTTTCACTTTGCTTCATCACAGACTTGAGAGAAATTGGACCAAATAATGCTATGTTCCAGGAACAGGTTGTGGAAGATTATTCTCTTCTCCTTTATCAACTTTATAGCAAATCCAAAAGAACATGAAAGAGTAAATCTTTGTCACAGTAGTAAAATCATGGCTAATTTGGTTTGTAGATTCTGTACGAGATCAAATACATTTATTCCTTTTTATACAATCAAGCCAGTCTTGAAGATACATTTATTGACTAAATTATTATTATTATTCTGCTAAATTTTAAAGACAGGTTACTCTATCTATATCTGAGAAGATAAAGATAGAAATCTTGCACTGTAGAAAAAATTCCACTAAAATGCTTTCTGTTACAAAATGTTTACTATTTAATTAAGTTTGTTTTGTGCTACTTTTGCTGTATTGGATGCTTCAATGAAGTCTAGGCAACTTGAAAGCCTTACAGAGATGCTGCATGTCCTTCTGAAAGAAATATCTGTGTTTCTCCATCTTTCAGTGTAATGATCTTTAAAAATGTGTTAGAGTAGGCATTGCTATCTGCAATTCATTGCACTTGAATGTGAGGTTTGCTGTTCATGTAAATATTTTTACCATCCTTTCTGCTTGTGTCATCTTTCTGTGAGCATCTCCTTTCTGGTATCAGTTAATTGTGCTAAAGGACCTCAGACACTTAAATCACAATTTTCTTGTGTAGAAACAGGTGATATAAAATCTCTTGGGCTAAAGGACACCACAGATCATATTATAGGTGTGGCCATGTATAGGAAAATTTTAGGTTAGGAGCACACTGGACAAAAGAATTATAAATGTTTTTGGCTAAGCAGATTGCTCTCTTCCCAAAGCAGGGAGCCAGAGAAAACAGGTGGTGTTGCTCAGAACCATGTAAATGTCCTCAACCAGGCTGCCTGAGGAAAAAACTAGTAAGAAGGCAGAAGCCCCATGTGTCTACCCACTAGATCCATATTTAAAATACATTTAAAGTGTGTGACTATAAACATATACATACATACAAAAAGTTAGGAGCTTCATTTCTTTAAATAAGTTGCTTGAACACATACAATAGGCATAAATATTAGCTACATGGAAATTCATAACCAGATTGGTCTCTTGAGGACCCCAGAAATTCTGTATTTTCCTTGAAGGACCTTTTAAAATATTTCTGGGTCTCAAGAAAAAGATGATTTGCAACTTTTTCCTATTGAATAGTGAAGAGAAAGAAGAAAGGCTATCATACTTACCATGCTCATTTAATTTCTTCTTGTTCTAAAGAATCAAGACAGGAAAGCTGTTTCATAAATCATCTGTGCTCCTAAATTGAACTGGGAATATGAAAGCCGTTAAAATTGTCTGTATCTGTACTGAATTCTACAAAACACTCTTAAACAAATTTAGGACTATCCTGTTTATTACAAAAGGTCTAGCCTACTTAAAGGTCTACTTAAACCAGTACAAATCTCAGTAAATAAATAGTACTTACCATGAACAAGGGCAGCACTAGCATAAACAGTCAACATCCAAATCTGCCAGTCTTGCATTGGTTTACTTATATCTGAACCATTTATTTAGTTAGGCATGCTCAGATTATTCCCGTATTGGTTATGTTGAGCTTTCATTCAGAGCAACTTTATTTCCTCTGCATGTTCCTGCCTCCTAAACAAATGAATAACCAGTTAAATTGCATATGTACAGTTTGTTTAAATTATTAATGGTATGAGTAATTTAATTGCATCTGGAAATTGCCAGAGTCATTGAAATATCTTAAATCTCTATTTATTCTCAAAATGGTATCTATTCACACTTTGCATAAACGCTTCTTTTCCCTCTTACTTTCAGGACTGATAGTCCATGAAGGAGCATCTGTTTATCGAGTGTTTAAGCGCTGGAGGGCTGTGAATCTGCACTGGGATGTGTTAAATTATGATAAAGCCACGGACATAGAAGAGAGCAATCGAGGAGAATCCTCAGCAGGGAGGACATTGTGGCTGCCACTGACTGCGTTTAGAAACAGAAGTTTAGTTCATCCAACACAGTTAACCTCACCAAGATTTCAGTGTGGCTATGTGTTGTTACACCTGTTCAACCGCATGAGACCTCAGGAGGATTCATCAGAGGATAACTGCTCTGGGGAAGTAGTGATGAGAGTGACCTCAGTGTAAAGGTTGTGCTCACTGTGCTGCACAGATAAGGATAACGTGCCCTGGTGTTACAGGACTTCGGAATGTAGTTATGATGAATGGTGAAACCATTAACACTTGAAAAAATATATACACTTCTTTTTTTTAAATTTAATGGTTTTTATATGATCAGATAAAACACAAATACATTTTTCTGGGGGGAAAAAGTCTCTTGCTTTTTATATAGTCTGATTTATTGAATCTTTTCTCAATTTGTACCTGAGGTGTATGTAACATAGCTTAACTCTTAGGTCTTTGAATGATGAGGAAACTCATTTTTAAGTAAAAAGATAAATTTAAATGTATTTTCTTAAACTCTGGCTTTAATCCACTACTGTTATTTTTTTCCACTTTCATGAGGATTAAACTGGACAACATTCTTCCAAAAAGAATAAGAATGTTGACACAAGTCAAATATTTTTCCTTTTCTGTCTTTATTTTGCTGTTGTTTGTACCTCAGTTCAGGTGTGTGAAAGTAAGCGAGGGATATATTTTCCTTTACATTTAAGTAGGAAGTCCAGTGGGTGTTCTACAAAACCTAAAGGAAGATGGGAAGTATTGTTTTTTAGCTCTCCCAGATGTCCATGCAAGATATCAGACACAAGTATGACACAGACAGGGGAAGAGTCTTGCACTGCCTCTCGCATCTCTTAAGATCTGCAGAGTGCTGGTGCTGTACCTGTGCACAGAAGTGATGCTACCTTCTGAGCAGTGCTGCTGGAATTAGCAACGTGTGAATTTTTAGTACCATTCTAATTAGAGGTCATTGATATCCCTTAAAAAAAACCCAAAAACAACTGAAAAAGAAAAAAAGAAATGTGCATTGCAGCTTCTGGAATAATAATAAGTCCTGATAGAAACAGAAGTGTAAGTAATACAGAACCTTAATTTTGCCAGAGAACAAATCATCATATTAAAAATGAGCCAATATCATGATAGATCAATGCTGTGATGTTTACTTCTCTTGTTTCTGTTTCATGGCAAAATTTCTAATAGAATTTAATCAAATGGTAATGGAAATAGAAACAATTTTTAACTTAATAATAGGCTTGCTGAAGATTGAGATAGAAAAGTAAGGCTGAAATTACTCTGAGAGGACTAGCTTACCCAAAACAGTTTTGTAGAATCACAGAGTATGCTGATTTGGAAGGGACCCATGAGGAGCATCAAGTCCAATTCCTGGCCCTACACAGGACACCCCGAGAGTCACACCACGTCCTGAGAGCATTGTACCCACACTTCTTGAACTCTGTCAGGTTGGTTCTGTGACCACTTCCCTGGAGAGCCTGTTCCAGTGCTCAGTTCACCTCTGGTGAAAAATCTTTTCCCAATACTCAAGTCTAAACCTCTCCTGACTCAGCTTCAGGGCTTTTTCTTGAATCCTGCCAGTGGTCACGAGAGTGAAACGGTGTCTGTGTATCGTGGTTTCAGCCCAGCCAGCAGCCAAGCCCCAGGCTTGCTCAGTCCCCCACCAGTGGGATATGGGAGACAATCAGAAGGGTAAAAGACAGAAAACTCATGGGTTGAGATAAGCACAGCACACACACAAACAAATTAAAACAGGGAATTCATTCACCACTTCCCATGGGCAGGCAGGTGTTCAGCCATCTCCAGGAGAGCTGGGCCTCATCATACATAGAGGTTAATTGGAAAGACAAAAGTCATCACTCCAAACATGCCTCCCTTTCGTCCTTCTTCCCCCCACTTTATATACTGCACATGATGTCACATGGTCTGGAATATCTCTTTGGGCAGTTTGGGTCACCTGTCCTGCTGTGTCTCCTCCTAGCCTCCCAACAACCCTCCCCTCATCACCAGCAGGGCAGTATGGAAAGAAGAAGAGGCTTTGGCTCTGTGAGAGCCCTGTTCAGCCGTAACGAAAACATCTCTGTCAACACCTATTATCAACCCTGTGCTCTGCACAAGTCCAAAACACAGTCGGTACCAGTCACTGTGAAGACATTTAATTCTTCTCCAGCCAAACCTAGCACATTCCACCTCTTATTCCATAGCATTTACATCATGCCAGGTGCCCCACTATTCAATACAATTGCAGTAACCATCACCTTAACCAACACACTGCCCCTCTGCTTCCCTTCATGAGGATGTTGAAGACAACAGTTCCCCTCAGTCTCTCCTCCAGGCTGAACAGACCAAATGAGCTCAGTTGCTCCTCATGGACCTTCCCCTCCAGACTCTTCATCATCCTTGTGGCCCTCCTTTAGGCTTCCTTTGTGTGCTCTCTAATAGTTTAAGTCTTTTTTATGTTGTGGCACCCAAAACCTGCCCCCAGCATTGGACGTGAGGCTGCCCCAGCTCAGAGCAGAGCAGGACAATCCCCTCCCTTGCCTGGCTGGTGATGCTGTGCCTGATGCCCCCCAGGACAGGGTTGGATCTCCTGGCTGCCAGGGCACTGCTGGCTCATGGTCAACTTGCCATGGACCAGGACCCCCAGGGCCCTTTCCACAGCATTGCTCTCCAGCTTCTCATTCCCTGTCTATACACACATCCAGGGTTGCCCCATCCAAAGTGCTTGAATCCAGTACTTGATCTTGTTGCACTTCATATGGTTGATGATTGACCATCTCTCTAATTGGTCGAGGCCTCTCTGCAGAGTCTCCCTGCCCCCAAGGGGATCAACATCTCCCCCCAGTTTAGTGTCATCAGCAAACATATTTAGTATTCCTTTGAGTCCTGTGTCCAAGTCATGAATGAAGATGTTGAAGAGAACTGGGTTAAGGATGGAGTGTTGGGTTGACCTTGCGTGGCTGTCAGATCCCCACCCAGCTTCTCTATCACCCTTCTCAACAGAAGAGAGAGGGAAAATAACATGAAAAATCTTGTGGGTTAAGACAAAGACAAGGGCATCACTAACCTGCTACTGGCTCAAGCAAAAGAAGAGACAGCACGGGGAAAATTATTTTAATTTATTCCCAATTACAATCAAGCTGGGTGTTGAGAAACAAGGATAAAACATAAACCACCTTACATCCACCTACTCCTTTTCTTCCCAGACTCAGCTTCAACCCTTCACTGCCAACTATTCTACCTTCTTCCCACTGGGCATAACAGGGGGATGAGGAATGGGGGTCTGCAGTCTGTAACAATTCCTGTCTGCTGCTCCTTTCTGCTCCTCACACTTCTCTTCTCCAGCCTTGGGCTTGTCCATGGGCTACAGTTCCTTCGAGACATGTCTGCCAGGGGCTGCACTGTGGATATCTGCTGCACCATGGTCTTTCCAGGGTTCACAGGGAAGTACCTGCTCCACCAGGACCTCTCCAGGTCACAGGACAATCTCTGCTTGGGACGGACTCTGGCATGGGGCACTCCAGTCTCTCCTCATAGAGGTCACTTCTGCAGCTCCCATCTCCACCTGCCCCCTGGGAACCTGCATCCAGTACACAGATAAACATTCTTCTGTTTCAAAGTAAGTTTATCCAGTGGCTGAAAAGTTTTATTTTGTGCAGGAAATATAGTGCTGAGGCTGGAAAATTCCCTCTCACAAATCAACAAGATGGTGCTGAAATCAGTGCATGCCTTCCTTTTATAAGAGGCTTACGTACCAAGACCAGACATAGGAGGCCTCTGTAACTACATTTGGCAGGGAGATAGAAATAATTTAAGCATAGATGCTTAAAAGCTCCTTGTATATTCATAAACATTTATCCAATGAACTCTACAGGGCCCAGCATTCTGTGTCACAATCTCACAAGCTCAACATTACATTACTGCTCTCTAACCAATTCATGTGAAAAGCAGTACATAAACCATGAACAATGAAATGCTATCTCAAAAAAACCAATTTATCTCCTGCACGGAAAATTACCAACATACAACAGGCAACCTCATTGAGAAACTATGAGAATTCACTTCTAGGTTATCTTTAAACCATTTCCCAAAGGAGGAATTTGGGGAGAAATTAAAGATGAAACTATGACTTGGGGAACCAAGCTCTATCAATTGGGAAATACTTGTTCTTAATTACTACTTAAATGAAGGCTGCTTTCCCAGAAGGACCCCAGCTCCACTTGACCAAATTGAGATCACAATTAGTATCTCAAAAAGCACTTGCAATACCAGCATAATAAAGTATGCTGTGATAAATATACTTATGTTTCACACATTTTAGGTATGTGTGATCTCTGGGATTTAAATATTTAAGTGGTCTTTTACACGATCCTAAAAACAAAATTAAGAACTGTATGAAAACATTTTATTGTAATCTTTTTGATGAAAAAAATGGTAACTAAAATAGGTGAACTTAGACAACTAAGATAAATGAAAATTGCTTGTAAGAGAAATGTTTATGGCAAATATCACAAAAGCCTTTTTAATGGTCGAAGAACTCAACATTAATTTCTATGGCACAGTAATTTTGCATATGACTGCATTTATGCATTTCTATATGTAAAAAACAAGATCAGAAAATTATAAACAGCAACAGGATTAGTATAGGCAGGATGCAATCACTAAAACATAATGAAATTGTGTTGTCCTGCAAAATATTTTCAGTAGTAAGAGTGCCTAGTGCAGGATATGAACATTTTTTTCATTGACCTTGTGTTTGGATTTGTGCAGTACTTGCAATGCTGTAATCATCTACATGCCAGAAGATGAATTAAAATGAAAACAGGTGCATAGAGAGGATATTAGGATGAGAAAGGAGCAGGGACCCTATTCCAGTCACTACAGGGAGGGGAGGAGGGGTGTGCACAGAATTAGAAGAGCCTGCCTTGTTCTGCTTAACAAAAGTCAAGAGTAAATGTTATTGTTCTCAGTTAATACATTGCAGAATAAAATTTATTTTAGGCAAAGGACAAGCCTAAGACAGCAGAAGAACTCAAGGACAAGAATAGATCAGAAATAAATTTAGCTAGAAGTTCAAGGTAGTTTTAAAATATTCATGGAATGAGTCACAGACAACAATTCAAGCTGGAAAGACCCATGGGAAGACATCTAATCCAAGCTGCAGAGTCAGCTTTGAGGTTAGACCAGCTTGTTCAGGGCATTAAACCATCAGGTCTTAAAAATATTCAAGGATGGAAATTGCACAGCCTCTATGGGCAACCAGCTCACTCCAGCTCTTGACTGTTCCCAGAGTAGTATTTCCTTCTATCCCACCTTTTCTCCTGTTACAGCTTACACCCACTGTCTCTCATTCTCCCATAAAGCCCCACTGGGAAGTGGGTGGCTCTGCCTCCTTGATAACCCCTTGCTGGCTCCTGGCCAGCTGCTGTTGGGCCTGCCCTGAAGCCATTCCTTCTCAAGGCTGAATAAGACCTGATTCCTTGTGGACACACACATTTAGAGAGCTAAGGAATTACAACTTGGAGATTCTTTTCAGGCCTGGATTTCTCCTGACTCTCAGGTCCATTACCAGGCTGACAAGCTGACTACAGCTTCAGTTAGGGAGGAAATCTCCCAGGGTGATAATATGGTGAAAAACAGAGTGGAATTCATAATAAAAATTAACATCTAGTGTCTTTCCCGTGGGATACATCCTGAAGTACTGTCCCAAGGATGTTTTTCCCAATTGTCCAATGAACTACTGTCCTGTCCTAGCTGCACGTAACACACTTTAAATACGGGCTGTCCGTACAATAAAGTTGGCCTTTTTTCCCCCAAAAAGGTCTGTGTGCGTTGCTGTTTTTTTCTCTCTCTTTGCAGCGCAGTAACCACAATTCCTCAGGCTCCCCATGCAGGGCAAGTGCTCTGCTGAGTTTGTTCAGTTGCTTCATGTCTTTTCTGCACTGGGCTGCTCAGAGCTCTGCCAAGCATTAGAAGATGAAAGAACTTGGTGGTGAAGACAAAGGTAAAGAAGGCATTCAGGACATTGGTCTTCAAAGTTCCCCTCTGAAAACTTTACTGCTGTTATAAAAAGAACTGAAGATTTCTAGTGGATTGAATATGAAAATTATGTTTTACCTATCAGATCTGCAAGCCTGTAAATTATGCACCAAGGAATATGAACAGTTTGCAATTATTGAAAAGTATGAACTGTTAGCAGGTTTATGAAAAGAAATGAAGATGCTCTTTAAAACACTTCATCTTTCTTGTTTGCCTTAAGTAAAAAAAAAATTAGTAAGCCTCACAACACTTAAAAACCCTAGTGAGCTATCAGCTCCTAGAAATACCTCTTATATAAGTTAAAGTAGTGTTCAGGACTGAATTGGCTACCTTAAAGAGGACACCAAAAATATATTTTAAACCCAGTAATGTTTGGGTTTCATGTATTAAAATTAGAAAAGAGGTTTTGGTTCTTTACACATTCAGAAATTTGTCAGGTGGGTACTAATATTCCCCCAGATTTGAGATATTTATAATGCACTGTAGAGTGCAACCACAGTCTGTATTAAGGTGATGCATACATTAAAAGCAGTCACATGGCAAAAAAATAAAAAGGAAACACTAGGAAATAGGCCTCTGAGAAGCATAACACCTTTCAAAGATCACCTGCAGATAACAGGAAAAAAGCAGTCATTAGCATAATTTCTTCCTGCTGTGGCCAGCCGGCTATCCTGCAGGCTTGACCCCATGAACATCCTCCTGCTTAATGAGTTCTCTCCTGACAGACCAAAGCTATCCTTTCCCCTGGAGCCTCCTCATGTACAAATTGTAGCTGAATTTAACCCTGACATGTCACTATTTGCTCCCTTACTTTAAAAGCAGTGGGCTTGAGGGCCTGTCTGCCTGTCCCCTGAACAACAGAAGACCTCTCAGCTGGCCAAAAATTCGTAAAAGCCTCATAAAATGACATTTTCAGCAGGAAACAGCTGGCTGGAGCCAACCACAGAACTTGTTTTAACACCAGCCAACTATACTGAACTAGATCTATGCTTGCAAGTCCATCTGAATGCCAGAATTTGGGATCAGTCATGGGCAGAGACCAGAAATGGCACCAAGGTCACCAGAGGAGGAAAGGTTAAGGTGAATGAAAAGGACTTGGACAATGATGGTATAGTGACCCAAAAGGCTTTCTTCAGTGTTTACTGCTCCTTCCTAGCCCGTAACCTTGCTTTGCCTTACACATGAAGCTGGAAAAGGAACAGCCAAACTGCTGAAACCAAAAATTATGTTGAATAATTTATCCAAAGGTCTGGTTTTTTAGGCCTGATCAGCACTAGTTCTTGAGGAAAGAGTACTCCCCTGTTACAGCCTGCCACCAGAAGGCAAGAATAACTCAAGTTCTTGTTAATAGATCCCTTGGGGCATATTAGTGTGATATGACACTGAATGCTCAGTGTTTATAAATATAAATGTGAATAGAAATAGAAATATATTTATTTTAGACCAATTTGGTTGCAATGGAAAGCAGGTATGTAGCCCTTTTGGCTGTTATTACCTACACTAATATAGCATATAAAAGCCCAGACACCACATAGGAACCTGAGTAAGAAAGACAGTTTTACCATTGGGCACAAACATACAAACTCCTCTGTGTATGTGCAAAGGCAGACTTGGATTTGTTTTTCTAATGCAACTGGTCAAAAATAGTAGCTTGAGTCTGGTTCAGGGACAGAAATTCAGTGTCAGCTGCATATCTCCTGTCCAGAAGCATCCCTGAATAAAACTCTTTCATGAAAGTCTCTAATAAAGAAGGCAATTAAATCCAGAAAAGGAACAAATAATGTTAGTATAATATGTTTTGTGCAATATGCCCCCGACCTACTGGACAAGGACATCTGTCATCCAGGCACAGACTGGCTCCATCTGGGTCCTGTTACTTGTTAGACTTTACTATCTCTTGTCCCAGGCAGATTCAGCTTGTATTCATGAACTTCAGAATGAGCTTTTGGACTTTGAAATGGAAGGTCTTCAGTACATGGGCTGACATTAGCAATACATTTCAAGCTACATTCAGGGCACACTGGGGGTTGGGACATTTGTTCCCACTAAACACATCTGGGCTATAACTCACTCCCAGACATTAAGGTAATTTATCCACATCCCACTTTGCCACTGAAGACAACTTGGCATTTGTCCATGAAAGAGTATCTGAGAGGCCTGTTCAATATTTATCCTCATATCAAGTGTTTATCACCTTTGTAGGATATTAATTTCGGTATTACATATTTAATAAACCCCTAATTTACGCCAGTGGAGAAAAGTGTACTTCATTTTTTTTATTAATTAAAACACTTCTTAAAAAATGCAAACACAGTCTCTGTAAGTAACAGCCCCTAATGACCTATCCACCATTTCCAGTCATTCATAAGGATAAATTAGTTTTCCTTTCCTCTTCCCAAATTTTCATGCTTTCTGCAACAGTTTCTAACCTGTCACTCAAGCAAAGCCCCAGACACCTCCTGCCTCATGCACTGAAATGTGTATTCTTCACATGACAGGAGAGCCCTAAACTCACCATTTAGGTCAAGCTAGCATTCAGCTCTGTTCTGTCACCCTGTCAGGGGGATTGTAGGGGTCAGCCTGATCCCAAGCAGCCCCCAGATGGGTTAAATGTTGTAGTTGGGGAGCTGTGTCAGCATTTGCCTGCTTCTCCATCTGACACGAACTCAACTCATGCCACAGCAACCTCCAGAGCTGAGACACATTGTGCTCTACAAAAACCATCAGAGGCCAGCAGCTGTCCCCTCATGTGCACTGAAAACACAACCACACACTGCACAGCTCAGCTGAACAGGCTTCATTCTTTTGCTAGTCTCTGTGTTCTGCATTTACCTTCTCATCAGCACACCTTGTTCACGTTGTCCCAGGCATGGCCAAATGTAGTGGTCCCATTAGAAGGAAAAAGACAAGTTACCTGTGGCCAGATTTCTTGGAGATAGAAGCTGTACTCTCCTTTGCCCATGGTGCTGTGCTGCAGCAGCAGCGAGGAGCTGTGATGGCTGCAGTGCTGCATCCTTCTCCTGCTGCACTCCGTGCACTCCAAACCAGCCCTGCCCTCGGGAGAGGGACTGCATGCAAAGCCCAGTCCTCCGGGTGCTGCTGGATCTGACCGAGACACTGCCACCAGCCAGAGAGGGGCACGCTGTGCAAGGAAGGACACACTGAGCTCCCTGGCCGTGGACAGACTGCTTCCTTACCCCATTAGTGACTCCAAGCACAAGGATGCCCAAGTATTCCCTCACTCCCTCCATACACAGCCCAGCAAGTGACATGTGAATCAACTGGTTGAAGAAATCACAGATAAAGGCCAAAGGCTCTTCAGCTGAGTTGGGAAGTGGCCAAGGTAGCAAAGAAAAAACAAAGTTATTGATGGAAAGAGGCAAACAGGAGCTGAGGCTTTCAGCCTGGCTCTAGTGAGGACTTTTCACTCACTTTGTTCATCTGTGCCTGGATTCCTCTCACCCTTTATGTAGTTAGATTAGACTTTAGACTCTTTTTTAAAAAATTTATATACAGCTGCTTCTTTCTGCATACATAGCATATCACAAGGTCTTCTGCTCATCAGTAGGGCCTTTTAAAGCCTACCTAAAAGGAACATTATGTAATGTAATATGGCAGCATCCTCACTCAAAACTGTCCAGATAATACTAAACTTGTACTAAATATGAATCCAGAGTTTTATGCTGGCTTGAATACAACTAATTTGATAAATAAGATACGGTGTAGAAAAATAAATGCAGATTCAGTAATACAGATTTTTAGTAATACAGATTTACAGTTTCAAGGGAAACATTTACAGTAACACATGTCTATTGAAGCTCTGGTCCTAATGCATACATTCAACTGCCATCATTTCGATTGAGAAGGAATTTAATAAGAAAATATAAAGCCAGTGATTGAGTATTTGGGGATTGGCTTAATAAGGAGAAAACTCCAAATATTTTTCTAGAGCATTTCTTTATAAAAGTAAGGCATATTTCTGAAAAAAAATATTATCCAGACCTTAGAAACTTCCAAAGAAACTTTAGACCCTGTAGCATTTTAGCTTTGGCCTGTCTGCTTACATGAAGTCTTTTTCAAACTGAGCTGCCATTTGCTCTTTCTGATTTTTGTTTTTTCCTTTTGTCTTGTTCAATTCAAATTCTCAAGTGGTTTCACAATGACGGAACAGTTCTACTCAGTCAAAGTGGAAGACAGCCAAAATATCCAGATGAAGAGATTTTCAGATGAGCTGGGTGAAATTCATTATGCTAAAGGTACATCATTATTTTCAGTAGCATTTGGTAAAGCGGAACAGGCAGTAGGTGATTATTAATCATAGAAACATTAGCACTTTGGCTCCTCTATGCCACCTTTCTTTCTCTGCCTTGGTTTCTCTGAAGCCACATTTGCTTTGGGCTATCAGTCTTGGACTAATGTTGTACCTACTGTCTCGGCATCAGCAGTGATGGAGAAGTTTCCTCTGCGAAGTTTAAGCCAGACATGCTGCTGTTCTACAAAAGCAATCAATAATGATATTTAATGCAGAACCCTGAGAATGCTACAGCACACACAGCAAAAGCATGCCATGATTACATATTTTTTCCATTCATATTAAAAAAAAAAAAATTATAGACCAGGTTGAGTTGGAAGGGACCTTAAAGGTCATCTAGTTCCAATCCCAATGCCATGGACAGGGACACCTTTCACTAGGTTGCTCAGAGCCCCATCCAACCTGGCCTTGAACACTCCTGAGGATGGGGCATCCACGGTTTTTCTGGGAAATCCATTGACACAGTCTAACCTTTCCTTGGTCTCATCTTCAAGTTAGATAAGTCAGCCTTGATGGTATCTGGAAAAAGAGAAACCCACCTCTAGAACCCTGAGCTCAGAGACAGACCCTGATTATGAGAAAAGAAGAACAAAAGCATGTAGTGAAAATGTCTCTGTGCACACTGCAGATCCACCAGCTGGCTATTGTTTTGAAGGAAGCTAAAAGATTGAAAAACTTAAATGGTGGCATGTACCAAAAAGGGGAAAAGTGAATTTCAGTAGTGACAGGGCACAACTCCAGCTTATTTAACCTAGATAAGGCTCCTGTGAGGCTTACTTAGAAAAAAAACCATGTAAATGTCAGAGAGAGTATCAGTTGACCTTGCTGCAATGAACTTGGATCTTAACAACATTTGCCAAGCAACAATTACAAAAAATCCAACCACCCATACACCAGCTACTTAGGGACAGTGAAATACTTGTGCTACATCAACTATGCTATGCTTTTTAGGTTGTTTGAACATGAAATCTCTAGAAGTCAACATTACTAGACTTAGATTCTAATTGCTGTTCTGGTACTGAAAGTCTATTCTTCTTTCATGCACAGTGGTCAGAGACTGATTCATCCTGATGGAGCTCACATTTCAGTAGAGGAAGAGACAAACTAGCAGGAAGCAATGGATGACAGTGTGATAAGAGATGTGCTATGGCCTTCCTTCCCTGCCACCGTAAACCAATTCAAACAGACCTGTGAGCTCCAGGTGGTACAGAGAGGAGTTTTGCCACAGATGACAGGAGAACGACAGGAGCACAAAGGAGCTCCATTCAGTAATGTTATTTCTGAATCACAGCTCAAGCTTTGCAGTCTGCAAGCAGATCAAGTTACCTGATGACTAAGCGGTTCCTCATGAAATCTGGACTGGGTTCCCAGTGTACATGTCCACATTTGCTTATCCCTGAAATCTGAAAAAGAAACTAGCCTCAATAAACCACAATATCTTACACCTGCCACGGCCATTTTGTCTGAGAAGAAGAATTCTATCATTACTGGCAGTGACAAAAACCATAGAAGCAGCATAGAGAAGCAGCACCAGGTGAAGTGATCCATGAAGTAAAAGAAAGTATATGTGTGCCAAGCTGCTGCATAATACAGGGGCTGGAACCTAATGTAGATTTAGACTTTCTCAAATCACAGCAGGATTGTCTCAGATAAGACATAGAATTAATTCCCCATAATCAAGAAGAGAGAAGGGTAAGCTTTACTTTTTCTTTCCCAGGTGATGTTTCTGGATGTCAGCAGTGTCTTCTCTCTCCATTGTGAGAATGAAGCAATAAATAATGATGCAAAGACCTGTAAAAAGACAGCTCCCCTCTCCTGTGCATTCCTAATTTCTGTTGCATTTCAGAAGTAGGCAAAGCAAGATCCAATTTGTCCAATAGGTGTTTTCTCCTCTAGAGCTGAACATAAATGAATTTGGATGCATAAGAAAGCCCACTATCTAAATTGCATGCGGTTTGTTCATTAAAAAAAAAAATAATTGAATTCTGCATTGCACAATGCCCTCTTCACATTAGGTTAATTAAGCCTGTACCATTAACTGCATAGGGATGAGATATTTTGTGCCTCCTGAATATGCAGGGCTGGAAGACTTATATCTCCTTGGGATGATCAGTTAGAGATGAAAAATCACAAAGGCAGTAAATGCTTGTCTGCTAAGACTGAGCTTAGCTTGACAGCTGGCCAGCCTAATGCTAAATGTGCTAATCATGATAAAAGCAGGGTAATTAATCAGAGCACAGCAAGGACTTGCCCATTAACAGTGCTGAAAGCAAGCAGAGGAAACCTTCCCACGTTACAATACATACTTTTCTTCCCTAGAGAGCTTTTGGGATACCTATTATGGAAATGTTTACTTTGGTAACACCAAGGGGGAAATGGTGCAGTGACGCTGCTGATGGTGATAGCCTTGAGGTTTTACAAGGGAAGCCAGCAGTTAACTCTACAGAGAGACACCAGCAAAAGGATTTCCTACCTTCTCTGTGATGGGCCTCATAAGAAAACTTAAACCAGAAAAGAACACACAGTATAATTCAGAAACTGACCTGCTCTAGCAAGGGAAGACCTTCTCCAGCTACAGTCAGAGTGAATTGAATGTGGTTAATAATTAGGTGACACCTTTTGGTCAGGTGCAATGATCCATGGCGTTAAAAGGACTGCTGTTAAGGCACAAGAGATTCATGCTAATACTTCAGGTAAAAAGCTACGACTTTTTAAAATCTACCATGGCTGCTTACCAGGATTTAATTTTTATTTTTGGTAGAAATACATTATCTACTTTAAGAAATAAAAATCAGTTGAAACAAAGGCCTGGAAATCCTCTCTTCAGTATCCATCTCTTGAGTAAGTCACCAAATGTGCTCAGAGGAATATCTGGGTGGAAACTCAAGGTGTGCTGCAGCACTTCACCCAGCCTCCAGAGCAAACCCTGGCTTGGTCTCCCCATGTATATGTGGAACCCTGCCCCAAGAACTGGATGAGAAGAAGGAGCAGCATGGCCTTCTGGAAAAGGGGCAGGCAGTGTTGAAGGCTGGCTCTACTCAGCTGGCACAGCACTGGCTAGGAGAGGATGTGGTTTGGAAACTGGACACACTGTGTGTGAACAGTTGTGCTAGCTCTGGATTTTGCTGCCTGTGGCTGTGTGGACTCCAATGATAGGTTTGTTCTGTTTCTGCAAATAAGTTACACAGACTGAGACAGAGCAAATTACAGGACTGTTTCATGTTTCACCCACAGTCAGTGGACCTTAGGCTCTTACTAAACCATTTGCCAAGCTATAGGATGACTTCCATGTGAAGAGATCACTGGATTCATAGCCTCTAAGGCCCAAAGGAATCATTTTCACAAGCCAGGTGGGTATCCTGTAAAGCCTGGACTGCAAAATGCAGGACATGTGTGAGGATCTTGAACAAAATGCTGTCTCTTTTATCTATAAGGAACTGAGTTTGGATCTTTTGCAGAAAAAAATAAATACCATTATGACCTTACAGCAATAATTGTAATGGAGGGGACTCTTCATTAGCTGATGAGAGAAATAACAGATAACAGCTATGGAATGGAAGTCTCTGTCCCCAGAAATAAACCAACATTGTTTTCATAATGGCAGAAGATACCCCAGCTACCAGCAGGCTACGTCTCCTTTGCTGAACAGAGGGTTTATGCTTAGCTGTATGTTAACTCAGAAGACGACAGCTCACAGAAAAATTGCATGAGGTAGTAAAAAAAACCACTACCAGTTATGAAGAACTGCTGTGAGAAAATGTTCATTCTGCTAGGCATTTCCAGGAGCATCAACATTCAGCTGCTCTCTCATTGCAAAACTATCCAGGAATGCCAGCTGCCACCTTTGCTAAGTGGTGTTGGAACAGATTCAGCTCAGCCATGGCAGGGGTCATGCACAGAAAACACATTCCTTCTCACAGGTACCAAATGCCTGTGCTTTGCATATATGGCAACAGCAAATTTAAAAGAAAAAAAAAAAGAGTGGGAATGAAGACAGAAAGGAAGAATAAGAACAGAAGCATTCTTAGTCTGCTCTCATACATTAAATGCCCAGATAACCTGCATAAGAAATGGTTCCAGACAAGCCCTAAAGATGCAGTTACTTACGATGACAGAAAAAAAATTCCACCAGCATTACTGCTGTGGTCAGGCTTGCTCTGCTCACTACTGGAACATGCACTCAGAGTTAGTTTTCCAGTGTGGGATTTGTAGGCAATAGGTCCTAGCCCAACAGTAATTCACAGTGCATTTGGAGAAGGAGAAACCCTGAGGGCTTTGCTCTTTGTTGCGGAAGGTGAGATCCCCTGGGCAGGGCTGGATGCGGGTCCTTTCCCGCAGATGGAGCCCTTGTCCCAGCCAGAGCCGCTCCTTGGCTGAGCCCAGGCCGGGGAATTCCGGGCTGCAGCACTGGCGGCTTTCAGCCTGTGCTCCTTCTCTGGTTTTACCAGACTGGGATTTTATTTCCACTCCGGGATATTTGCATTAAATGAGCTGGGTTTATTAGCCAGTGCCAGAAGAAGCCAGGATGATGGGGAACTGTAGAGAGGGCAGCTCAGTACTAGCCTAGCAGGGGATCAGGATCTCAGGGGGAATTGAAAAGAAGTATGAAAGCAGAGTTGTCAAGTAACTGTTTATCGGGGCTTTTTGTTTGCTTGTTTGTTGGTTTCTTCCCAGGGGAAAAAAAAATCCATTCTGCAGGAACGTATAAAATCTAACACTGGTTTTTGATCTTTTTTGCTATCATTGCCTGTAATTAGCCCATAACCATCTTGCAAGTGCCATTTAACTCTGTACTTGCCCAGGTGAGAGGTGTGGGGTGGGTTCATGCAAGAGGGAAAACTGACTGCTTGAGCCCAGCAAGCCATGATTTCTAGAAAAGCCAGCACAAATCTGCAAATGAATTTTCCCCTACAACACTCCAGGTTTCAAATTTTGTTTTATCCTCACTTAGGAAAAAACAATTTTTAAAAGTGCTCACAGAGTAGAGCTATACATCCAAATGAATCACACTAAATCCAGTACAGTGATTCATGCTGATGAACTACAAATGTTTTATTTGGAAGCTGATATCATTTTACTGAATTGTTTTTAAGTGGTTTTGTTCGAAGAGTGAATGGAGACATTTTTTTGAGGGAAGCTGGTCAGGCTGGTCAGGAGACAGGTCAGACTTGGAAGGAAGTGAACATAACACAGGTTTTATCCAAGACAAAATGAAAACTTCAGCATTTAAAAAAAGTTTTAAAATCATTTCGAAAATATTTTGGTTCTGTGTCAGTGAAACTGATCTAATTTCACAATTCTTGGGGAATTAAATAGTTTCATCTGAAAAAAAAAATTTTTCAAGAACAAACCCTGCAATATTTTTGATCCTGAAACACCACATTTCTTGGCTGCCAGTGCAGCAGAGAACTAGATTATAGTACTAAGACAGATGTTATCAATAATAGTAGGCCAAGAAGTAACTACATGTCTCAGTACGAGAGAGTCCTCAGTATTCTGAATCCTGTCAGGCTATGAGGAAACACAAGAACATTCCAGGGAAATCCAGAGTGGTGACATAAGGTAATACCACTACTCAGAGAACATGATGAAGTTAAATGCATGTACTGAATGCACTGCTTTCACACTGGGTGAGCAATGAAGTACGAGCCCCCACAACTGTAAAACTTTGTATGATGCTTCAAAAATGTTTAATTATTTATGTTACAGAACCAGAAACTTCATTAATTCGGAACTGAGCCTCCCAGGTTGTCATTCAAACCTTGTCTTAAGTGAATCTGACAAAACCCAGGTAACTCCTTTCCTCGAAAAGCCAAAGAATTCCAGTGAACCACTGTATGCCCTCTGCAGCAGAGGGAAGTTGTTCAGACTGCAAGGCTCTGCTCAAGGACCACTGTCTCCAGACAGCAGGTCCTTGGAAGAAGTCTTCCTTGCCCTCAGAGGCACTGCTTTTCTCAGCTAGACACAGGCAACAGAAGGTCCTCAGACCAATTTTGCAAGATAAAAGAAATACGAAGGATCTAATCGTCAAAACTGCTATGAACACTTAGGTGCTATGCAACAAGAATACTTCTTGTATCTATTATATTTGCTATTTGGCACTTGCATAATTCAGTATTTAAAATGTAAATTTTCATAGTTGATATTATTTTTCCTAGTGATTTATGGGAATGGACTCTTATCTCTACCTTAGCTTTTAAGGCAACACTGTTGTGGCAATATGTGGCCATATTTAGGGTAATATCTATTACTTAAGTGAAATATGAATTTAATCACATTGTCCATTAAGAGAATTTAATCTTATTAGAAAGGATGAAGAAGGAAGGACAGGAAATTTGCTCTGCAGAATAAACCCTTTAACACCCTCTTACAAAATAAACCAGGATAATCTTTCTGCATGGTATGAAGATAGAAAAGGCATTCCTTATTATTTTATTAGGTAGTGTTGGTTAGCAAGGAGAGCTGATACTGCCTTCAACGAGTATCCCAAACACTGCAAGTCAGCAGAAACATTTATCATTTTCACATGAATCGTTCAACTTGGGTAATGATCCAGGATGATTCTTCTGCAGTAAAACATTCGTGCACAAAACTAAATTAAGTTCATGCTGTCATCAGCTGCCAGATTTTTTCACACAAACCAGCCTTTACTTGCAAAGGATCTATCAACTGTTTTAGCTACCAGAAAAAAAAATAATTTGAGGGATAACATTTTAACATTTGGAAGATAGCTTTCGGCATTTAATAGTCTGAAATAATGGAAAGCAAGGCTCTAGCTCCTCTTTTATGTATGCAGTTAATGCTTTATAGTAAAATCTTCCTAGTCAGGCCTTTTGAGTAAAAAGTTTAAAAAAAAAAAAGAAGAAAGAAAAGAAAAAATGAAGGATTTCTGAGAGACCTTCAGGGCATCTCCTAGATGAAGAGAAACTTTTAAATCAAAATAAAGCAGGTAGGGTGAAAAAGCCACCTGAGAAGAAGGGAAAATGAAGTAGGAAAAAACACAACAAAGCAAAAATACCTAGGGAACAAACAACAGACAGAACAAAGAAACTATTTAATAGCAAATTATTTAGTACTGAAAACCAGGCAGCAGTGTAAATTGCCATTACCTTGTAGAACGTCATGCAGGAATACAAACCCAGGATAAGACTTGCAACCCTTTAAAGATGTCTGAGTGTGCTGCAAACAGATGTTATCCAGCTGCTGGGACCTGTGCTGTAGTCCCTACTTCAAGAACTCAGCTGGGCTTCAGGTTTTCATCCCTCCCTCCCTCTGATCGCCACTCACCTGGGATGTGCAGAAGAGGAAAGAGAGGAAGAAGGTGACACAAAGACCTCCCACAGTTTGCCATGTGGATGGGATGAGGTAGGGTTGTCCCACACCAGGCTCTGGGACAAGCTCTGCAGGTGTTGCCTGACACCCATGGCTCAGAGCACCCGTGGCCGGGCACACTGAGCTGCAAAGCATCACCTGTACACCATCCCCTGCACAGTGAGCTGCACACCATCCCCTGCACACCATTCCCTGCACACCATTCCCTGCACACCATCTCCTGCACACCATCCCCTGCACACCATCCCCTGCACACCATCCCCTGCACACCATTCCCTGCACACCATTCCCTGCTTGGGGCTGTCGAGGAGCCTGGCTGTAACCATGACCTGTGGCTGGTTCCATGTTGCTTCCCACAGCCCTTGGGCCCAACATGAGGTGCTGTTCCTTCAGCAGCCAAAGGGCAGAACCAAAAGAAGAGCAGGGTTATATCCTCACAGCTATTTCAGGTATTAGGATGTTCTCAGTGACTTCTAGACTGTGAGTCTATATCCTTGCTCCTTCAGCTGGGGATGAAACCAGTGCCAAAGCTTGAGATGACTTCACCTTCCAAATCCCAGAGACCTTCAGTAAAGCCCAGGCAGTAAGAGGTAAGATGTCTCAATTTTTCTCTTTTCTTTTTCTTTTACTTTTAAACATCAGAAACATTTTGGTTTTGAAAAGGAAGCCCAAACTGTCCTTTCTTCAAGAATAAATATTTGCACAAAAACTGCAGCAGGCAGTAATACAAAATGATCATATCCTCACATGACAGTCACTTCTATGCTTGCCTGCATAGTCGATCATTTGTGGTTTATTTTTTGTGTGTTTGTGGCCCAGTCTGTCTGACCTTAACCACATTTTCCCGGTAAGTTTTGGAAGCATCTTTGCCCAAGGAAGGGCAACTAAAGGCATTTGAGATGCCTGATGGCATCTGCCTGGCCTCTCTCTGCCACTGCAAAAGGGCACAAATCTTCCTCAGGGACTGTCATCCCAACCAACCTTCCCTGGATGTCTCAGATACCCTTGTGCATCTCTAATGGCATCCAGTACCTCTGTTTCATCAACTAAATGGAGCCTCTGGTGCAACACTTTTCCCAGTCATTAATGTAAATAAGGAATGAATGTAAACCTGCAAATGTGTCACGGATCCAAAAACATGTAGATTGCTTCACAGTGAAAAGTCTCCCTGCAAACAGCTGCTCTGCACTGATATGATTTTCCCCAATGTGAGTCTACATTTACATTAATCTGTAAGGGTATTACTGGCAGAACACCTTATTAAAAAAAGAAAGGCAGCTGAGATTATGCAATAAGAAGTAGCTATCAATGACCCTAAAGAAGAATCAGAACATAGTTAAATAATAGAGGCATTTTTTCTACTTTTTCTTCATGCACTAAATGGGCAAATTAAGCGAAGTTCTTAAACATATGAAGTATTGCTGCCTTGTAGGCAAATTCCATGGATAAAATTAAGTGAAGCCCAGGACGAATAGTGTCTGTGTTCCAAGGTCAGCACAGTAATTCTGTATGCACTCTTTTTCATTTTCTTGGTATACCATGGGTGACTTCAGTCCTTGTTCAAAGCAAGGACTTGATCTTCTCACACTGCCATAGTTTCCTATTTTTCTCCCTGTTTCCCTAAAAAATTATTAAAGAAAGAGTTAAGATCTCCAACACTCAGGCTTTGGTTCAGTTGTGCATTTACATGGGCACATTTGGGGCATTTGTCTGAAAACCTGAGTGTACCTTGACATTCAGCCATGAGGAGAATGGACTAATTTTTTCCAATCTTGGCAAGAGGAGCATGCTTAAATCAAAACAACTCAGTCATATTATGAAAGCTGAGACACTTGCAAATTTATATTCCTCGCTGTGTTTGGGTATTTGTGTGGGCCCAGGGCCAGAAGTAGGCAAAGGGCTTGAAGGAGCAGAGAAGGGACTCTATGTTGCTGATTTGGAGATAATTTCTCCAGATGAGTCTGGGAAACATATGAGCTGGCACTCGGTGACAGTACAGTTTCTGTCAAGTGTATATTCACTGGTTGTGTCCTGCCTTCTAGGCATCTAAGGGAGATTTAATTCTGATGCCAAACATCACAGCCAGTTTGACCTGGTCAACTGCCCTGATACAGCTGCCTGTGTCTGATACATGGCAGGTCTTGCTAAAAATTAATAAAGGGAAGCAGAGATGCTTAAACTTCTTTGACAGAGCTGAGGCTCTGGGCAAATTCTGGTCTTGATTACAAAGATGCAGTCTTAGAGAAATCAAGAGGTTTCTTGATTTCCAGAATTCTCCTTGTAGATGAGAGGAGTGAGAGAGGCCTGGAAAATCGGTGTCTCTGTGACCAACTTCCTAAATTGCAGGAGGTGGAAAGAGCACAAAATGCTCTCCTTACTCTGTTTCTCTTTGAAATACAGACATGCTCTCGTTGCAGCCTGCAGCAAAAAGGCTTAAATATGCAGAGTACCAAGTCCTCAGCAAAATTTCAAGTGCCTACTTCCATGAGAGTCAATAGATGAGAATCGTAGCTCCTGGTGGATTGGGCTTTCCAGTGTGAAGCACAAGAATTTCAGAAAAGAACGTGATGAAAGTATTTGATTTGGAGAACCTTGAGCAACTCTGAATAAGGGCATTGCAAACAACGAGTATGTGCTCTGTGTCACGGATCTGCTGAGACAGATACCAAAATATGAAAACAGCTGCTGACAAAAAGGTCCATGTAGCAGAACAGTCTGGCTGACTGTAGCCAAAACCAGACGCCTAGAGAAGCACAAGAATAGAGCAGGCGTATTTTCCCAGCATAGCCTGCCAGGCTCCAAGACTTGGTGCCTCAGGCATTTCCTGAGCCAGAGGTTGTCTGTTGTATTTAATAGCTGCACACACACTTTTCCTCCACAAAATCATCCAGCCTCTTCTTAAATGATGTGAACATTTAGCATCCACAACACTCCATGGCACGGTCTAAGGCTTTAACAAATGGCCAACAAAGAACTACTCTAATATGCTATGGATCTCTTACCTACTGGTTTCACTTTATGCCCCAAACTTCTTTTTTTCCCCACTATTATTAATGGTAAACATTCAATCCCTTCATCCATTCAGCCATCCATGATTACCTGACCTTTGTCATGTGTGCCACATCTCACCACAGTTAACTCTTTTCCAGACAAAGCGTCCTAGCCCACACTGTGGTGCCAGACACAGACAACATTCTCAAAACTTTTTTGGTGCCCCCAGCTCCACAGCCTGACAGGTCTCCCTTGTACTTATCAACCCTTTGAATTTCTTGTAGAGAAGCTGTGTTGGTTCTTTCCTACAGCCTCATTTATCCATGTGCTCACTTCATGTAATCTTTATGATAACTTCAATTTACCCTTCAGCTTCACAGTACACATTTGACTCCCAGAGGAGAAAATACCTTATAAGCAAGAGATTACACATTACCACTTACAGTTCAGCTTTCAGCTCTGAATTCCCTTGCTCTCTTTATTGGGAATTTTGATACAATTATCTCTTGCTTTTTCTCATTTTTTTGGCAGGGAAAGGGGTTGCTTTGTCATGCTCTCAAATATAACCTGCCAGAGATTTATGAACTCCACAGTTCAGACTGAAAGGCCATCTTGTGTCTTCATCAATTTGCCTTACAAAAAAAGTCGACCAATGTTAAGAAATCAGACACCCCTCTGATCTGAAGATAAGCCAGTCTCTGTGTTTTTGGATGAGGTTCCCCTACAAAGGGTAAATACCAAGCTGCACTTAAAAAAACCCCAAACCAACAAAAAACCCACTTCCCTTCTCATTTTACAAAAAAAAAAATAAAAATTAAGAGCCTGGAGTCTCTCTTAATATGTCTCTGTGTTGCATCTTCAACACCTTGCCCTTTGCTTATTAGGACATGGTCACCTCAGCCTTGTCACAGCTCCCTTTGCTGCTTCTGAGCAGTCCCTTCTCTGTGTAAACTCTTTGGAGAAAAATCTGTCCAGGTTAGATGGCAGGAAAGCCCCTTTTGCAAAATGCACGTTTCCAGAAAGAGCTCCTGACCCCTTTCTCCCATTTCTGTTCTGGGATTACGACAGGGCTCCAACAGTCCCTGCAGTATGGACACCCCACCAAGCAGACTTTTCTCTTGTAACTCCAGCATTTAAGGAATGGCATTGGAGTGACCCATGTGCCAAACCCCAGACATGAGGCCCAGCATGTCTAAGGGCACTCCAGAGTCCTTCCCTACTGGCCAGAGCTTCTGTACCTCTCCAGCCTGCATCCACAGGGAAGGATGACATTTCTTTTTCCTTTTCACTGGTGGGATGTTGACA